>NC_090438.1:770730279-771035637 GCF_031143425.1 Pleurodeles waltl
CCTCCACTCTTTGCTAAAAGAATGTCTAAAGCAAGACGATTTTGAAGAGTCATAGCTCTTTCTGCAGCAAGTTCAGTATCCATCAGGAGTATAGCCCCTGTAAAATTTGTCAGCATGTTATCCACAATAGTACAATCTGGGAGTGAAAGAAACACAAGGGTAGTAAGGGTGACGGAAGCCGCACTTCTAGGTAGTAACACAGTAATTTTTAACACATATATATGGAAGAGCAATGTCTGGTGCAATCAGGCCGAGTGCCCTACTACCCAGCAGGCACCAAAGCGGGTAACACAATACCCACAGCCAAACCTAGAAAAAAAGAAAATTGGCCAGAGCACACAGAATGTTGTGTCCAAAAGTGTTGCAGGGATGAAAAGCCCTGGTGGTTTGTTGAAGGTAAGTGAAAGTTTGAGGTTGAAGAAAACGTCCAGAGTCTTGTTAGTGGAAATTGCCTTTATTCGTAGGTGTTGAAGAGCATGATAATCGTAGATAAACAGCCAACACGTGTTTCGTCACACAAGTGACTTCATCAAGGCTGTAAAAGATATTGATAAAAGCAACAGTTGGTATATATAAGTGTGTGGAATCAGTAATGAACTCATGTATAAAAGATTCCAAACCAAAAACCAGTGACTTAGTGTGGGAGTCTGAGAAGATAGGTATTAGAGTGAACATGACGAGCAAAGAGAGTGTGACCGGGACACCAATGATGCAAGGAGACACAATATAGATAAAGTGATTAAACACGTCCATGCAGTGAGTTAAGAGATCAAAACTGTCTCTAATAGTGGGCTCATACATTGTAAGCAGTGAGACGAAGTGAGGTGAATATGAGACTAGGGCAGGGTTAAGAGAGACCAAGCAAATAGATGAGTGTGACCACTAAAAGGGAGATGTGGAGTGGAATATATTGAGTGAGTAAAAGAGAAGAAAGTAGTTTAGAGCCATAATTTATACCTGGGCCGTCCGGCCTGAATGATCAATGTTATTTAGATCTGTGGGCTGGAATAGGTGATGATGATCTAGGAAGGAAAAGAACAGGTATGACTCTCCCGTAAGGGAATATGTTCCAAGAATGTCCGTAGGCATGAGGTACGGAGAGAGAAGAAAAACATTGTGAACATACCTTTATGGCTTAGGGAAATTTCAAAGTAGTAAGGCTGCCTGAGCAACAGCAGGGTGGTTAGGTATTTGAGCACGTAGGTAAAGAAAGGTATGAGAGGCCCTGATAAGCCATAGAGATAAGACCTAAAAGATGTTAGAAAGATAAATGTAAAATGAAAGGGTCAGTATGGAGGGAAGCCTTCACTAAGCTTCAGTGAACTATTGACTGAACTCAACATCGCACCCAACTTAGAAGTTGACAGTGGGCTCAAACCTAGCTCCACGTTTGTCCCCGTTCTACCACCGGACAATCACATTGATGTCTTCTACAAAGCCATCAGTACAGAACTTTTCAACCTAGAGGATAAGATTAACACTCGTGCCTACAGACCAAGTAAGAACCTAAACCCTAACGAACTCCAAGCATTACACAAACTCTCCACATATACAGATATAGTTATCAGGGAGGCGGACAAAGGAGGCAACGTTGTCATCATGAACAAAATTGACTACATCACTGAAATCAACAGACAACTCAGTGACACACAGGCATACTCTGTGGTCCAAACCAACCCTCTGCCTGACATTACCAACTTGATCAAAACCAAACTGACGTCTTTTAAAAATCGTTGTCTCCTGACTGATCTAGAGTACAGGTTCTTGTTCATTGAGGCACCACGTGCCCCTTGCATATACATCCTACCCAAAGTCCATAAACCAGGAGGATTTCCTCCTGGCAGACCCATTATCTCAGGGATCGGTTCTCCCACGGAACACATTTCTGAGTACATTGACTCTTTCCTCCAACCCTTAGTACGTAACTTACCTTCGTACATACAGGACACTAGGGACCTCTTGTGTCAACTTGAAGATATCGAATGGACGGACACCTGCGTTTTTTGCTGTCTTGACGTTAGCTCACTTTACACGTCCATTCCCCTGGAAATGGGTATCGAAATGCTCCAACGCACACTCAGTACCCGGGATGCAACTCTATATGAACACACTCACATGCTTCTTGAACTCACACGATTAGTGCTAGAGAATAACGTATTTTTACATGATGGCAGGTGGTTTCGGCAGTGTCAGGGTGTAGCCATGGGAGCCAAGTTCTCACCATCGTATGCCAATCTATACATGGGTCAATTTGAGAAAATACATCTTTGGTCCAATTGTCCGACACATCTCACCCAGCACATTCTTTACTGGGGTAGGTACATTGATGACATTCTTGCCATCTGGACTGGTGACATCCATGACCTCAATACACTCATAGAACACCTCAACGTTAATGAGTTCAACTTAGCGTTTACTCACAAGGTGGACACTACTCAAATTGAATTTTTGGACCTATTGCTGTACACTACCAACAACAAGGTTATGTCTAGACTTTACAGAAAACCCACCGCCTGCAATTCTATCCTGCATGCACAGAGTGCTCATCCCCTCACACAGATCAGGGCCATCCCATACGGAGAAATGGTTAGGATTCGACGTAACTGCTCTGACACTGGTGTTTTCAAGCAGGAACTCGAAAACCTGACCCACCGTTTCCATACTAGGGGTTACTCTAACAAACTCATCTCGGGAGCCAGCAAACGCATCTCCAATAAGGAACAACACGAGTTACTTATCAAAGGCCCTAAGAAACTTATCACAAAAAATCCTAGTAGCCAGAGACCGGTCTCATTTATCACTCAGTACAGCCCAGCTAGCAAGGCGATACTACGCATTCTCAAAAAACACTGGCACCTGCTAATGCTAGATACGTGTCTCAAAGACTCACTAGGCAGGTCTCCCACCATTGTGCATAGCAGGGGTCGGACTCTTAGGAACATTTTGTGCCCTAGCTTTCTCTGCCCCTCCTCTCCCACACGCCCTTTGGGTTGGATTCCAGAGAAACCAACTGGCTTTTACAAATGTGGCTGCTGCATATCCTGTCAACTAGCCCTCAACAAAACTATATCTTTTTCATACAACACCAGGACAACATACCACGTTAGGTGTTTCATTAATTGCAACACGAAATACACTGTTTATTGTTTGATATGTGTATGTGGTCTGATCTACATTGGAAGCTCTATACGCCCACTAAAGGAACGTATTCAGGAGCATATCAGGGCCATCAGAAATGCTAACATCAACTATCCCCTTGCTGTTCACTTTAACACTACACATGGGGAAGGGGATCTTCTAAAAATCAGATTCCATGGCATTACTCAGGTTTCTAACTCACCAAGATATGGAGACAGAACCAGGGAACTGCGTAAATGCGAGGCCAAATGGATCATAAAACTCCGTGCAGTGGAGCTAGGCCTCAACACGGACCGTGAACTGCACTTCTTTCTGGCATAATCAACCTGATACTGTATGCATGTTGTATCATATCTACTCTTGAACAACACGTATGCGCTGACTCAATTATGTACACAACACCTTCACTATGTTCTACTTGGTCTTGAATCCTTCTCTGTATACTAACAACTTACTCATCCATTTATGAATAGATGCTAATTCTGTAACTCTGTCAATATATTTTATGTTCTCGGCCTTACTCTGCACCATGTGTATATTAACACTAAGCATCCACTTAGCTCGTGTACATAGACATATGTTTTGTATGGGGATCCTCCATTCGGTTGCACATTGCATCATATCTACCTTTGGACAACCCTTCTGCTGAAAGCGCAATTATGTACATAATATTTTTGCTATGCTCTACTATGTTTGGATGTATCTCTGTGTTCAAACTATGTACTCATCTGATTATGAATATATGCTAATTCTTTAACTTGTCATTGTATTCCATTTTCATTCTCGACCTCACTGTGCACCATGGGTGCGATAACACGGGACATTCATGTAGTTCGTTTTATATACATATTTACTTATGTGGCCTTTTCAAATACATGGCCTTGCCTTTCACATTCATCATTGCCGCAGATTTACTGGACTCACATTACTTCTTTTTCATTCCACGGTGTTTTCTTTTTCTTTTTCTCTGACTCCTACTGTAAGGGTTATACACCCTGAGCAACAACTTAGGATATGTCTCTTCCGGTTTTCCCTTTCTCCTCCCCCCGCTCTAACGTCACTTTCCATGCTCCCATTTTTTATTTACCCACTTACTTTTCGCCTAATTCCCCCCTTCTTTCTCTCTATATTCTCTCCAATCCGTTAGTTTCGGACTTTTTTTCATACACCCAATATGGCCGCTACACTGTCCCCCTCAGACTTAGTTTGGGTCTCCCCTCCATTTCCATGGCACCCCAACTCCCTGATCACCATAAGAGCGCGGGTCGGCAACGACCATCAGACGCTCTTTGACTGTTCACCGCGCCACCGTGGCCTGATTCTCTAAGGTATGTCCAGCATTTCTGCTTATTTTGCCACTCCGTTCTTGACTCTTCTGAACGATTAGCACTTGGTAGTTGCTTTTATTTACTCTTCACACCATTGCCGTTTATAGCTTAAACTAATTCTCTGGCCCTAATTTAAAATCCCTTGACGCATTCCGTTTCTAAACGCGCTTTACGAATAACTTTTAATTATCCAATTTTGAGGTACGCTCGCCTTATACTAAGCGTTTCTGCTTATTTTTCCACTCCGCTCTTGACTCTTCTGAACGATTAGCTCATGGTAGATGCTTTTATTTACTCTTCACACCATTGCCGTTTATGGCTTAAACCAATTCTCTGGCCTTATTCTAAAAACCCTTGACGCATTCCGTTTCTAAACGTGCTTTACTATTATTTTATACTGTCCATTTTTGATGTACGCTCGTCTCACACTCAGTACCGGCGTTGCCTTACCGGTTACACTGCATTTAACTCACCCCTATCCACATTACAAATTTATGGCCGCTCTCATTCTCGGGCTTATTTTGAAGTTCCATTCTTTCACCCTGGCTCTATTACAGAGATTCAATACATTTCTTACTGCCTCAGGGAATCTCCTCCTGTGCAGTACGGACCTTTTCAAACCTGGTCCTCAGTACTCTGGTACTTTACTGGCCTATTAGTAGTACTCCGTGATGATATTACACACCGCCCCCCATTAATAAATTCTTTGGATTGACATTTCTCTACCGTGTGCCTCATCTTCTCTTTTCTGGCTACATATTTTATCCCACCAGGTGCACGTTGCAGCCCTCTTAGGGCCAGTTTTACTATTGGTCTCTAAGCAAAGATTTCAGCCTCTTTTTGTCACTGGCTTCAAATATACTATAATATATTGTTTTCTTTTTTGCCTCTGCTCCCTCCATACTGACCCTTTCATTTTACATTTATTTTTCTGACATCTTTTAGGTCTTATCTCTACGGCTTATCAGGGCCTCTCATACCTTTCTTTACCTACGTGCTCAAATACCTAACCACCCTGCTGTTGCTCAGGCAGCCTTACTACTTTGAAATTTCCCTAAGCCATAAAGATATGTTCACAATGTTTTTCTTCTCTCTCCGTACCTCATGCCTACGGACATTCTTGGAACATATTCCCTTACGGGAGAGTCATACCTGTTCTTTTCCTTCCTAGATCATCATCACCTATTCCAGCCCACAGATCTAAATAACATTGATCATTCAGGCCGGACGGCCCAGGTATAAATTATGGCTCTAAACTACTTTCTTCTCTTTTACTCACTCAATATATTCCACTCCACATCTCCCTTTTAGTGGTCACCCTCATCTATTTGCTTGGTCTCTCTTAACCCTGCCCTAGTCTCATATTCACCTCACTTCGTCTCACTGCTTACAATGTATGAGCCCACTATTAGAGACAGTTTTGATCTCTTAACTCACTGCATGGACGTGTTTAATCACTTTATCTATATTGTGTCTCCTTGCATCATTGGTGTCCCGGTCACACTCTCTTTGCTCGTCATGTTCACTCTAATACCTATCTTCTCAGACTCCCACACTAAGTCACTGGTTTTTGGTTTGGAATCTTTTATACATGAGTTCATTACTGATTCCACACACTTATATATACCAACTGTTGCTTTTATCAATATCTTTTACAGCCTTGATGAAGTCACTTGTGTGACGAAACACGTGTTGGCTGTTTATCTACGATTATCATGCTCTTCAACACCTACGAATAAAGGCAATTTCCACTAACAAGACTCTGGACGTTTTCTTCAACCTCAAACTTTCGCTTACCTTCAACAAACCACCAGGGCTTTTCATCCCTGCAACACTTTTGGACACAACATTCTGTGTGCTCTGGCCAATTTTCTTTTTTATCCACAATAGTAGACAACTTTTGAATTTTCATAGAATTCAAGATAACCCCTACTGATGGGATTATAGCTCCAAATATCTCACCAATGACAGCCGCCACTGATTCTCGTTTTTGTCTAGAATGTTGCAATTCAGACGTCTTAGGTATTTGTTTCAAGTCATCAATCTGGTATATCTTTGGGAATACTATCCCCAAATAACATGTTCCATACCATCCCTTAGCGAGATGGTACTAAGCATTTAGCCCACAGATGTAACAGATTCCAGGGATCGCTGGATCTTGTCCATTCAGCATAAAGGTCCATTTACTCTGAAACAAAAACACATGCCTACACTCACTCGTACCCACAAAAAAATTATCTTGATCAGATTTTGGTCTATATACACAGAGCCTACCTATGTGTAATGCATCTATAGCTAGTTTGCCTTGTGTTTTGATTGCAGTATAAGCATAGTCATTTGCATATGTACGTTTCTCTAATCCTTTTTCTAATCTTTCTTTCAGTGCTTTGCGTCTATCATCTGTGTGATCTAAAAAGCTTTTTTCTACAGGTGACAATAAGCAAGTCAAATTATTGCGATGTGCATAAGCAGTCCAAAATGTAAGTGTTGGCTCAAAGAACCCTCTAACTATTTTTATATCATGCTCTTTAGCTAATTTATTCAAAAATTCAATCACGGGCACAAAAGAAAACACAACATCCAAGTTTGAATAAAAATATTGCACATGCTCTTGATTATAGAATCTTGTTAGTAGCAAGCTGCAACTAATTCCATAAGTGAGAGGGAGGCTATGATAGGTAACTCCCTCCTGTACAGACGAAGGAATTTTAGTACATACATAACAATCTTTCGCATCCATGGTTTCCACATATTCGTTTAGTAAGCGATAGAACACATTAGTAGAAAGTTCCCCTTTTGCATTAGTTCCCTCATGCATATGTCTTGCATCTTGCTCAAATCTCTCCCATGGTGTTAGTTTAGTAGTAGTCTCAGGTTTTGAAGTTGCGTTAATAGTTTCTTTCTCTCTCCACGGCATTCCCACAATCACTCCTACAATTATCACTGCACACACAACACCTATTATAAGGCCTAACCAACCACACACCTTACTTCCTTTGCTACTATTTCTATTATAAGCCATGTTTGTATAGAATCAGAATAGCAGATTGACAATCAGCTTAAGAATAAACCTCTGCGGATTTTTACAGCGTCTTCACTCACTCCAGGACCCTTTTTGTCAATTCAGGTTAGCAGCTTGTCATAATCAGGTTTCTTTAAAAGTCAATTCCGGATTTTGTGTCACTTCCAGTAATTTATAGAGTCTCTTTTTTCAGTTTTCAAGATTTTTTCAAACTTAGCCAAGTCTTCCTTGAGTTTTGTTCAGGTACCGTAATACTGGCCTGGTACTTCTCGATCAAAACAGAATGCTAGGAATTCTTGTTGCCATTCAGATGTTGTAGCATACGCCCATTCAGGACCTGTATATCTTCTGTTCGCAATTCTTTTTCTCTTTAATCTTCGTTCACCTTGTTGTTCTCCTTCACTTAGATCATCTGCCTGTGAGGTATCACTCTCTTCTATTATGGTGTCATTCGATACCTCTCTTATTTTAGGATGCGACTTGTCTGGCCAATTATCGCCTCTATGTGTCTTTTCTCGACGTTTCCCTTCAGGACGTTGGACAGCACCCTCCTCTTGTGATATGGTGTTTTCTCTTGACGGACCTGCAACTGGTTCGGGAGATTCTGACACGTTTTGATTTGTATTTACAGTTTCTCCTTCTTCTTCTGGTTCTATGTTGGGTTCAGACTCTAACCCGTATTCGTCTACTTCTGGGAGAACCTCTCCTTGGGCTTAGTTCTCCTGCTGCCTCTACTGAGGCACCCTGTCACCTCTCTTGAATTCATTGATAGCTTGATGGACAAGGCTGTTCTCAGTTGGCTCTCCAGTAGTCTCAGTTTCTTCTTGACTGTTCTCTGACTCTGAGACTTCTCTTCCTGAAGTTGCTGTACCGGATACTTCAAGTTCCTCTTCAACAGGACACGTTACCTTTTTCGTGTGACTGGCATGTATCCAGTTGGGAACCCCGGCACACTTCACAGCAGTGGTGGTCGTCAATATTACTTGATACTGTCCTTTCCAACGTGGTTCTAGACACGATTTTCTCACGTGCTTCTTGACAACCACCCAATCACCGGCTTGTAGAGAGTGACCTGGATCGCCAATCAGTGGCAACGTGTTAGCTTCCACCTGGTGAGAAAAAGAGCGAATCACGTCAGCCAAACCTTTGCAGTAATCCAACACCATAATATCATCTGTAATATTCACTAGTGTATTTGCAGGTACTGCTGGTAATCTCATTGCTCTGCCCATGAGGATTTCATGGGGGGATAGTCCCGTTTTCTTGTCAGGGGTATTTCTCATTGACATCAGTACTAGAGGTAAGGCATCTGGCCACTTCATTTTTGTTGCTGCACACATTTTTACCATCCTTGATTTCAAAGTACCATTCATCTGCTCAACTAGTCCTGATGCTTCAGGGCGATAGCTACAATGCAGCTTTTGTTCAATGTTGAGTGCGGCGCATAGGAGTTTGATCACCTCATTGTCAAAGTGTGTTCCCCTATCTGATTCTATAGAAACTGGAAACCCGAATCTTGGTATCAGTTCCCTGAGTAGTAGTTTTGCAACTGTAAGACTGAAATTCCTGCGTGTGGGATATGCCTCAATCCAATGACTGAAAACACACACAATCACCAACACGTACTTCAATCCTCCACAAACAGGCATTTCGATAAAATCCATTTGCATTTTGTTGAATGGACCTCCAGCTCTCCCAATGTGGCTCAAAGTTACCACAGTTCCTTTTCCAGCATTCATCTGTTGACAGATGACGCACCTGTGGCAAGTGATTTCTGTGGCATGTCTGAATTTTGGATTGAACCAATCAATCTTAAAGGACCTGATCATGGCATCCCTTCCTAGATGTGCCTGCCCATGATAAAGCCGGGCAAACTGTGACAAAAGGCTATTTGGCAAGACCAACTTTCCCTCTTCTGAAACCCATAAGTCATCAGCTCTTTGTACACATTACATTCTTTGCCAAGAGCGTTTTTCTTCTTTGCTAGCACGACCTTGTAATGTTTTCAGTTTGTCTAAGGTATCAACCACTTGTAATGCTAGATTTAGGCTCGTATCATTCTCTGATTGTGGTAACAATTCCCACTGCTCTTTAAACGATATGCAGTTCAATGCACAAAATCTTGCGACTTGATCTGCATAGCCGTTTCCCATAGACGCAAAATCTTGTGATCTGATGTGAGCACTGCACTTCACCACAGCAATTTCTTGAGGTAACTGAATCGCATGCAACAAGTCTCTTATTTGTTCACCGTTTTTCACAGGAGAACCAGAGGAGGTCATAAAACCCCTCTGTGACCAAAGTTGGCCAAAATCATGCACAATTCCGAACCCATATCTGCTGTCAGTATAGATAGTGACTTTCAAATTTACAGCTGCGTGGCATGCTTTAGTAAGGGCAATTAATTCAGCCACTTGTGCAGAAAACACTCTCTCGAGCCAGGAGGCTTCGACGATGCCAGTTATGGTACATACTGCGTAACCGGCTCTCAGTGTTCCTGCAGAATCTCTTAAGCAGGACCCATTAACAAACATGATGCAATCATTTTCTTTTAGTTGAGTGTCCTGAATATCGGGACAAGGCTTGGTGCACAACTCAGTCACCTCAAGACAATCATGTTCAAATTCTTCCCCATCTTTGATTTCAACATTTTCATTGGGAAGTAAAGTTGCCGGGTTCAGCACAGTGCATCTTTTCAGAGTGACTTTCGGCGACCCCAGTATGATCGTCTCATACCTAGTGAGACGTGCATTTGTCATGTGTTGAGTCTTAGTTCGTGTCAAGAGAATTTCAACTGAATGTGGAACCATTACTGTCAGAGGGTATCCCATGACTATGCCTTCACATTGTAAAAGGCTCTGACCAACTGCTGCAACTGCCCGCAAACAACCCGGTAAGGCTGCTGCGACAGGGTCCAAAGTAGCTGAAAAATATGCTACAGGGCGATTTGCATCTCCATGGACCTGTGTTACGACAGACAAAGAACAAGCATCACGTTCATGACAAAACAACAGAAAAGGTTTCTCGTAGTCTGGCATTCCCAATGCTGGTGCCCTGCACATGCATTCTTCTAATTCTACAAATGATTCAAGCTCCTCTTTTGACAAAGTTATAGTATATGGCTCATCCTTGACTTCCTTTCCTGTCAGTTTTATTAATGGCTATGAAATGATTGAGAAGTTGGGTATCCACTGACGACAGTAGCCCACCATTGCCAAAAACATCCTGACATCTCTTTTTGTTGTTGGAGGATTCATCTGCAAAACTGCTGTTATTCTTTCTTTTGATATTCTTCTGGACCCTTTTTCAATCAAATGTCCCAAATATTTTACTTCTTTCTGACAATATTGTAACTTTCTGGGCGACACCTTGTGTCCATTCTTTCCATGATGATTCAGTAATGCAATGGTGTCGTATTTACAACTGTCTCTGGTTTTGGATGCAATTAGCAAATCGTCGATGTACTGCACAAGAGTTGAATTAAAAGGCAGCACAAGAGGTTCCAAATACTTTTTCAGTATCTGATTGAAGATGGATGGTGACTCTGAGAACCCTTGAGGAATTCTGCACCAACTGTATACCTTATCCAGGAATTTGAAACTGAACAAAAATTGTCTGTCCTCATGAAGAGGTATCGAAAAGAAAGCTTGCAATAGGTCTACTACGGTAAGCCATTCAGCATCACAGGGAACTTGGAACATTATTACCGCTGGGTTGGGTACCACAGGGCAACATTTTATCACGATTTCATTTATTTTTCGCAAGTCTTGCACAATTCGAACTTTTCCACAGGGCTTCTTTAAACCCATGATGGGTGAGTTACATGGACTGCTCAAGACTTCTTTCAGACCTCCCTGTCTGAGAAAATCTGCAATTATTTGTGATACTTCTATAAGGACATCCTGGGTCATGTGATACTGTGACACTTGTGGGAACACTGCATTTGGTTTTATCTGAACTTTGACTGGTTCTACTCCTTTTATTAATCCTACTTCTTTCCCAGTCAAATCCTACACTTTCTCTGTCACTGTCCCTTGTAATTCAACAGGTAGGTCAATCAAAGTATGCATCGGGTATAGGGTAATCTTCATTTGTCCCTGTTTCTTCTTCTATGAAATGACTCTCATCTCCCTCATCATCACGATTTGTTTGTACTTCAATTCCATTGTTTGAACAGGTGATCGAACATTTTGTCTTACACAGTAAGTCCCTTCCTAGTAAGGATACTGGACTTGAATCGCATACAACAAATCTATGCAGCCCTTGGAAGTTGCCAATTTCAACTTGCACCGGATCAGTAATCGGGTTAGTCAGGTACTGATTTGCTACTCTAATCTTGGGACTTCTGCACTTCGAACTGTAGAGCGTGTAGCTCCTGTGTCAACCAAGAATGAAACCTTATAGCCCATCACTTTTCCCGCTACATATGGGCCTCTCTGATCCACCTTTAGGGATGCTGCAAGCCTGCACTTTTCACTGTCTGAGCTATCATCTGGCCAGTCCTCATTCATGACGTTTTCACCTCGTAATGGAAACTGTTGTAAAGTGTTATTTTGATTTGTTACCTGACCTGTGACCTGCTGAGGAAGCATCACCTGTTGCTGTCCCATCGGAGCTATTGGTTATTGCATTTGCTGTCTAGGCACCATGGGAATCTGCTGTTGCACTGGTTGCATTTGTATTGACTGAAAACGCGGCATTTGCATCTGCTGCATGGGCTGTACCCCTTGCATTTGTACCAAATTATTCTGAAAATTCGGGTTTTGATGTCTCATCTTTGGACCTCGCGAATTTTGTAATGTACCAACGTTTGTGCTCTGCTGAACCGCACCATCCTGCACCACATTCGGACACTCCCGTTTCCAGTGATCCACGCCCCCCGCACGCGTGACATGGCGACATCCTTTTCGCTCCTTGAACGTCATTTTGAATGATAACATTATTCATGTCCGAACCGCGGTTCACAAACCCTCGACCTCTGCCTCTTGGTTGTGCCTGAAACACACCATTCATTTGCAGTTGTTATTGTTGTATCATCTGCTGAACTCCATTTCCCTGTATTCCAGCCTGTGCAGCCCTTATCTGCATCACCATCACCTTTTCTTTCAACTTTTTCTGCTTCAATTCGATCTCATCACTACAGTACTTTGCATACTGCAATACCTCATCAATCGGTTTAGCTTGCCAACAGATCAAATGATTCTTAATCATTTGACTAACTTCTGGTCTCAGTCCTTCGACGAATCTAAACACAAGGTGATTCATGTCTTTTGGTTCAATTGTCTCAGTACCACTGTAATGCTTAAATGCTTTCAACAATCTCTCGTAATAAGCATGAATTGACTCTTTAACCTCTTGAGAAGTCCAGTCGATTTTCTGCCAATTAGTCACCTTCGGCGACACCTTCTGTTTCAAAAACTCAATCACTTTATGATAATATTTCATCACCTCTTCTGAAGGTGCTCCGGTGAACTTATCTATTGCCGGCTCCTTTGTCGGCCAATCTACCCCTCTCTTGCATTCGAGCCACAAATCAGGCGAAACAATTATCTCAAACAAAGTATTCAAGTCTTCCCAGAGACATTTTGCAAGTTTCACAAACCTATCCGTTTGTTGATACCACTCGATCGGCTTCTCTCTTAGCCTAGGATAATCATTTGTAAAAGATAAAATGTCTCCTCTAGTCCATGGCACATGTACTAAAACACCACCAACTGTCTCTCTCATAGGTAATATTTTTACCGAATCTAAATCAGGTGAGGTCCTAGCTTGATTAGCCCCTGGACTATCACTCTTTCCCTTATCTCTTTTCTTTGCCCATCAGCCTTCCCATTTCTCCAATGCACCCCAAATGTGTGCGCTCTGCAACAATTCTCTCAAATGTGCTTTCATGCCTGCAGATCTCATGTGTTCAAAATCTTTTGAATCGAAATCTAATCTGTAACTTCTTTTCAAATGTTCAGGGGCATATTTATACTCCGTTTGCGCCGAATTTGCGTCGTTTTTTTCGACGCAAAACTAACTCCATATTTATACTTTGGCGTTAGACGCGCCTAGCGTTAGCGCAGTTTTGCGTCAAAAAGTATAAATATGGGCCTTAGTGTTTCCGATATCGATATTGTATTTGTCTGCTAAGTTTGCCAATCTCTGATGTACTTTGCCTACCTCCTTGGTAATTTTGGGACACAGGTATGTTAATTCTGCATCTGTGTATAATTCCAATCTATTTACTCCCATTGTCCTTTCTACTAACTCGGCAGCTTCTGCCCCTAGTCGTACAAGGTTCAGGTATTCGTCTTGTTTCTCTTTCTCTGGTTCAACTGTGGTCACTGTAGTCTTTTGCGAAGTATAGGTTTTCTCTAACCATTTGTTTAACTGTTGTACCATAAATCCCTGCAGTGAAATGTTTCCTGCATGTATCATTGGAGAGTGTGAAGTATTCATACTCATGGTTTGGGGAGTTAGAACTCCCAAACCTGCTTGACTCATTGCTTCGAGAGGTGCCCCTACTGGACTAAGGTCCATTAAGGGTCTCGGTGGCTCATTTACTTGCTCTCCAGGGGCCATTATCTGTGGAGTTCCCGTAGGCCCCCCTCTTATCGCTTCCTGAGTCATCACTCCCTGATCACACACCCCTGCTTTACCTTGTGCATACAATGGTACGGGGGGACCAACAGTAATAGGTAATGATATAGCAGCAGGTGTCTGACCAGGACCCAGACTTCTTGGAGCTTCGACACCATAAGTCTGTTCCAATGTACCCGGAACGGGTACTAACGGTGGTCCTGCTACAGGGTTATACCCTGGTATCAACTGTGGGGGTTGGGACATTACCTTCAGAGTCGATTCAATCTGTATTAACTTTGGATTTGTGTATATCGGGTCTGGCGGTACTATCAAATTCGTGGTAGTTTCAAGCACTGGAACATCAGGGTAGATTTTCTTTATCTGTGGTGGTGGTTGCAACTGTATCGGCATGTCCGGTGCAGTGGGTACACTGACACCATTCTGTATCAAAGCTGTATCACTAGTCTGTGCCGTATCAGTAACTCCCTTTTCCTGCGTCTGGTTCCCAGGATCTAAGCTAGTGCTTAGGGCACTGTCGCTCACCGCATATGGTGGCGGACTATCATGTAACAGTCTATCCATGAATTCTTCATCGTCTGAATCATCGTCTTCTTCCCAAGATCTTTTATTTTCTTTAGATTTGCCTGAATCTTTGTCGGTTTTACAAGAGGCTTTCTTTCCCTGCGTTTCTTCTCCCTGAGTTATTACTGGGAATAACTTCAGCCCATCTACATTCCCCGTCTCCACATTTTGCTCTCATCATCCCATCTGGCCTCTGCATAAGATTTTTCTGCCCTTCTCAGTCTTCTCTGAAACCTTTCTTGTCTATGTTTAAGAGCCATTAAGTCCCAAATTGCTAAAGCCTCATATTGTGCCGGTCTTGGAGGTGGCTTTGTGTACTTAACATCCACCTCAGATTTTCTAGTACCTTTGGATTGAACGTCCCATGCTCTGGAAACGCTAAACACCCTTCTTTTTCTGTTAATTTGCGCCACTGTTTCAACCATTAACAAGGCGCGACACCTTTCTCTTCCATAACCGTATAAGCTGGAGTACCCTCAGGTGGTGTGGGTTCTCCATCGGTTGCAACAATATATACATCTCCTTTTAGAGCGCTCTTAAATGCTTTAACAAAATTCATTTTTGCGATTCTCTTATTTTGTATTTAATCAGAAATGGTTTAGTTCCCAGGACACTCTTCACCCGCCCTCTCTCAACCTATTGCCTCTCACGGACGGCAGCCAATCCGTGCGCGACCCCTCTCGACATCTGACCTATCTCAGCGCGGCACCACTGACGTCACACTCACACACACTGCAGCTGACAAAGTCTTGCGGCTTGTCCGCTCCTCACTGACCCTTACAATCATACAAACTAAAGCAAATTATTGCGAGCACCTTAGAATGACAACACAAATCTGTCGGTTTACTACAGGAAGGGTGACACATTCGCTTCAGAACTTTACAGAGATTTTACCTGAAGCCTCAGCTGCTACTCTCACCTTATCAGTTCCCGCATACGCAAGCAGAATTCGGCCCGCAAATTCTACACTCGACTTGTCAATGACTCCTTCTAGTGCACTTTAGAATTTGTCAAATTTCCATTGAAGGTTTCATATGTACATTATAGCTCAAACTTGACTTGTCAACCACGCCCGATTGACCTATTAAACCGCACATACTGTATTACGACATAAACCACATTTATCTTCATACTCCGGAGTCTTAGACCTCGACAGGTCCGTACACAACAACCAACCACGTGGATAATTTTTAGCAACAAGCGCTACATGCACATGAAGTATGTCAACTTCCCTACTCTCATACTGTGGAGTATGCCTACTCCTGCTAAACAACACTTAATTTGGCCTAAATACATACAGATTTTTCACAATCATCTGCAAATGCGTAAGCTTAGACAAGCGCAAAAACCCTAACCACATACATTATGGCGCCAAGAACATTCCCAACTCATTTAGGCAGGCTCCGAGATCCCAGGAAAGCCATGGCGAGCTTAGAAACCCATCATACCTCCGAATTGCATTATCACAGAAAAACAAATTAAACAATGAATCTCCGTCTTAGGGCCCCCAAGGGCCAAACCGTCGCTCTGCTACCAGAACTGTTAACGCGTCCTTCTATGTCAATTTATACACATTAGGACTCGTTTTAGGCCGATGAATCTTTTGACCCAGTGGTGAAACACCGTAAGACGAGGTAACTGATCAATATGTCAAGCAATATATCAATAATATCATCAACATATATCACCACAATATATTTCAGTTTTGACATTGGTTAAAACTGTCGGCGCGACCATGACCTTTCAGTCATGAATAACCACACCTTTATTGAAGTTTTGTGATTTTTATTCCCTATTGATTACAATCTAATAGCAAATGTATTATTCTCAAAACCAAAAAACAAAAGAGCATAGTCACAATATGGCAATTGTGATAAGATTTTGACAATGCGAAGATGACAAACATTAAACCACTAATATATGATATATACACAAATCAAGTACGTAGAACAGCATATACGTCTCAATTCAGCATAGCACAATGTCAGTCACGTTCGTTGCGTCAGTCAGGGTGAACCCTAACCTATCCACTAATTAGCATCAGCATGTTGGACTTCATGCAAAACAATTTAGAACATCGATTTGGAAAACATCTAACTAAGGTCTCTAATCAAAAATACAGCAGTTGGTACCTAGAAAGGAAAAGCAAATGGACAAATTACAAGAGCAACTGTCATAATTACCCTCCTCGGAATGAGTCAGCATACGGGTTCAGACTTCGTCTTCAGGACATCAGTTGGATCGTCATCAGTTTATCTAGTCTAAGGGCAGGGGACACTTCCCTCATAAGGAAGAAAAGTGTAATGAGGCAAGCTAAAGGGTGAGGATAGTTTATTAAGTCTCAAGTCTCCAGACAGAGTGACAGAGTTTCTGGATGCAATCAATATCATTCCCTACCTAGATCTCTCGAGTCTTCTGTGTCATGGGTTTTTATCCCTTTTCGTGATACCTTCCCCCACAATTCTATTGGATAGTCATTACACCCCACTATCTTTAACCTATCAAATTATACATTAAGTAATGCACTTGTCATCCCGCGATAATTTATAACACTTTGATTGGTCTTCACAATTGACGTTTTTCATAGGTGGCACATCCGTGGTTACTTCATTCTCTGGCACATTCTTCGGGTCAAAAGTTCTCTTTTCCATGGCTGAACGTCCTTGGATGTTTCAGTAAATGTTGCAAAAACGTATAAAACTTATACTAAAGCAGCTAGCATGCCAGTGAGAAAATTTATCACTTTGCAACATAAAACAAAGAAAAGAACTCATGCTGGGTTATGGCCTTTTGCGAGTCAGCACACTGGAGAAGCAGAAAAGTATGCTTTAATATGAGAGCTACACAGCTAATTCTTCGACTCACGCTAACTTAAGGCTTATGGGTTCTAATAAATGCAATCTTCATAAATGTTAATGTATTCAATTAATCATAATATAAACAATCATTTCTTATAATTGACATTAGTATATGCATACAATAATTCTCTTCTATTATAAGTACGTTAGAATACATTTCAAATGAATAATATTTTTATGACTATCAATGCAGTATTCGTTAAGTATAAGCAATTCACATCTAATGTATGTAACATTTAAACTACGCTCTCTCAGATGTATTCTTGGAAGTTAGAAACTTTTCAAAGGTGTTAAAGCATATGTTTGTTTCTATAGCAGAATGAAAAGACAGGGATTATTGATTTAAACATGAATGAGTAACGTTTACACTTTTGTAAATTCATTTATTTTTTTTATTTTCAAAATTAAAACTAATACAATGGTAAGAAATAGCTCCATCTTCATACATGGTGCAATAAAAGGAATGTAATCCATTCGGTGCACCATTCAGTAATCAACAAACGCTCACAGTACAATTCATTCATGGCAGTGTAGACAGTGATAAAATATTGAAGAAAAGGAAAAATGCAAACCCAGGTATACAGAACCAGTTCGTATCCGCCTCAGAGTCATAAACACACTATTCAGTGACAAAGACATTCAAGGACTCAGGAAATAAGAGCTGTGTCTGCATGAGCAATTACTCTTGAAAGGGCCCCAGATGTTCTTGGGTCTGCTACAACGCGGAAGCATTGAAGAGCATATTGTTAATTGTTCTTGACAAAATCAGGGGACAGAGCCAAGCTGTGCGTGTATCAAATCACCCATCGCCCCTCTAACTATGATATCTGGCGCACTCTTCCTTAGCTCACAGCTTATATTTGTACAGTTTAACCAGAGTGTAACGTGCCTGGTGAAGAAAGCAGAAGTGTATAAGGAGTAAGCTGCCATTAGACGAAAGAGATTGCATCAGACCCCACACTCTGGCCCACTCCATAACAGTTATAGATTTGCCCAGGGCTGCCTTCCATCGAGTTCTAGCTTGTTGCAAGCCCAAGGTTGTCTCAGATTGCACGGAGGCGTAAAGTGAAGATAGATGATTTTGAGAAGAAGCTTTAAGGAGAAGAGTAAAGGTTTGACATTTGGTTAGAGCCGCTTGAAAGCCCCAGAGGTTTGCACGTATGTGAAAGAAAGTGAACAGATCAAGCATATCCAGGGGGTCACCTGTGCTGGCAGTCACAAAAGCACCCATCAGGAAAGAAACTACCAATTTCCTGCACACCTTATTGTATTACTCTGATCAGCTACCTTCTCTCGTAGTATACTATATAACGGGGAGAGGATAATCAGCTGTTTAGGGGAATAAAACATTTGGGGCCAGATGTATCAAGAATCCACTTTGCGATTCTCTAATAGCGAATTTTAAGAAATCGCTATTTCAGAGTCGCAAAATGGTATGTATCATATTTGCGTTTCGGAAATAGCGATTTCTTAAAAATTGCAAATGCTATTACCGTATCGCAAATAGCGATTCTGAGCCCATTCGCACCAATATTTGTGAATTTTTTGCATTTCTCAAATTGCGAAGTCCTAACTGGAATTTGCAATTTGGTAAATGCAAAACCCCAGGGTGCTGGGGACCTAAGGCCCCCTCTGCTGTACCCTAAAAAATTATTTAAGGACATGTAAGGTGCACACATGCCAAAGGGGCATATGTGCGTTACATGTCTATTTTAAAAATGCATTTTTAATGCATTTTTAAAATTTGCACATAGTTACCACCAAGTTGTATTTGGTGGTAATTGCGATTCCTCAATGCCCAATTCGCATTAAGGAAAAGCTTGAAACATGTGCTTAAGAAATCGCAAATAAGGATTCCTTATTTGCGATTTCTTATTTAGAGAATCGCAATTTGCGATTCTCTAAACGGGATCGCAATTTTAAGGAATCGCTATTTTAGCAATTCCTTAAAATTGCATAGCGAATGCCTTTCATACATAATGAAAGGCATTTTTGCATTCGCAAACGGCCATTCGCACCGTTTGTGAATGCAAAAACGCTTGATACATTTGGCCCTTGATGACCTAGTTTAGCTTGTAGCCAAATCCATGCTTGTTGTGTACACGCAACTGTATCGATCTCACCGCAAGACTGATCTGGGACCTGTTCGATTAGGGTCAAAAGGAGAGTGGGATGTGCCTGATCATGTTCAGGAGCAAGATGTGTCAGTGGGCGGAGATCTGAGCCAATATTAGGCAAAAGAGGCCTGGGCGCACAGATAATAAATCTCCAAATCAGGGTCTGCAAGCCTCCCCCGATCATAAGGCAGCATCAGGGTTTCCCAATTAAGCCAAGGCTGTCCTCCTGCCAAATAAGGTGCATCATGAGGGAGTGCAGGGTTAGAAAAAAAGTTATGAGTGGAGATATAGGTATGTTCAAGAGTAAATAAAGTAGCAGTGAAAGGATGATCATCTTCATTATAGCTTATAGCTACCCACACCATTAAAGCGAGAGGCAATTTGATCTGTCCCCGAATCTGGTCTTCCAGTGTAGAGATGGTGACCACTTAGTTTTGAAGTCTAACTGCTGATTTGAGAATTCCCAAGTACTTTAGGGAATCAGTGACCCATGGCAGGGGCAACAAAAGTAGGCGACTCTTAGTGACAGAGGTAAGGAAGAAAATGAAAGATTTAGTCCAATTAATAATTATGCCCTTTACTATCCAAAATAGGGAAAACCTGTGGTTGACTGGATCCAGATTCTCACTGGGGTTACACAGATAGAGAGTAATGTCATCTACATAGAGCGAGATAACAATATTGCAGAGCAAGATTGCCAGTCCCAGTGACCGCGAAGTTGAAGAACCTCTGAAGCCAGTGTCTCGGTTGCCACCACATATAGCAAGGGGGACAGAGGGCAACCTTGGTGTGTGCCCCTGCCAATTGAGATGGGGTCTGATAATAATCCATTAACCTCGAATTGGGATTGTCTCACACTCACCTGGTTCCAAACACAGGGATGATGCTGGACCTCCAGAGCCAGCTGGGGCTGCACAGTGTAACAAGAAATGACTGTCTAGTTCTACCGACAGCTCCAAAGGAGGAAAGGGTATGGAATAAAATAAGAAAAAGATGAACCCATGTCACTATGGGAACTGCTCAATTGCTTTTTACACTGCTTAGAAGGTTGGGACTCTACATCTTGACATCTTCTATGCAGAGGTGATACATTACGAAACAAAAAAAAAAAATGTTTCTGCGAATCCCAACTTAGAACCCCAAACAATAATTTATGTTTCTAATACACTTACAGGCATCATCATGAATATTACATGAAATAGAGAATAGAATCAAATTCAAGATTAAATGAAGAACTTCTTGAACTCTGAGACACACAAGATTTCCGCGTCTGCAAGAATACTGCTATAGTCTCTAGGAACTTATTCCAAGGTGCTAGATACAACTTGTCAAGAACACAATGATCAACTTTAATTTAGTACATGAAGCGTTCAGAGCACTACAACAAGAGTTCAAATTGCTGGGCCTCAGGGGGAGGGCTCAATACTCCAAGAATGTTCAAGGTCAAAAACAGAATCCCTTCTTCAAGGAGGAAAGTCCTGAAATATCGCAAGTCTGTGGTTTAGTCCACACTAACCTGAGAGTTAAGTATTTAGGGGCATATTTATACTCTGTTTGCGCCGAATGTGCGTAAAACATTTTGACGCACAATCGGCGCAAACCCTGCCCCATATTTATACTTTGACGTCCGACCCCGCGGGCGTCAAAATTCCACCATGTGCGTAATTTTTTGGAAGGGGGAACCAGCCTTGCGTTAATAATATGCAAGGTAGGCGTTCCCTTCCAAAAAAATGACTTTAAGGCCTGTGCCCCATATTTATACTCTGATGTCATTTTGACGCACAGGAGGGGGTGGGCCTTAAAAAACGATGCACAGCCTGATGGGCGCCGTTTTTTAACGCCTGGGTCAGGGCAGGCGTAAAGGGACCTGTGGGCTCGGAAGGAGCCCAGAGGTGCCCTCCCCTGCCCCTAGGGACACCCCCTGCCACCCTTCCCCACCCCAGGAGGACACCCAAGGATGGAGGGACCCATCCCAGGGAAGTAAAGGTAAGTTCGGGTAAGTATTTTTTTCAGATTTTTTTTGTGGCATAGTGGGGGCCTGATTTGGGCCCCCCTACATGCCACTCTGCCCAATGACCATGCCCAGGGGACATAAGTCCCCTGGGCATGGCCATTGGGTAAGGGGGCATGACTCCTGTCTTTGCTAAGACAGGAGTCATGTCAATGGAGGTTGGGCGTAAAAAAAATGGCGCAAATCCGGTTTGAGGCCTGAATTTTGCTTCAGACCTGACTTGCCCCATTTTTTGACGCACAACCCCCATTTTCCCATACGCCGGCACTGCCTGGTGGGAGTCATTTTTTTTGACGCACACCAGTCCCCAGCGCCGGCTAACGTCATTCCATAAATAAGGCGCCCGCATGGCGCGTTGGAATGGCGTTAGCCGGCGGTAAAATTTTAGACACACAACTGCGTTGGCGCAGTTGTGCGTCAAAAAGTATAAATATGGGCCTTAGTGTTAACAATACTGGAATTGGAATCCAAGAGGACAGGCAATTCAGTGCAAGGAGCTCAGCAGACGTTGAGTTGAAATTCCAGCAGGAAAACAATAGAAGCATCACAGATGCCAGAATCAAGGAGCCATCAAAAGGGCTTGGAAGACTAGAGTGCAGGAAACTCTGGGCAAATCAGGTAGACGATCACAGGGAAGAGACATGCACAGGACTGGGACTCAGAAAGGTGAGTGCAGGAATGATGCTGGTGTGCATCAGGAACAGGTTCGAGACCAAGCACTGATGCAGGTTGAAGGAGTAGTATTTATTCAGGCAGCCAGGACGGTTCCAGAAGGGCATGTGACCCAAGTGGAAGCATGGAATATTCCAATGAACCTGGGGGGTTCCGGGTGTTGCATAAAAGGTGAAATGAGACTACCAAGTAGCAGGTGCCAGTAGTAATTTACATTCAACAATTACAACGGAATCCAAATGCAGGATGGTACAACCCAGTGTTCCTCAGAGGAAACGTGTTTAATCTAATTGACCATGTGATATCTGTAGTTGCAAACTGGATAAAACTTGAATAGCAACACAATGGTGGGCAATGGTTCAGACTTCTTCAGGAGGGGGAAACCATAAACAGATCACAGGCCTGAGAGGCGCCATTAGGGAAGCAAGCATGACTGGGATTATTCATATTAGGGAGACGCTACAAAGGAAGGATGACATGGACCCGGCGGGTAAAACCCACTGTACATAGGGCACAAAATGGAGTTGTGACAGGGATGAAGGGGCCTTATAGAGCAACTGAATTAGCCATATACAGTGATCAGGGTTTCCAAATCTATGTGAAACCCCATATAGAAAATGCCACTCAAGAGAATAAAAAGCTTTGGTGGTATCCAGAGAGACAGCCACTGCTTCCTCTTCCAGCCGCAATTGATGTAGAAGGGAAAAGAGTGTCACGAGGTTGTGAGACGTGGAGCAGTTGGGGATGAACAAGGCCTGGACGGGTAAAATGAGATTAGGAAGCAAGACATCATCTGATTGGCCAGCACTTTCACTAAGATTTTCATCTCAGTATTTATGAGGAAAAAGGCCGATGTGAGTGCTGACATTCAGTAGGTTTGTCTGGTTTTAAAAGTATTATGAGGATAATTTCCTGCAAGGAAGGATGCAGGACGCCAGTATGTATTGCCTATTCATAGACCTGCAGTAGGTGAGGAGTAAGAAGGGCTGAGAACACCTTATAAAACTCAGTGGGAAGTCCATCAGTTCCTGGGGATTTACAGGTAAGTAACCCACCTATTGCTGTGGTAATTTCGTAGAGTAATGGGTTCTGCTAGGAAAGCTCGTTGGGGCCCCTCTAACAAAGGCCAGAGACCTCATATTCTGCCAGAGAATGCAGATTTCGAGGAGAGCATAAATGGCTATAATATGTGGCAAATACTTTCATGATTTGCTCAGCATCAAACACCATAGTGCCGTCATCACAATTCAGATGGGTAACAACATGGGGGGTGTTCTCTACCATCGCAGCATGCAGGCAAATGGTTGACTCAATCAATACCCCTCCCTGTTGGCATGGGCAATATCGTATTGGTGCAAGTGTTTGCGCTCAGTATCAGCCAGGGAGTTATATTGCTTTAAGACCTCCTGAAACTCCGCCGCCAAACAAGGCTGGTAGGCAGCCTCTATTTGATGTTCCAACTGACAACGACAAAGTTCCAGTATCTCCAGCTGATGCTGGAGGTCTTTTCAGCTAGAGAACTGCTTGGATATACACATCACTCTAATGTACACTTTGAATGCTTTCCATGCTGAGCCCGCTGAATCCGCTGAGCCCTCAATGGTCTCAAAGAACTCAGTGATGTCTCATAGTAGATCAGATCAGAATACTTGTTACAAAGTGCCTGGGGAGTGAGTGTCTATGCAAAGGCAGTGTGCTTAGAAGCAGGGAAGGAAAGGGCAAGGATCCCTGAAGAGTAGTCAGAAAGGGTCCTAGGCAAGTACAAAATTCGTGTGACCCAGATAGCAGGAGCGTCTATCCTGTAGTCTAATCTAGCCAAGGATTCATGGACCGGGGGTTTATGTGTGCCCTCCTTAAGTTGAGGGTGATGAGCCCTCCAAAAGTTTAGTCGATTATTAACATTCATAACACTGAGTAGTGCACTGTCCGCGGGTCAGTTGTAGCATTAGAACAGTCCACATTTTGGTCAAGAACAAGATTAAAATCCTCTACCCAGATTAAACTACCAGGAGATAAATTTAAGGATTGTCAATGGACATCCCAGATAAAATCAGTCATCAATGTTAGGCATGTAGGTGTTGATGATAGCAAAGTGTTTCCTGTGGATTACCAATTTTAAGATAACATACCTGCCCTGCGGGTCAGATATTTCCAACAGTAAGCAGACCGAGAGGCCTCTCCACACCAGTAAAGCCACTCAACTAGCATAGGCTCCCTAATATGCATATACTCAATTTTCAGCCCAGGTACTGATAAATGGGGCTCACATTTGTGGAGTGTTTCCTGTAACAATGCGATATGCACATTGTGGCGCATCAAAGAAGCTAATACCCTCAGTTTTTTCCGTGGATTACTTAAACCACGCACATTCCAAGTGATAAAGTTAACTTCAAGTGTCTTAGAGGCAGACAGTAGCATGTGGGTCATTTAGAGCTGGGAGTAGAACAGCTCAGGCAAGTGGAAATGGCTGAAGGCCCATATTTATACTTTTTTAGCGCTGGGTTTGCGTCATTTTTTGATGCAAAAGCGGCGCAAACTTGCAAAATACAATTGTATTTTGTAAGTTTGCACCGTTTTTGCGTCAAAAAGCGGCGCAAAAGCGGCACTAAAAAAGTATAAATATGGGTAAATGTTTCTAGAAACATTCATCAATCCTGCAAGAGCATAAATCCAGAGATCCAGAAAGCAGTATGAGATCAGCAGCCATTTTGCAAAAACATATAAGAAACAGGAATGCAAACAGAACCTCGCCGCATTCCAACCCACTCATCATCCCCAGCATCAGTGAACACCCTAAAAAATAAAACAGTATTATTAACACAATACCAAATAAGACAATCTACTACTAATTGTCTATAGTAAAAATTAACCATGCAAGGCACCATGAATTGAAGTATCAGATACCTGTAACATCAAATAAGCCGGTGTCAGTGCTTGATATGGACAACTGAGTGTTAGGATGACGTTGATTTTGTGTTAAAAAGGTGTTTTTGATGCTGTGTAGGGCCACCAACAGCAAAGAGAAAATTTTGTGTTGCCATTCAGCTTACAGCAGAGCCGAGCTGGATGAAGCATGGCTTAGGGTTCATTGTGTCCTCTTTAAAGATTCTTGGCATCCCAGAAAGCACTCCAGGCATCCTGCACCCTAAGGGTAAAGTCCGGGAAGATGAATAGTTTTGAGTGTTGTTATGTGAGCATTCCCTTCTCCCCAGCCAGCCGAAGCACAGTGTCCCAGTCATGATAATTAGGTAGTCCAGCAATGATAGGGTGTTTAGGTGCACCGGGGGCTGGAAAGGGCCCAAAGAGTGGTGGGCATGCTTCACAACAAAACATTTGGAGAAAGAATCAGCATCAAATAAATCACAACAGCAATTTTTTGATACATTATTTCATCCGTCTGATATTGGTTGATTCAGGGACACCCACAAGGCGCAGGTCGTGCTGCCTAGAGCTGGCTTATAATTCCTCATTTTTAGTAGCCACATTTAGGAGCTCATTTACAAGCCCCTTGTGCCACTGGAGTGTCACTTTTTGCGATGCTCCTGTGGCGCTGTGCCCAGCTCTATATTTACAAAGCTGCGTTAAGCCACTTTTTCTGTCTTAACGTGGCCTTTTAAATATGGGCCGCCTTGATGCAGTTTTCTGCGGCAAAGGGGCGTGCATGAGGTTTTGCTGAGGAGAGAAACTGCATGGGAAATAGAATTTTTTTAAAACATAGAAAATCACTTAAAAACCAAAGGTTACAAGGGCGTTATAGCTGGCTCACGTTTTAAACATACCAGACCATAGAAATTCACCAGTTATAGTTAGAGTTAGAGTTATCTCAAGTAACTATAACTCATGCCCTAAGGTAACTATAACTTGCGCCCGTGCCATGCACTGCTAATTACCCCACAAATTACGCCACCCAGGACGACTTTGATAACATCCTTGATAATATCAATGAAATATTTGCAGTAAAAAAAATTAGGAAAAAAATGTGCATGGCGCAGGCGCTAGTTATAGTTACTTTAGGGCAAGAGATATAGTTACTTGATAATATCTATGGTTTGGTATGTTTAAAAAGTGAGCCTAACTATAACATCCCTGTAAACATTGTTTTTTTCAGTGAATATATATATTCATAAATATATATCATATGTAACATGTGAGCCTAACAATAATGTCCCTGTAACCTTTGGTCTTTTAAGTGAACGTCTATGGTTTCTATAGTTCTATTTCCTAACTATAACGCCCCTGTAACCTTTGGCTTTTTAAGTGAATATATATATATATATATATATATATATATATATATATATATATATATATATACACATATATATGTATATATATATATAAATATATATATATATATGGTGAATAAAGTAATTTGAAGTACACATGCTGGGAGTGCCGCTGGCTTTCTTTTTAGGTGGATCTCACTGATGTGATTTTAGGCGTGTTGGTCGTCATGCTGTCGTGTGCACCAGCGAAGTGCGCTGTCACTACTGTTTTGTGCTGATATATATGTATATATACATATATTTGTAGATGAATATATTATATATTAGGTATAGTTAGAATTCCCAGAGACAGGAATTTCTTGCTGTGTTACTTTGGGATCCATCACTTTACTAGGAATGTTCGTTTACCAGTCAACCAGGTCTTGGGATTCCGAGAGTAGGACCAGGAGCGATTTCTTATATGTCATCTTGAGGCCAGAGGCCTTTTCAAAGATGTTCAGCAGTTGGAGACACCTGGGTCCGCTTGCTTCTGGCCCTGACAGGTAGAGCAGGACATCATCGGCGTAGAGTGCGATGCAGACCTCCTCCCCTCCCGCTCATTGCCAGCCTTCTAGGGAAGCGTCTCAGCGAGTCATTTGTGCAAATGGTTCTATGGCTAGGCCAAAAAGGAGAGGAGACAGGGGACAGCCCTGTCTTGTGCCCCTCCCTTCAATTTTAAAGCCAGAAAAATCAGCTGTTATGTAAATTACATCATATACATGCAGCACAAAACAGCATTAATTATCTCAAAAATGTCCATAGACCAATTCATATATAAATATGAAATTGAATTATTATATCATCATACAATCTTATGAATCACAGTTTAAAATATCGTTGCCCCATGCCAAAAGATGCCAAAAAGGATAAAAGACGTGTACGAGCAAAGTGCTCATGAATAAAGAAAAGAGAAGGAAAAAAATAATAAATTAATCTTAAATGCTATACAAAGACTGTGTACACAGGAGCCTGTCAGTTGACCATTCTACAATAAACAGAATATGTGTCACATTCCCTAAGAGTAAAGTGTTCAATCACAATTGCCCTTTGGTGGTCTCATAAGCCAATCCAGGCTCAATATGATTGTTGATGTTTCGACTCGGTGAAAGGAAAAGGGCCCATTCTAGCCTCGAATGCGGGTCTTCATCAGGACTCATAAAAAAAGTAGAAGCATGAAGCCGAATTGATCGGGATGGATCAGGTGGCGTAGAACTGTCTTTAGACGAGTAGCCAGTATAATGGCGTAGATTTTTATTTCAATATTAATTAGCGATATTGGTCCACAAAAAACGTAGAAGGGGACCGGGTCTTAGGCAAAACCACTAGAATGGCCTAGTCCAAATCATGAGGGAAGGTGCCCTTCTCCAGGGCCTCTGTATAGAGACCATGGAGCTGAGGCAATAGTAGGTCTCAGAATTTAGAGTAGTATTCTGCTGGGTACCCGTCTGAGCCAGGGGTCTTGACTGGTTTCAGTTTCGTGATGGCTTTTCTGATTTCCACTAGGGTTATGGGGCCATCAAGACTGTTACTGACAGAGGTTAAGAGAGTCGGCATGTCTATTTAATTTAACAGTGGCATCTGCTGTTCGAAGGTGGGCCTGGAGGCCTCAGTGGATAGGGCGGCATAATATTGTGCAAATATAGCAGCTATGTCTTGGGGGGCATTATGTGCCTTCCTGGATCCATCTATTATCTTGGGGATCACCAGTCCCATCATTGGTCTGGTTACCAGCTGTACTGGAGCTTGTTGTTCTTAGATCCGGTCCTGGGATGTCTTCCAAATTTGCTTTGCCTCCTCCAGGGAGTGGGTCCTGATTTCCTGTCTCACCATCTCTAGGGCTCGCTGTTAGCAGGGTGCTGTGTGGGTGAAAGGCAGGGCATGTACCTGTGTAGTTTACATGTCCTGGTAGTGTAAAACTCCTAAATTTGTTTTTGCAGTACTGTGAGGCCTGCTCCCTTCATAGGCTAACATTGGGGCTGCCCTCATACAGTATTGAAGTGGTAGCTGCTGATCTGAAATGAGTAGGAAGGTCATATTTAGTACGGCCAGAATGGTAATACCAAATCCTGCTGACTGGTGAAGTTGGATTTAATATTACTATTCTAGAAATGCCACTTTTAGAAAGTGAGCATTTCTTTGCACTTAAATCTTTCTGTGCCTTACAATCCACGTCTGGCTGGGCTTAGTTGACAGCTCCTTGTGCATTCACTCAGACACACCTCAAACACAGGGTACTCAGCCTCACTTGCATACATCTGCATTTTGAATGGGTCTTCCTGGGCTGGCAGGGTGGAGGGCCTGCTCTCACACAAAGGACTGCCACACCCCCTACTGGGACCCTGGCAGACAGGATTGAACTGAAAGGGGACCTGGTGCACTTCTTAGCCACTCTTTGAAGTCTCCCCCACTTCAAAGGCACATTTGGGTATAAAACAGGGCCTCTGCCCTACCTCATCAGACACTTGCTGGAGAAGAAACCAGAACCTGCATCCTGCCAAGAAGAACTGCCTGGCTGCCTAAAGGACTCACCTGACTGCTTTCTACAAAGGACTGCTGCCTTGCTGTTGCCCTGCTGCCTTGTTAACCTCTGCCTTGCTGCTAAAGTGCTCTCCAAGGGCTTGGATAGAGCTTGCCTCCTGTTCCCTGAAGTCTCAGGACCCAAAATACTTCTCTTTTTCATTTGGACGCCTTGTGCACCGCACGCCGATCCGGAAAGACGCCGCTCGAAGCGACGCCTGAGATGCGACCGGAACTTCAACGCACGGCCTCGCCTGGACAAACGCTGCCCGACTCCAGAAAGGAAATCGACGCAACGCTTGCCGTGAGGGAGAAGATTCCACACACAGCCCACCGGAACGACACGCAGCCGGAAAACAAGCCTAGGATTCCACGCACAGACCCACGGGACATCTGGTAATCCCGCGAACCACAGAAAGAGACTGTCCCCGCGCCGGAAAACGACGCCTGACTTCCCCACGTGAAAAATGACGGCGCAAGTCCATGTGTGCTGGGGAGAAATCGACGCACACACCATTTTTCCACGTATCTCTTCTTCTGCGGCCCGTTGCGGAGATTTCCCACTTAAAACCAGGTACTTTGTGCTTGAAAGAGACTTTGTTTTCTTTTTAAAGACTTATGACACTTAATATCACTTTTCAGTGATATCTCTACAATTTCACGTTGCATCTTTATTCGTTTTGACCTGCAATTATCCGGATAAATATTATATATTTTTCTAAACACTGTGTGGTGTATTTTTGTGGTGCTATATTGTGTTATTGTATGATCTATTGCACAAATACTTTACACATTGCCTTCTAAGTTCTCTTGCCAAGCTACCAGAGGGTGGGCACAGGATAATTTTGGATTGTGTGTGACTTACCCTGACTAGAGTGAGGGTTCTTGCTTGGACAGGGGGTAACCTGACTGGCAACCAAAAACCCAATTTCTAACATTGGTGGCAGCGGTGGGATAGGACTTGTATTTGTGCAGTGACATACAGTAGCTAAGTATTTCACTACCTACCCACAGTTGAAGGTCAACTTGATTTTTATCTCTTTTTGCAAATTCGTTTTTTCCTGACAATTTTCAAAAACTAAATCCTCACTCAACATGTCTCTGGCTGGGTCTCAAGTAGGAGACTTTGACATAGCCCTGTTGGATACATATACTGTGAAACAGCTAAGAGGGTTCTGCAGGGTGATGAGAGTACCCACCCAAGGGGCCTCCCAAAGGGAGGACTTTCAAGTGGTGCTGAGGGCTGGGCAGAAGCCCATTTAGAGGAGGATGATGAGGAAAAGGAGCCAGAAAAAGGCCCCTCAGAGGATTTGTTGCTATCAGTGGATGATGTTACCACTGCAATTGTGCCCCCTTCCAGACCAGGGAGCAGTGTCTCTGTGCAAAGCCTGACCGCAGAGGAAAGGAGAGAAGAAAGGGAGTTCCAATTGCAAATGGCAAATGGCTGCAAAGTAGATGATTACACAGGATTATATAATTTAATTCTGAGAGAGCATATGATTGGTATTTGTTTTACAGAGTTGCGCCAGCACCTAGTAGACAGTAAGCTGACTGATCCCAGGAAGCTTGCTGAGGAGGCGGACCTCTGAACTAGTACCAGAGTGTCCAAGAAGGTATCTGGGGGGGACACCCACAAATGTGGTCAGGGTTCCCATCAGAAGAAAGAGGGGGGAGAAAAACTTAAAAAACAAGGAGTTCTCAAAAGGCCCCAAAAATAGTCCCCAAGGGAGTAATGGTAACCAGTCCCGGTCTGATTCTCAAAAGAAAGGTTTCACTGACCATAAGACAGGGAGGTATGTACACCACTGTTCAGAGTGCAATAAGTATGGGCACCCTGAGGGCGACTCCAAGTGTCCCAAGAGGGCACAGCCCCCTCCAAGGAGGGCAGACACCTGGGTTGGCTAGCGTAGCACTCGGGGAGGAGATGGTCCCAGACAGTTTTGGGGTACAGACAGAGGTAACCTTAGTGTCCCTGGGGGATGCAGAGATGGTGCCAAAAGCCCACATGCCTGCCAAAACTTCCAAGTATAGACAGTGGGTCACCATCAATGGGCAAAGGGTGGAGGCTCTGCGTGACACAGGCGCCAGCATGACTACTGTCAAGGGTCAGCTGGTGTCAGCAGAGCAGGTCATCCCCAATGCATTTCACCAGGTCATAGTCTCTGACAATCGCGAGAGCCACCTACCGGTAGTTCTGGTTCCCTTTGAGTGGGGGGGGGGGGGTCTCTGGTACTCTTAAAGTAGCTGTGAGTCCTGCCATGCCCGTAGATTGTCTGTTAGGCAACGACCTTGAGCACACTACCTGGAAGGAGGTAGAGCTAAGGTCACACTTGGAAATGTTAGGATTGCCTGAGTGGGTCTGCATGACCACACGGTCCATGGCTGACCGAGAGGGAAGTCAAGGGCATCTGGAGCCTGGAACAATGGCCCAGACAACTGCCAAGAGGAGGGGCAAGGGGCGCGGGAAACCGGTCCCAGAAGTTCCCGCAGTGGTTGATGGGGTTCCTGAGGAGGAGGCCCCGAGCAAACTGGGGAAGACATTGCCACCCTAGGTGATCTACCTGAGCTTGCTGGCTGGCAAGTTGAGGGTGGACCCACCAGGGAGGAATTCTGCAAGGCACAGAAAGAATGTCCCACTCTAGAGGGTATGAGGAAGCAAGCCTCAGGCCAGGCAGCAGGTGAAGCCTCTGGCGATCACCACATATATTGGGAGAATGATCTCCTCTACAGTGAGCCTAAGGTTCCGGCCATTGGGGCAGCACGTGCGCTGGTGGTCCCCCAGTGTTACCGAACCTTCCTACTGGGTCTGGCTCATGACATTCCCCTGGCAGGACATTTGGGGCAAGACAAGACCTTTGACAGGCTTGTCACCCACTTTTATTGGCCCAGAATAAGGACAAACTCAGATACATTCTGTAGATCTTGTCCTACCTGCCAGGCCAGTGGTAAAACAGGAAAAAGGATTAACGCCCCCCTGATTCCACTTCCTGTCGTTGGCACCCCCTTTGAAAGGGTGGGCATCGACATTGTTGGTCCATTGGACCCCAAAACTGCCCTAGGCAACAGGTTCATCCTGGTTTTGGTGGGCCATGCCACCCGTTACCCAGAGGCAATCCCTCTGAGGACTGTAACTGCACCGGTGGTGACCAGAACGCTGATGGGGATATTTACCTGTGTGGGATTCCCAAAGGAGAAGTGTCTGACAGAGGCACTAACTTCATGTCTGCATACATGAAGTCTATGTGGGATGCGTGTGGTGTAACCTACAAGTTCACAACACCCTATCACCCCCAATCTAATGGTCTTGTGGAGAGATTCAACAAAACCTTGAAAGGCATGATTGGTGGCCTCCATGAGGCCCTGAGGCATAAGTGGGACATCCTCTTGCCATGCCTTCTCTTTGCTTACAGAGAGGTACCCCAGAAGGGGGTAGGGTTCAGTCCCTTTGAGCTTCTCTATGGGTACCCTGTCAGGGGACCCTTAAGCATTGTCAAGGAGGGATTGGAGAAGGCTCCAAAGGCACCCCCTCAGGATGTGGTCAGCTACATGTTGGCCCTCCGCAACCAGATGACCCGCTTCTGGAAATAGGCCAAAAGTAAACTTGAGGCCAGTCAAGAGGTAATGAAATGCTGGTATGACCAGAAGGCCACCCTGGTAGAGTTTCAACCTGGAGACAAAGTGTGGGTAATGGAGCCAGTAGAGCCTAGAGCTCTCCAGGACCGCTGGTCTGGCCCATTTGAAGTAAAGGAGCGGAAAGGGGAGGCCACTTACTTAGTGGACCTCCAAACCCCTAGGAACCCCCTAAGGGTGCTCCATGTCAACCGACTGAAGCCTCATTTTGAGAGGTCTGAAGTCAACATGATTCTGGTCACAGATGAAGGAATGGAAGAGGAGAGTGAACCTCTCCCCGACCTCCTCTCTGCCCAAGAAGGTGATGGGTCAGTGAAAGGTGTCATTCTCTCTGACTCCCTGACTCTAAACCAGAGAGAAGACTGCTATGAGCTGTTGGAGCAGTTCTCCCCCCTGTTCTCCCTTACTCCTGGACTGACCCACCTCTGTGTTCATGACATAGACACAGGTGACAGTCTCCCTGTGAAGAACAAAATTTACAGGTTATCGGATAAGGTGAAGGCCAGCATCAAGGAGGAGGTCTCCAAGATGTTAGCTTTAAGGGTTATTGAGAAATCTAGTAGTCCCTGGGCCAGCCCTGTGGTGTTGGTCCCTAAGGCTACTGCCCCAGGTGCGAAGCCAGAACTCCGGTTCTGCGTGGACTACCGGGGTCTCAACTCAGTCACACGGACTGATGCTCACACCATCCCCCGAGCTGATGAGCTCATTGACAGACTGGGCGCTGCCAAGTTCCTGAGTACGTTTGATCTTACTTCAGGGTACTGGCAGATTGCCCTGACTGAGGGGGCTAAAGAGAAATCCGCATTTTCCACACCTGATGGCCATTACCAGTTCCGGGTGATGCCATATGGTTTGAAAAATGCCCCCGCTACCTTCCAACGGTTGGTTAACGGGGTCCTAGCTGGCAAGGATGCCTTCTGTGCAGCCTACCTGGACGACATAGTTTTCTACAGTTCCAGCTGGGAGGAACACCTGCTCCACCTCAAGGAGGTGCTTCAGGCCCTGCAACAGGCAGGCCTGACCATCAAGGCTAGTAAGTGCCAGATTGGGCAGGGTTCCGTGGTGTACTTGGGACACCTAGTGGGTGATGGCAATGTGCAGCCACTCCAGGCCAAGATTGAAACTATCAAGGCCTGGCAACCACCTAGAACACAGACTGAGGTGATAGCCTTTTTAGGCCTCACAGGATACTACAGCAGATTTGTCAAGGGATATGGTACCATTGTGTCACCCTTGACAGAACTCACTTCCAAGAAACAACCTAGGTTGGTGAATTGGACAGAGGCTTGTCAGAAAGCCTTTGACTCTCTGAAGGAAGCCATGTGCACGGCCCCCATGCTCAAGGCCCCTGACTACTCCAAGAAATTTATCATGCAGACAGACGCTTCAGAGCATGGCATAGGGGCGGTCCTAGCACAGCTAAATGAGGAGGGCCTAGACCAACCAGTAGTCTTTATTAGCAGAAGGCTATTACCACGGGAACAGAGGTGGAGTGCTATTGAGAGAGAAGCTTTTGCTGTGGTCTGGGCACTGAAGAAGCTGAGGCCATACCTGTTTGGGACTCACTTCCGGGTTCAGACAGACCACAGGCCCCTCAGATGGCTCATGCAGATCAGGGGTGAAAATCCTAAACTCTTGAGGTGGTCCATTTCCCTACAGGGGATGGACTTTACGGTGGAGCATCGCCCAGGGGTTGACCACGCCAAAGCTGATGGTCTCTCCAGATACTTCCGCCTTAGCGATGAGAGCTCCCAGGAGGACGGGTAGCTCTCCCCACTTTCAGCTGGGGGGGACACATGTTAGACCTAACAGCCTTAGGGTGGTCACCCCTAACTTTTTGCCTGCCTCCCTCCACTTTGTGGACATGGTTTTGCTGGCTTTTAGACTCTGCGCACTTTATCACTGCTAACCAGTGCTAAAGTGCATATGCTCTCTCCCTATAAACATGGTAACCTTGGATCATACCTGATTGGACTATTTAATTTACTTATAAGTCCCTAGTAATGTGCACTATATGTGCCTAGGGCCTGTAGATTAAATGCTAGTAGTGGGCCTGCAGTACTGGTTGTGCCACCCACTTAAGTAGCCCCTTTACCTTGTCTCAGGCCTGCTATTGCAAGGCCTGTGTGTGCAGTTTTACTGTCACCTCGACTTGGCATTTAAAAGTACTTGCCAAGCCGAAACCTCCCCTTTCTCCACATATACGTCACCTCTAATATGTGCCCTAGGTAACCCCTGGAGCAGGGTGCTGTGTGGGTGAAAGGCAGGACATGTACCTGTGTAGTTTACATGTCCCTGTAGTGTAAAACTCCTAAATTCGTTTTTGCACTACTGTGAGGCCTGCTCCCTTCATAGGCTAACATTGGGGCTGCCCTCATACAGCATTGAAGTGGTAGCTGCTGATCTGAAAGGAGTAGGAAGGTCATATTTAGTATGGCCAGAATGGTAATACCAAATCCTGCTGACTGGTGAAGTTGGATTTAATATTACTATTCTAGAAATGCCACTTTTAGAAAGTGAGCATTTCTTTGCACTTAAATCTTTCTGTGCCTTACAATCCACGTCGGGCTGGGCTTAGTTGACAGCTCCTTGTGCATTCACTCAGACACACCCCAAACACAGGGTACTCAGCCTCACTTGCATACATCTGCATTTTGAATGGGTCTTCCTGGGCTGGGAGGGTGGAGGGCCTGCTCTCACACAAAGGACTGCCACACCCCCTACTGGGACCCTGGCAGACAGGATTAAACTGAAAGGGGACCTGGTGCACTTCTTAGCTACTCTTTGAAGTCTCCCCCACTTCAAAGGCACATTTGGGTATAAAACAGGGCCTCTGCCCTACCTCATCAGACACTGGCTGGAGAAGAAACCAGAACCTGCATCCTGCCAAGAAGAACTGCCTGGCTGCCTAAAGGACTCACCTGACTGCTTTCTACAAAGGACTGCTGCCTTGCTGTTGCCCTGCTGCCTTGTTAACCTCTGCCTTGCTGCTAAAGTGCTCTCCAAGGGCTTGGATAGAGCTTGCCTCCTGTTGCCTGAAGTCTCAGGACCAAAAAGACTTCTCTTTTTCATTTGGACGCCTTGTGTGCCGAAAAATTCAACCCACAGCTTGCTCTGTGGTGAAAAATTCATCGCACTCCGATCCGGAAAGACGCCGCTCGATGCGACGCCTGCGGTGCGACCGGAACTTCGACGCACGCCCTCGCCTGGACAAACGCCACCGACTCCAGAAAGGAAATCGACGCAACGCCTGCCGTGAGGGAGAAGATTCCACACAGCCCACTGGAACGACGCGCAGCCGGAAAACAAGCCTAGGATTCCACGCACAGACCCCGGGACATCTGGTAATCCCGCGAACCACAGAAAGAGACTGTCCGCGCACAGGAAAACAACGCCCGACTTCCCAGTGTGAAAAATAACGACGCAAGTCTGTGTGTGCTGGGGAGAAATCGACGCACACACTATTTTTCCACGTATCTCTTCTTCTGCGGCCGGTTGCGGAGATTTTCCACTTTAAACCAGGTACTTAGTGCTTGAAAGAGACTTTGTTTGCTTTTTAAAGACTTAAGACACTTTATATCACTTTTTGGTGATATCTCTACAATTTCACATTGCATCTTTATTCATTTTGACCTGCAATTATCCAGATCAATATTATATATTTTTCTAAACACTGTGTGGTGTATTTTTGTGGTGCTATATTGTGTTATTGTATGATCTGTTGCACAAATTGTTTACACATTGCCTTCTAAGTTAAACCTGACTGCTCGTGCCAAGCTACCAGAGGGTGGGCACAGGATAATTTTGGATTGTGTGTGACTTACCCTGACTAGAGTGAGGGTTCTTGCTTGGACGGGGGTAATCTGACTGCCAACCAAAAACCCCATTTCTAACACTCGCCTATTCTTCTCCTTCCCCGTCTCCATCACCTTGCGCTCCAATTAAAGCACTCTGGCCTCAGGAGACGTAATATGGGCCTGTCTGTCCCACTCTTGCCATCGTAGAAGGCCCTTGACATGGCCGCGAATTATGGCCTTGCCCGCTGCCCAGAGCGTGCTTATTATCACGGAAGTACTGCTCAATCTCTTTGTGCAGGCCAATAGAATAGGTCTCATCCTGCAAGAACCATGCATTAATACACCACATGGGCCTTCGACTCTGATCAGGCTGGCCAATGGTCAGAGAAATTGGAGCATGGCTGGAAAGGCCGTGGGAGAGTATCTGGACCTGTGTGACTAGGGAAAGGACAGTGGCAGGTGAAAGAATCATATCTATGCGGGCTTGGGTGTGGTGTATTGCCGGTGGCGAGGGTGCCATATCCACCATGTATTGCAAAGGCCAGTGCTCATCATCCATTTGTTGAGGGTTAAAAAGCGTCTGCAGTGTGCCTCAGACAGGGGGCCCATGATGTCAAGGCTTGGGTCTAGGACTGCATTCTTGTCTCCACCCATGATTGTGAATCCCATGGGCATCTGGGTTAGAAAGGCAGTACGAGCAAGAAAAAACTGGTCAAGCTCTGTGGGGGTGGGGGGGTGTATATACTGAGTAGATTGATATTGCGTCCATCAACCAGGCCCGTCGTTGCCACGAACCTCCCCTGTGGGTCCATCTATGTCAGCTGTATCACCAAGGGGTAGTCGCAGTGTAGAAGTATCGCCACCCCTCTGGCTTCCCGTGGATACCCTGAGTGATAAACCCAGTCAAGGCCATAGTGGGCCAAGAACAGGCATGTGGACCCAATTAGATGTGTTTCCTGGAGAAGTAGTATGGAGGGGCGGAGGTGCTGTGCATAATGCAGCACTGTCGTCCTTTTAATTTTGACAAGGAGTCCGTTGACATTCCACAAGACTACAGTGGTGGGTGCCATATGGTGTTGAGACAAGGAGTGTTTCCCAGTGCAACTCGTGCAGCTGGAGACACAGGACATCTCTCCGAGTGGGCCATTGTGAGGGGTGAAATCTGCACATGTGTAGTGTCAGAGCAACTTGAGTACATTTTCCCATTTGTGACATCAAGATGTGAAAGGTATAAAACAAACAACAGTATAGCAATTCAACCATATATTGGTAAACATCTCCCAACTACCCCTCCCTATACTTCCCCTCCCAACTTGAAGAAGTATCTGTCGCCCCATAAACACCCCAACAAACCCAAAGGAAGGTAAGGGAATCCCATGGTGGTGTAGAGTGGTAGACCCCTTCAGTGAGTCGTATCTCATGTGCATTGCACTGGTGGACCCATGCAGCGCAAGCTGGCGTCCTGAAGGCCAGTCAAATAGCTGGGGTTTGACTCAGTCTTTATCCTTCTCCCTGGGGCACTGACACATGGGAGTCCTCCCTCTGCCGAGGTGGTGACTGGGAACGTGGCCCTGCCCCAAGATACAGCGAAGCCCCCCGGGACTGGCGACTTCTGCGACAGGAGCAAGTACGGGAGCACCCAGGACGACCGGATTCCCTTGTGGCCATCCCAGGTGCACCGGACGGCGCCCCCCTGGAGGAGGGGAGATCCGGCTGCACCTCCTCGGAGTGGTTGTTCCTCCATCGGCCATTCCCAGGCCACCTCCAATGTGTCAAAAAAAATTGTCTTACCTGCATGCAGTACCTTGAGGTGAGCTGGAAAGAGGAGCATATATTTTAGATGTAGTGCCTACAATTTTTGTTTCACCTGTTTGTTTGAGTGTCGCTTGGCCTGGACCTCCCGAGAGTTCTCAAAGCGGAGCTCCGACTGAGCTCGGGCCTCATGTAAGACGGCATCCTGGTCTCAGAAATTGAGGAAGCGGGCAATAAGCACTCTAGGCGGCACCCCCAGCGGGGGTTTGGCAATGAGAGCTCTGTGTGCTCGTTCAATGGTGAACCATGCGGAAAGTCTGTCAGGGGGCATCCATGATTTGAGCCATGTCTCCAGAAATTAGACAGGGCAAAGCCCTCGGTCATCTCCGGAAATCCCACAAAGCGCAAGTTATTTCATCTTGAATGGTTTTCGGCATCCTCTGGGCGTTGCTGTAGCTCTTGGGTACAAGTTACGAGGCAGGACACCTTGGTCTTAAGATTATGAACCTCCTCTTCCACTTTTGACACATGTGTTTCTGTCTCTGTGAGTCATGCCAAGGCATTTTTAAGGTCCTGATATAGCAAAGCCATGTCTACTCTCACCTCCCTGATTTTGTTCTCGACCACTGCCTGGGAGGATTGCACGGCTCGGAGTATCGTGTCCATGTCCCGCTCTCAGGGCTCCAGCAGGAGTCGTGAACTTATGTATGGGAGTTTGGGGGGAGGATGACTTTGCAAGTTTGTCCTTCCTCATGGTGTAGAGGGCCGATGTGCAACGCAGCACACCCCCGGGCCCCATCAACCTTCACCGGGCCCCAACGAGTCTCGATTGTGTACTGTATGGTCCCCTAAGGCTGTGAATCCATCGGATCTGGGGAAGCAGGCCACCAGTGGACGAGGCCCAACGGGCAAGCTTGACAGGAGCTAGGTGACTCATATCTCTCCATGCATCCTAGAGTGTCCTGCCAGGCCAGGGGCCTGTGTGCCTCCCACAACCGGGGCCTGGAGCTGCCAGGGGGTCCCCACCGCAACAGGGCCTATGTCCTAAGAGACCCAGCCAAGCTGCTCACCTGTTCCTGGGGCTGGCACGGGCCCCCGCCTCAGACGGTCCGCTCCCCTTGTGCACCTGTCCTGCAAAAAGCCCAGAGGGGTGGTGTGAGATTCAGGCCAAGTCATCTGTGGTAAGCCTTGTCATGGCCCGGACCTGGTCCTTATCCAGGCCGCAACAATACTGGAGTGGGATCCTTCGTCCCCGGCAGCCATAGGTCTCACCCCTGATGTCCACGTGTCACAAGTGACGCCAGGGGAATCCTCAGCACCTCCTGTCAGGCCGCCCAGGGAGGCCACCACCCCTCCTGCACCGTCAGGTCCCGGCTGCCAAGTTCAGCCAAGAAGGGGATAGGCAGCCCCCTTCATTGGCCAACAGCCACCAGAGCCCCCCAGACCAGGTCACTGTTGCCCGCAGTCGGTAAACTCACCCGGCCGCCGCTGGCAGTCCCAGGCAGGTGTTCCCCTCGGGGGCCGATACTGACAGGATCTCCACGGCTGGCTGCTCGTTCTGCTGCTCCTCCCTGCAGGTACAGAATCAATGCTGCCACTCTGAGCTCATGCCCACAATCGTCCCAGCGAGTGGGGGCTGGCAGACACCAGGGTCACTCCAGCTCCGGGGCCCCCCATCGCCCAGCCGACATGTGCAGGGATCCCTCGGGCCATGATGCCCAGTGCCAGCCGAGCCCCAGTAGACACCCGCCATTGTGCGTGTCTGCCATCTAGGTCCCTCTGGCAGCCCGGGCCTTAATGTCCAGCGGGTGCCCACAACATCTCTCTGTTCAGTCCACAGTTCCCCTACAGCTGGACGAGGATTGTAGTGCGGGTCCGGTAGGTCCCCAGTTGGCGTGGATGGCGGTGGAAGGCAGCAGATGACGGAGGGGTCCGGAGAACTCTCAGAGTGCAACCGCCATCTTGACGCCCTAAACCACGCCCAAGATGGATCATTTTAATGGGGACTGAGATACCATGGGGTTAAACCCTGATGCGGAACTATATGTGTTCTTGCGATGAATTGCCAAGGGATACATAATCCATAATCTGAACTAGAAACTCCTTAACTTAAATAGGGGGACATATTGTGAGGTCAGAATGATGTAGACAGTGACAGTATATAAGGAAACATGATAAATGAGTCAACACATCATAGTAAATGTAGTTTACAAGTTAAAAATTTATAGTGACTGCTTCAAAGTGTGTCAAGAGTAACAACAAATGATGAGAGAACTAAGGAAAAATGAGTTGATGCAATGATAATTGCACTTTACAAGAAGAAGGAATTGTGAAAATGACAATTTAATTTAAATGAGGTAAACTTGATTTACTGTGACAGAAAAGCATGTGACATTTAACTACAGAAACAGTATGAACATTTGAATCATTGTTTGTTGAAAATATTCCTTACAAAAACATACTGTGGACAGATATGAAATCATAGCTCTGTGAAATGATATATTGCAAATATGTCAGAGATAGCTAGTACTGCAATTTTGTAGGAGAACTGAAACATTAATTGCTGATGATGATGTCTCTCAAATGCACTTTTGCCTTTCTCTTAAAACACCTTTTTAGAACTCTCTTCTTAAAACCTCTTCCTAAAAAAATCCGATCCCCTGTACTGATGTTTTGATGAAGTGACATAATGTTTGCATGGAATTAATTAAAAGTTTACAGTGTATTATTACATTTGTTTGAAACCTCTAGAATGTTCTGCACTGATAAGTAATTCTTCTGTTTTTGTTAGTGGGCGGGTCATGTGACCCCTTTTTTAACTCACTATCATGTTAGCACTTTATGGCCAGTAGAAGACTCCGGCCGGAACGCGTCGCCATAATGTTCAGCACTCGCACTTGTACTTGAACTCTGCATTTTGATACCGAAGAATTAAATGTACATTATTTCAATAGAGACTTACCCGTGTGTGCTGCCTCTTTGTTTAATGGCTGGCTGGAGGAGAAATTATATTGTATTTGATAATGCTAATGCAGCAGTGGAAGGACGGTGAAGATTTACATATATATATATATATATAGAGAGAGAGAGAGAGCGAGAGCGAGAGAGAGAGAGAGAGAGAGAGAGAGAGACTGGAGTGTCAGTAGCCACTCTGTAGTTATATATAAAATTGCTAGAAACAGGAATTCCTTGTATTTATGCTTCCTAATAACTTTGCCCCCAATTGACAAATCTCCACAACATTGGCTGATGATGGAAAGTTGTGGCAATTAGTTCATTGGGGTGAACAGAAAAAAGGGGGCCCCAAAACAGTTTTTTCTACCAATGCACAATGGCTGAATAGATTACAATGAATTTTTGTATGAATATACATTATGGTGAGTGGATGATCATTCTGGGTATTTGAAGTCAAAAGGTTCAGTAGTTGCTACATTATACAGCACAAAAACTTAGTGATATCTGTGAATGTGGTATACTGTGGTACAACTGTGGCACATGGGTAAGACACACCACAATATGATTGACTACTAAAATCCCTTCCCAGAGGAAAAGGCAGCCATATTGATTAGAACACATTTTTTATGTGTTGTGCTTTTGAGTGTGAAACACAGGTGTTAAATGATGTTGTACAGTGTAGGAATAAAAAAGTCACTGTGCCTAACTGTGTAGTAATAGGTAGAGTTAGTTTTAAAGATATATAGCTTTTTTTAAAAAATTTACAGAGTACTTTGGTAGTATCGTGATAGTATCTAGGAAGTACTGCAGTACTTTAATAATTTAAAAACAAAGCAAACCTTTTAAAAATCAGTTATATATACTGCAGGGTGTCTTTTAAAAGGGCATTTGTATGTTTTCCAATGTAAACACTCTTAAATATGTTTGATAAGCCGATTATTGAGGTTTGAAAGTAAAACAAGGTTTCCATAGATTGCAAAATGGACACCAGCTGGACGATGTCGCCATTGTACATGCACAATGTTGTCATAAATAATGTCATTATAGATGTGATAAGTGTTGGTAAGAAAGCTAAAAATGAACATGCTAGATGTGATGTTATATAAAAGGAAATAAGCAATGCATGTAGAAGGGCAACTTGTACTTAATGTGGTGTGGCAAAGTTCTTCATAGCACTGTGTTGTCATATGAGTGACTTTTTACTATTGTTTTTGCTGTGTTTGTGTAGTTTTAAATGTTTACTAGTGTCATAATAAATAAAATATTCCAAAGTATACCTACGCTTTATCCTTAGGATTTTTTCATTTAATATTTATCTATCTATCATCCATATAGATACGTATAGCCACATATAAACATATATGTATATATATGTGCTTTAAACAAATAAACCATATTGAAATCCATTGTTGTTACAAGTAAAATATGTTTGACAATGAAAGACAATTGATAAGTGGACAAGGCATCCTATGTTGCATGTATGTCCGGTATGCTGATGCCCAGCCACTATTAAATCCTCCTTGTTAATATGACGACTTGTCATAAAAATATATCGATGCTTTATATTCTCCAATCATGCCTCAGCTAAGTGTATTTTAAGTGCAAATTAATTTGGATATTATAATGTTCAAGTATGCAAACGTTAGTGTGTGTCAAAATGAGTAATATAGTGCCAAATAAATTGTATTAAGTCACGTTTTATATATAATTTGAGAACATTCAATAACACATCAGGAAATTACGTGATTTATTGGAATTAATATGCAAAAAAGTTATGATATCAGCTCTGTATCTGCCATTTGAGCCGTGCTCATATACAAGAGGCATGTTATCCTGTCGCTCTTCCGTCGCATCCATATCTAAAGAAAAGTCATCCACTGAGTTTCTTTCGCAGACTGCTATGTCTTGGAGTACACAACATTTAATTTTCATTGATGGTCGCCAGGGACACTTTTCTTCACTAAGGTTTAGAATCCTGATTTCACAATGTAAAAAAAGTTGTTTAATTAACACTTTTGTCTATCGGTGTGATGCTGTGAGATAGTACCCCGATTTGGGTTCTCATCCCCATTTTTGCGTTACGTTTATAAATGCAATTAGTGCTACTCTCCGACTTTTTGTGTGACTTTAGTAAGCATTCATATTTTAGTCATTGTATCCCATTGCTTGGTACAGCTGACAGGTCTCCAATTTTCTATGCTTTTTATTACATTGATGCAAAAATGTGCTTTAGTATCATGCAAGAGAAAACAATTGACACAAAAAAAACATTTTGCATCAGAAACAAGGGCCCAATATTTATACTTTTTTTTGCGCCGCATTTGTGTCACTTTTTTTACGCAAAAGCGGCACAAACTTACAAAATACAATTATGGCCCATATTTATACCTTTTTATTGCCGCATTTGTGTAATTTTTTTACGATAAAGCGGCACAAACTTACAAATTACAATTGTATTTTGTAAGTTTGTGCCGCTTTTGCGTCAAAAAATGACACAAATGGGGCACTAAAAAGGTGAATATGGGCCTATATTTTGTAAGTTTGCGCCGCTTTTGCGTAAAAAAATGACGCATATACGGCACACAAAAGTATAAATATGGGTCCAGGTCTCTACAAATGGTTGGATTACATTTACGGCTGCACAGAGCTATAGTAAATCCAGTCCACAGTTCTGGATTCTTATATGATCGTGCATCCGAAAAGTAAAAATCCAAAGTACAAAATCAATTTAATATCCATCCCCCCAACCAGAATGGGTGTCTGAACCGTTACCTTCATTGTGGGACATAAATCCTAACCATATTCCTGTTCCTCCTCAGAGACAAAAGAAACTGAATGTCCTCCACAGGCTCTTGGGGTTGTTGGGCAAGGCCAGACACCACCTGAACATTTTGAACACACTATGGTAGCTTTTGGAGCAGAGGGGATAGACATACAGTGAGACACAACAATAGCCGCTGTGCAGAAGGGCAAAAGAAATTCCAGCTCTTTCTACTGGTCAACTTGCACCTCTGGTGGGCCTTCCCCTCTCCTGACATCCCTTGAAGGCCATGAGAGCACACCTGCAGGCCAGGAATTACCTTCTTTATGTCTCATGGAAAAGCAGCAATGATCTCAAAATCATGGCCTGGAGATTGGAAACCACATGAAGACTCAGATGTGTGAGGGGTGACTCTCACCCTTAGAGGGTTACAGCTGGAGGCTCTGTTGCTCTGGGTACCACTCGATTAGTAGAAGGTCCACTTCAGGCCCCTTTGACTGTTATGTCGTGTTGGCAAGGAGGAGCCACATCATCTTTCTCCTCCTGGCATGACCCCTTTGGTGGTCTCCCCAGCCTGTGCCTATAGTTTCTTGGATTGCGAACAAGTTGCTCCTGGGTGGGTGCACCCCCACTGCTGGTGGATGGTCCTTCTTTCTTCTCTGCGTTGGTCCTTCTTCATCCCTTCTCCCACTATGCTCTATTGCAAACTTGGCTTCCCGATGAAAAAGACATATGAGAAAAAATAGTCATGAGAACATATTACAGTACTTTGTGCAAATCAGAAAACAATTTACAATATTAGACTTCTATATGTGACAAAGAATGACAGTGTCAGATAACCCACTCGACTTTTCCATGCAACTTCGAAGTCCAATATGCAACTTTAACAGTGGGTGACTATGGGCATCAAAGACACAAATTAAGCTCATATTATTTTAAAATTAATACAAGATATAAATTTCAATGAAGCATACGAGATGCCTAGACATACTATTACTCTGCCACCCTCACATTCAGTTGTGCAAACAAAAAGAATAAAAACATAATCTTAAGATTAAAGGTGGATTCTTTTTTTATACAGCATGCCTGTATATTTTGTGGATCTGTAATGACTGCGACTTGCAATGCTACATTTTATGTACATTACGTATCAATGAATAGTTAGTGCATATATGTTGGAAACACAATTAAACTGTGTGTAGCACACGGTCTAGGTCACGTGTTGGACTTGAAAAACATCACATATATTCTAGCTGCATTTAACATAAGAAAGTAATTGCAGCAAATAATAATAAATGTAAATGCTGAAGTCAACAAGTTAGAACACACACAAAAACATACAATACAAAAGTAGTGGTACCGCCTCTGTAGTTATGGTTAGGTCGTGAGATGGCATTTTTTCTTAATAACTTTAGTGCTGTTCATCAAATCTGCAGGAAACTGTATAAATCTGTTCAGCTGTTTGAGAAAATAGCATTTAAAAAGAATTCCAGCCGGGGCGTGAATGCAAGTTAGAATTGCGATCAAAATCCATACCTCACACAACAGCCTGGCAAACCATAATTTGCACACCAAAATTCAATGTTTATCGCCTCACATTATTTATACCAATAAATAATAACACATAAAAGCAAACTGCAATTAAACAACAATACATGCTCATAAATGGTACTACATTTATAGTCCTCTCTGTCCTAGTGCTAAGGGTAATATGATATGTGATCTTATTTGTAAGATGATTTACAACATTTGTACTTCCCACTATTACATTAAGGGCGAGGTCATTAGCATTGCATTTGTTGTGCGAGCGATGGTTTGAAAGCAGTGTCTGATGAAGAAATGGTGTTCCCTATTTTGGGTTGGCTGAAGTTCTACGTTGTGCCGCCAATGGCACATAGGCCCTTATTACAACCCTGGCGGTCTGTGATAAAGTGGCAGTAATACCACCAACAGGCCGGTGATAATAACTTTGACATTTTGACCACGGCCGAAACCGCTCAGGCAGACAGCCACTTTAACACATCGACCGCCAGGGTGAAATCAACAGGCACCAGGGTGGTAACTGCCTACAGCCAGGCAGAAGAAAATGTTCCGCCCACTGTAATTATGAGACACCAATCTGCCACCTTTTTCGGGGCGGTACCAACAACATCAAAAGCCTGGTGGAAACACTGCACAGAATGGAAACGACTCACCTCTAGAGACTGAAGGAAGACGCACGCCACCATGGAGCCCGAGTTGCATGTTTTCCCCATGCTCTTCTATGTGCTGCTCCACTACGAACACCAATGCCGGCGAAGACGGACAGGGTGAGTACTGCCACCTAGCACACAGGGGAGCGGTGAGAAAAAAGAGAGTGACACACACACGCAACACTCAACACCCCCACACCCAACACCATACACACAAGCAGATGCACTAACATAACATATTCACACTGTACCCTTCAGGAATAATGCAAGGACAACTACAATAGAGTAAAAAGAGTGTAATAAGATAAATATAGTAGAAATACGTGCATCGAAATAAAAAAAGTATATGCATCTTCACAAATCAAGGGACACTGCCCAGTCATCAATGTCCGTGGGCCACAGGGCCACATCACAAAGTCCAAGGCCCCACCTCACTCTTGCAACAACACAGAGGGAACACTGCAGGGGCATCAGGTCGAAAATAGCCAGGCACCTCAGGGGGGCAAGGAATGGGGGGGCACCTCAGCCAGAAGATGGTACAACGCTACTGGTCCTGGAGGGGGCAACATGCCCTGTGCTCGGTCCTGGGGAGTGCAAGGCCACAGTCTCTCAAGTGGGTGACTTGCCCACTGACTTGTCCTGGGGAGTGCAAGGCCACAGTCTCTCAAGTCGGTGACATGCCTACTGACTTGTCCTGGGGAGTGCAAGGCCACAGTCTCTCAAGTGGGTGACTTACCCACTGTTTTTGGAGGGTGCATTGTGCCCAGTGAGCTTCATCCTGAAGAGGATGGGGTGAGTGGATGTCTTCTCCACTGGTTCTGGAGGGGGCATCGTGCCCATTGAGCTTCATCCTGGGGAGGATGGGGTGAGTGCATGTCTTCTCCACTGGTTCTGGAGGGGACATCGTGCCCTTTGATGCAGATCTTGGGGAGTGCAAGGTCACAGTCTCTCAGTTGGGTGTCAGACCCATAGGATTTGCAGGGGGGCCAGGCCGCACAACTGCCCATGGATGCAGGACTACATACTGTCCACCGGCGGTGACGGCTGCTCAGTGGTGGTGTTGCGTAGGCTCTCATTATTCTAATGAGAATACTGGATTTTGAGCAGCAAGATCGTCCACAGTGTGGGGGACTGAGTCTGACCCACGTGGATGACACTTGTCGCTCTAAATCTGGGTTTTTCTCTGGCTAACTAGCAGTGCCTTCTCTCTCCCAAATGGAAGAGACAATTGGGCAGCTGAGCGCATGACATATTAGTACTTCTCAGGGAAGTCGTGGTCACTCAGGCCACAACCGGTTCTCTCGCACATAGTGCTGTCTCATATATAAATGACAATAAAGGCAGTATACGTTTTAAAGATTGGCTTAATAAAACAACTGCATTTTAGATAGCAAAGCTTGAGCTGCAATAACCAGAACTACACAACACAGTAATATTAAAAAAGTGACGATGAGAGTGAAGCACAAGAATAAGGCTATCACAGTGCTGCTAGGTTATTCTCTCTAAGTTATATTTTTGAGCACCTCTAAGCCTGCCTTTCAGGTTCCCCTGGGAGGACATCGACCCTCATACCTGAGCAAAGGCCTGTAATCTGCATCAGCATCTGCAACGGGGCATTCAGCATACAGTTGTGGGTCCCTGGCTGGAATCTCTCTCTTGCCGTGTACTAGGACTAGAAAGTGTTTTTATAACTAACACACAGATGTTCTAAGACAATGCCCCTACGTAAGGATGTGTATTTTCGACGAACGCTGGAGGCTAAACTTCTACCACGTTTACCGGCAATGTACCAGACTGTAGCCTTGACTGAAGCACAGGGTGAACAAGAATGCATATTAAAACAAGAACGTAAAAACTGGTTATTGTAAAATAACAGTGCGGAGCTGAATAAAATATATCTAGGGCAAAGAGCACAGCGGCCTATATGTTAAACTAACGTGCATGGAGCTATACATAAAATGGCTACACAACACCCTCCCCTTGTCGGTAGAAAGTGGTTCAAACCAATGCTAAAATACCCTAACCTAAAATATGTTTAAAACCCTACTTAATTTTGACAAGTTAAGAGTCCACACAAGCATATGACTAGACAATTTAGAAATGAGCATGCGGCCAATAGCCGAATTCAAAGGAAATTGTCAATTTAGAACAATTCCGAATCAATCACAAGTCATGGAAAGCAAGAGATCTTCCACTTCGGTAGATAATAAAACTGGTAAATCCGCGCCAAAAACAACTAAGGAGCAGGTGTGTTACATAGCCCCAGTATCAACCAAGGCGGCATCCTGTGCAGTGCCCATTAATGAGTTGATGGTAGCTTCCTCCAGGAAGGGTAGCTCGTAATCAGCTTCTCTTAGCAAATGCAGCCGCAGTGCGCATGTCTGGTAATGAACCCTCAACGAGAACATCAACAGATCAGCATCAGTCACTGAGGGGAGTTGCTGTGAAAGACAAACTTCTAGTGCATGTTCAAAAGAGCACCAACGGCACCGAAACACGGGCTGCACACAATCCAAAACCGGTCTGAATGACAAAGACCAGTCACACCCCAAATGTTCCAGGAGTGTTGCTCCAAACCGCTGCATCATGCGTTCACCACACAGCTGCACTGATGGGAGCGCCTTGTCCTTGTTGCAGTGGGACAGCCATTGCAGAAAAACAACAGCAACAGCAAGGTGCCGGCTAATAAGGCCAAAGTTATTGAAAAATGCTTCCGAAAATTGAATGAATAACCAAAGGTATCAAACCGAAAATAAGAGGAGAAGGTGCGAACAAAACCAATACCAACAGCTTTGAAAAAATGTGCTAATCCAGCCGTGCTGGACGCATTAAATATATGTCCCACGAGTTCACCAAAGTGTCTCGGAAAGTTTGTATTTAACAGGGACTGATGACCTTGCCACTTGAAGCGCGTAGGTCTCGCGCGCAGATGTAAGGGCCACATGCTTTTGAAACAATAAAGCCTTGAGTCTGCTCAAGTTGTCAAAATTCACATTGGAAGTAGCAATATGAGGCCAGATATCAGCTACCTCCCTTAATTTAGTGGGGGGAAACAACACGTTCCCGCAGCATGTAACAACCTTAGAGACCGAAACAACGTAAACTATTCCGGCCCGCATGCCACAACAGTCTTCACTATTGAGAAGGACGTAGCTGCTGTTTGAAAGCACCTGGAACGTGCGTTTAATCAAAGGGACTGGAACTCCATTCAGATAGCAAGCCAAATTTGCAACGAGGCATTACACGCCCCATGCAAGGACAGCTGCTTACAAATCATCGAATGGCTGACTGAAGTCTTACATTCACTACCACTAAGAAAGACCTCTTTCATGCCATTTAGGCATTTGTACGAGAAGGGAAGCTCCCACACCTCATGGATGTAACTATCTCCCAACCTCTTATATCTGCCTACCGGAACACGTTTCAAACAAGAAGTGAATTGTAGTGTTGAAATAGGTAGATTAATAACCCCGTGTATTAACCACTCTGCCAAAGGAATCTCAGCCGCTGTAAAAGGCAGTCTTTCTTTTTTTCCAATGTTAAGCATGACATAAGTCGCTTCTTTCTTTGCCATTAGTTGTTGCAGCGTCAAATTGAAGGAAAAAATATTTCCCTGGCACTGATGTGCTGCCACGGAACGCGACCCGCCTTCAATGTCTGAAGTGTCCAACCCAACTGCATAATGGACCTGGTCTGACTCTGTCCATGATATGAAGAAGACACATCAGATTGTATAATGTCTATAGCAGAAGAAATAATGTTGTTAATTGTATATATCCGGTCGGACAATGTGTGAATCCCATTATCCACAACAGCTAATGCCGTTTTCATATTATCCTGATCTATTTGCCTTAACCGGGCTGCAGCCTCTTGTTGGGAAAGCTTCCATATTTCATTGTATACTTCATACAAGAAACGCTTCCTACGTGGCATCTTGGGGCCTGACAAGAAATCTTTTAAGTCGATAACAGGGGGAGGACATGGCGAGCTGCGTCACGGCCGCAGCTCGTTAGACGCACCTTCTGCCGTTCCAGGGGGGCGTGGTACCTGCACGTAGAGATCGGCTGAATGTGTCAGCCGGACACGCCAATTCCTGGGAGCCGGCCGTGTTGGAGATCGGACGAGGCACCCGGCGGGAGACTCCGGCACTGGGGACGTGCCGCGCTGGAGCTCCGCTGGGTGCAAAGAGGCTCGGCAAGGATTCCCCTCCGGGGGAATCCGGGCAGCGCCAGCACCAGCAAGGTTCCCAGGAAGGCGTCCCGGGAGCCCGGTAGTGCGGTTACACGCGCTTTTTCTGAAAATTTTAAAAAAGCCAGCAAGGCGGCAGCTGGTGCTGGGGCCACAATCAGGACTCAAGAGGAGGAAAAGAGCCCCTCCCCACCCCAGTCCTCCGTCAGCTTATGGCAGGTAGGGGGGCAGAGGTTGGGGATAAGGGTGGATAAAAGGGATCGGGCAGTCAGCGATAATCAAGTGAAGCTGAAGGGGAAAACCTCGGACCAGGCAAATTATTCACAAAAAAAAAAAAAAAAAAAGGAATTGAAGGGAGATCTAAAATAAAGCATAGATTGGCACCTTCTTTAAGATCCTATTTTAGGGCTAGGCCAGAGGATATTGTGTTAGTGCCGGGGCAAGGAAAAATGGATACCCTTGTGGTCAAGGATATTGGAAACGGTATAGACTCTGGCAAGGGATTTGAGGAGGGTTTTCCCTCCTTAGTCGAGAATTTAATTTGTCTCTTCATGAGAATATACAGGTTGGATCTGATACCTCCATGACGTGTCAAGGTGGCAATTTGCCCACTCCACGACAGGAGGAAGAAGGGCTGGTAGTATTAGTCGCCAGTCCCCCCCTAGACCAATCTGTGGCCCCTGACTTGAGGTACACCCCCTCTATGGAGGAAGTGATCCTCTCCATCTCGGAGGATATAAAGAAAGGATTTGCAAGTTCAGAGCGTAACCAAGGGGAAATCGGGGAAGCCTGTGAGGTACTGGAAAAAAAATTCGATAGCTTGATGGAGAGGATTCAGACATTGGAGGAGACGGTAGGGGGGATGAAGGAGTAGTTGAAACTCCACAAAGATGAAATCCGAGGCTTGAATGAAAAAGAGCAAGGATTACAAATTAGGACTGAGCATTTGGAGAACTATTCACGTAGGAACAATATAAAATTGTTAAAAGTTCCGGAAGGAGTAGAAGGAGCAAATCTTAAGTCATATGTTGTCTCCCTAATTAAATCTGTCTGTGAGTTGGAAGAGAGCAATGAAGAGATTGAAAGAGACATTCAGAGAGCTCATCGTGATCCCTTTATGAGGCGGCCGAACAGCACAAGACCGAGAAAATTTTTGGTTAATTTCTTAACTTATCATCTAAAGGAGAAAATATTGACTAATGCGTTAAAACAGAAATCATTAAGGATGGATAATGTGACTTTTGAGATTAGATCTGATCTATCTAAAATTACAATGGATAGACAGTGGGAGCTGGGAAAAAGGCTGGATGAATTTAAAAAACTTGGAGTTACGGCACAGCTGAAATTCCCGGCATTCTTGCGAATAATGTACAATAATAAAATGCATAATATAAGGGAGATAGATAAGGCGGATGAATTGTTAGATGTTATAAGGAAAGAACAGGCCGATCATGTGTAATATCTGTAATAAGTTTTGGAATTTTGACCCCCCCAGGTAGGCAGGGCACTCTAAAATTAGGCCCATGGTGGCTGACATAGTGGGGGGGTTCTCCATGGGAGGGTGCAGGGAGGGGTGGGTACAAGGGGGTCGGTTTTTTGGGATAAGCATGGAAATAGTTCCTCATACACCTAGGCGGTGGGGTGGCGGGTTAGTTTTAAATGGTTAAAATTGGTAAGGGCCAGGGGGAGGGGAGGCCTACGATAAAACTTCTCTCTTGGAATATTAATGGTTTGAGGACTAAGGCGAGACGAAACAAAATTTTACAATATTTAAAGGATTCACCGGCTCAAATCTTAATTTTGCAGGAGACTCATTTGGCGGCAGACGAGTGTAAAGAGCTATTTAGGACCCACAAATGGGTGCAAATGTGTTTCTGCACCTCCCATAATTTTCATACAAGGGGGGTAGTTATTTTGGTTAAACATGGATTTCAAGCCAGACCAGAAATTTTCGAAATAAAGGCAGACCAAGCAGGCCAGTGGATCATAGTAAAATTACAGCTTAATGAAGTATCTTTAGTCCTGGTTGGTTTTTACGGTCCGAATTGTGACAATAGCGAACCTCTCAAGAAGGTATTTTCTCAACTAATTGAATTTTCAGATTCAGTCATTATGGCGGGTGATTTTAATGTGGTACTGGATAATAGATTGGATAGAACTGACTCTTGCAGATCTTTAGGTACACCCAAATCGCAATGTTTTTTAAAGAGAATGATGAAAGACCATGGCTTGTGTGATATTTGGCGAAAGGAGAAAGGGGAGGCTAGAGCCTTCTCCTTTTTTAATAAGAAATATAGTCATGCGTCACGTATCGATTACTTCTTAGTGGATGAAAGGTTGTTGGAAAATGTTAATGGGGTCGAATATTTGCCTTCACACTTATCAGACCATGCGGCGGTAGTACTGCATTTGACTTCCCCCCAGAGAAGGCTGTTTAAGAGGTGGACACTGGAGTGTGCTCTATTATTAGATGAAGATGTCTTGCTGCAATTACGTAGGGAAACTGAGTCTTTTTTCAATATCAATATAGGGTCGGCATCATTATCAGTGGTTTGGGACTCTTAAGGCGGTAATACGAGGGGTGCTTAAAAGTATTTCATGTTATAAACGCAAAGTGTTCAGAGACAAAATAAGGGCTTCAGAACAGGAAATGTTGATGAAAACCGAAATGTTGGTTGGTAAAGGGGCTGGGTCTCAGGAGGAGGAGGCAGGAAGAGTGGAACTGGCCGAGCTAAGAACTCAATTGGCTAATATTCTACAGGCACGCATTGCGAAAAGATGGGAGGTTAGCAAATTAAAACATTTTGAATATGGGGAAAATTCAGGGAAATTGCTAGCCTGGAAAGCTAAATCAGATCAGGTCAGGAATCAGATTAAGGAAATAGTGATGGAGGATACAGGTGAAAAACTGACACATAGTGAGGATATTGAACATGGGTTTCAAGATTTTTATTCATCTTTGTATACGGAACATGTGGATAGGCAAGAAAAGTGGGTGGAAGACTGGCTAGCTCAAGATATCTTACCAGAAATTTCGCAACAAGCTCAGGAATTGTTGAATGGCCCGATTATGGCTGGTGAAGTTTGGGCGGCCCTAGTGGGAGGCAAAGAAGGGAAAGCTCCAGGCCCCGATGGCATCCCAGTGAAAGTGTATAAAGTTTTAGGCGCCTTAATAAGTCCGATTTTGTTGGAACTATTTGGTAAGGTTTTTTTTCACGAGATAGAAATGCCCTCCTCATGGAATTACGCAGTTATTACATTGATTTTGAAATCCGACCAATCGTGCATCTTACAGACCTATCTCACTACTGAATAGTGACTATAAGTTGTTTTCCAAAATCGTAGCGGATAGATTAAATAGAGTCGTAAACAACTTAATACATCCAGATCAGAAGGGCTTTTCGAAGGGCAGATACCTCCACGAGTTGACATATGAATTGATTGGGGCCATAGATTTGGCGGTATCGTTTGATTCCCCTTTGGGGATTATCACAATTGATGCAGCTAAAGCCTTTGATCAAGTAAGTTGGGGCTATTTAAAGTTTTTGTTAAGGAAAGCTAACTTGGGAAGTAATTTGTGCGGGGTAGTAAATCAAATCTATAGAGCCCCAACTGCTAGAATACTTGTGAATGGGAATCTTACCGGCCCAATTGTTATTGCTAGGGGTACTAGACAGGGCTGCCCGTAATCTCCTGTATTATTCAATTTATATATGGAGCCCTTTGCAAGGAAGATTCGGCGGAATATGGTGATCTCCCCCTTCTGTTGTCAGGGCTGGGAGAAAAAAACTAGCCTTGTATGCTGACGATCTTTTGCTTTTTATAGACAATTTATCAACGGCATTTCCTGAGACTCTCAGGTTAGCTGAAGAGTTTGGCAAGGTTTCTGGGTATCAAGTGAATGTGGAAAAAACAGAGATTATGGCCTGGAACATGGATTATAAATCTGTTTACTGCAAGAAGGAAATTAGATATTTAGGAATTTTGATACCCCAAAACATTAATCAATTAGCAGAGAGGAACCAGGTAAAATTGTTGCTGGAATGTAAGGGCCTATGAAAAGGCTGGACCCATCTCCCTTTATCAATTATTGGCAGGGTTAATTTGGTAAAAATGTCTATCCTTCCAAAGTGGAATTTTCTGTTTTCTACCTCTCCACTCCCTATGCAGAAAAAATATATAGAAAAAATGCAATGCTTGATAAATGACTTTATTTGGAATTCTAAGGGGGTTAGAATTTCCAGGATAAAGTTGAGTCGGTGTAAGCAAAAGGGTGGTTTGGCATTACCTGAACTGCAATATTATGCTTGGGCTTTTCTTCTGAAAAATGTTAGAGCTTTCTCCGCTTCAGACTCTACAACCACAGGTGTAATGTTCAAGATAATGGTTTCTAATATCAAGGGTGCGTCAACTAATTTAATTTTTTAATTCGGGCACCCTAAATTCTACAAAAAGATAAGGCTGAAAATTATGCTGGGACTAGCAGAATGCCTGTATCAGATTAGATGATTGACAAAACTTACCTATTATAATTTTAATGCACCTATTTGGGATTCCCCGGGTACTCCAGAATGTTTTCAAGATGTATTAGCGTTACCGATAAAACAGGCTGGAGTAGAGCACTGGGGGGAGTTGTTTCCTGAAGGGGATCTTCTTTCCTGGGAAGAATTGGTGTTAAAAACAGGGGGTGCTCTGTCTAGGTGGAAGTTCTTACAAATAAGAGAATGGGCTAAGGGGATTAAGGAAGGTGTTGGGACGTATAACCCTTTGGATGTGATCATCCCGAGCCCTTTGGTAGGTCCCCACAAAGTGTCAGCTTGGTATTGGGGGATCCTAGAAGGAGTAGACGGCGAGTTTGATCTTCCCACAAAATTGTAGGGAGACTTCTTTCCGGAAGAGTCGGTTAAGAGGTGGTGGAAATAGTCGTTAGCATTGCTTTATGGTTTTGTGAAACCTGCTGCGCTGAAGAAAAACCACTATTACACGATACATAGAGTTTACATCTCTCCTGAGAAACTATCCAAAATGAAAGGGGGCAGGAGGTGAAATGTCCAAAATGTGGCTTGGCTCAAGCAACAGATACTCATATGTTCTGGGAATGTTTGGATGTTCGACATTTTTGGGAAGAAGTATGTGGAACAATTTCGAGTGTATTGAAGCGGAGAATAGACTGGCTGGGGCGGCCTGATACATCAAGTAACAAGAAGTTAGTATTTTATGCAATAGTGCTGGGGAGGCGAGAAATCTGTAGAAAATGGATATCGAAGGCCCCGCCAGCCCATGTAGAATGGCTTAGGGATGTTTTTAGCACAGCAAATTTGGATCAAGCAATAGGGGGGAAAGATAGGGTGCGAGGGGATTTTTGGGCACCATTGTTGGATTGGAAAGTAGATCATTGATGTATGTAATTTTATTGTACTGAATGTTGAAATTGAAACGGTTCTGTGCTACTGGTCCAATGATTACACACCCTGCTCTGAAATCCTTGGGGAATTGAGACAGTCTAAGGATTGGTCGAGAAGAGAGGGTAACCCCTGGCCGAGAAAAACTTCCCATGTGCTGGCTGATAAGCAAAGGAGGTTTCATACACTGCCTAGGGTGAATGAGGACAAAAAAAAAAAAAAATCTTGTAAGTCAGTGTTATTAGACAGGAGATTGAGGTGTACCCTAACCACGTCTAGTGAGGATGTTTTTAGCCATTGTTGGGACAATTTACCTACACTATATGTTGTAATTATGTCAGCATGTTCTGGTGATATATAGCGAGGTTCTGGCCTACTAGTTTGGAAACCCCCCGAGGAGGAGACAAAACGTTGATGACACCCGTTGGTATCTATTGCCCACAATAACCACCCACCTGGACGTGTCAGTGAAGCATTAAACGTACCAATCTGGACCCACTCATTGAGCTCATTTATAGATGTATTCATGTATTTTTGCCAATTCTCGAATTTTGCAGGGGCTGGTATACTGGGCATGTTTAACCCTCTGATTGTTGCTAACCCTAAAAAGCTTGTTTGTTGTACCGTTTCATTTAAAAAAATAATTTGAACAGGGATGAGACATGCTCTGAAGAATGTTTCTGAACCCTTGGTCTGCCAATTTTTTGTTCCCCAAACACTTTTTAACTCAAAATTTTTTGACCAGTATTCATAACCTTCAACTGATAACCGGGAAACGAAAGAGTCCGAACATATATATATATATCGTATTGGTCAATAACATATATATATATCCTTAGTGGCAGTTACTTTAAAATAATATGACTCAGCATTTTTTTTACGATGCCCAGAAAAATAACTAAACTTTTCAGTATAAGTTTTTGAACTCCTTTGCGGTGGAGTTGGACAGTGTTCCCATTGTGTGTAATTAAATATCCTTTTTGGACTACTTGCTCTATGTATAAAATGGTGCCCATAATAATTATAGCAAAACATATCACCATAATTTTCTTTAAACTGGTAAACATCTTCGTTTTCATAGACAGTATAGTATTGCAATTCTGTCATCATAGAATCAACTGTTTTCACATCCCAATCATCAGATACAAAGCCTGGTATGACTATATCGTTCATAGATAATTTTAACACATACGGCACTTGAATAATCTCAGTGGGACCATATATATCAAACATTACTTTGTCCCACACAATCCCATCAGGACTGTTACTGCAGAAATGTTCACAAAAGACAAGTCTCTTCGAATCTTATGGGATGAAAAACGTGGTTTCAAAACCTCCTCCACCTGTGCAACCGCTGATCTTTCGGGAAGAAAATGACCATGTATTAACAAAAAAAAGGTAATAACAAAACCAAGCCAAAGCAGAAAAGCTAGGACAGTCAAGGAAAGCCATACATAGTTCCATGGAAAAATGAAATATGTTTCTTTAAGCCAATGTATCAGCTTACGTGCACCTGACAGGTGAGCAGTGAAAGAGGCAAATGAGTCCGATAGACCGTCGTTGTAGTCGGCAAAGTAACCAGAGGCAGTTCGTGCAAATGGCGTTGCCGTGGTCAATGGTGGAGTTGGTGTTTCTTGTGGTGGTACACTGTAGACAGCACCATCCGTCTGGTTAGTAGTTGTGTTGACTTGATCAAATGTTTCTAAGTTGCTTGTTGTTAGTGGAACTAATGCAAGATCATCATCATCCGCCCTCCCCAAGCTCGGAGAGGTATCGGTGTTAGTATAAACAACTTGTAGCGGAACTTCTTCTCCAGTAGTGAGAGGGATTCGGGAACTACTGGATGTTCCTCTTGGTCGGCTGTGCAGAATCGGCCACATGCTGTAGTTTGATATTGTCAATTAAAACAAAACACATTTTTTTGGCACCTGGTAACGGTTGTAATATAACAGTTCTGGTACCGTGTATTCCCAATACAGGGACTGGTGCCCGATAAGAAGGGCCACATTCTTTTTTCACTGCGACCTTTTCATGTACAAGATCACCAATCTTGGGAATCCAGCCGGTAGATGTTACAGGCACATCCTTAATTCCTGTGGAGGCAGCACTTTTAGAAGAGTTATGTTCACGGAACTGCTGTAATTCCTGTAAAACAGCGACACGATCATTTATGTCAAAAGGTATTTCTGCTGCCTCCACACCAGGACCATCAAGATCCGGAACAAACATTTGTGTTCCGAACAGGCACTCATATGAAGTACGACCCCCGAGGGACCTTCTAGGCAGGTTATTTAGTGCTCTCTGAACTCCATACAGGTGGGTTGGCCAACTACGACCCGCACCTAAGACTCTGGCTGTTAAGGATTGCTTTACATTGCAGTTTAATCGCTCCACTCCACTATTTCCCTCGGGATGAAATGGAGATGAGTACTGCAGTTGGACCCCCAATGAAGCCATGGTGTCCCTGAATGCCCTCGAGGCGAAAGCAGGGTCCTGGTCCGAATGGAACGCCGCAACTGCATATGTACAGATAAAGACACGCAAATCTTTAATAACAGTCCGAGCGTCAGCTGAGCTTTGTGGCCAAACCCACACAAATCTGGAGCATGAATCAATAGCAACTAATATATATTTGAATGCACTATTAGGTGTTAATGGACCGCAGTGGTCCAAGTACACACACTGTAATGGTCTGTTAGAAATTAAGAGGGGTGTCTGCGGCGGGCGCTTGGCCGTGGAAACCTTTATTTGTTGACAGATGTCACAACAAAGGACATACTGCTTAGTCTCTTTGTAGAGACCGGGCCACCAATAACGGGCCTATAAGAGTGAAATTGTAGCCGCCACACCAGCATGTGCAGATGCCACTCCCTCATGCGCTGCATTAATCAACTGTGGTCTTGCATCTTTACTGGGTAGGTCGCGTACGCCTACGCCTGGAATTTTAACTTCAACGTTTAGCATACTTCCCATCAAGTATTGATATTTATTAGGAAATCCTTTAGGATAAGGCGTACCATCAACCGTAGCTTTTATGACAGCCATAATGTCTGTGTCTGGTTTGGAACTCGAACGAATCACTGCAGCTACAGTGGTAACTGCCACTGCCGACTTTGCGGCTTCATCAGCAAAAGTATTTCCAGCAACGTGTATTTCAACGTGCTGGTGTCCAAGTGTATGTACAACATGGACATTGGGTAACGTCTCTTTCAGGTCTGCTACCTTCCCCCACAGAATCCTGTGTTTTATGGTGTTGCCTTTGGAATCTCTGAACCCATTCTGACGCCAGTAATGCAGGTATTCATTAAAGGACTGGACACAGTAATATGAATCACATACAATCAGCGTGGGCTGCGCTGGATCCATATGTTCTAGTGCCATTAGCAGAGCTTTTAGCTCGGCCAATTGTGCTGTACAATCCCCTAAGGTCTTTGTATAGGTATGTAGGGGACAGAATTTCTCCCCCTCCATATAGTCGCTTACGACTGCGCAAGCAGCAGAGTATTGATGTTTAGTTCCAATTGCTGGTTGCGCAGAGCCATCGGTGTACATGACTCTGTGATATTGATCTATAGGCAATGTATTCACTGGCACTGGATATTCTACTTCATATTGTAGAAATTCTTGAGTTTGTAACTTCGGATCAAGAATGTAATCGGTGGCTGTCAGAGACGTAGCCCATTGTATCCAACGTGGATGAAGTGCTACGTTCGGAACGCTAGCTTTTGTAACAGCCTCTAGTGCTGGAATTGGAGAAACAACAATGATGCGTTTCCCTTGGGCAAGAGGTCTTTCTTTAATAACAGCCATCTGTACAGCAGTGAGAATTTTCTCCGTTGGTGCAAAGCGTTGTTTAGCAGCTGAATACAAATGTGATTTGTATGCAATCGGGACTGTCTCATCTTCATTAAATGTTACATAGGTGAAACCGATGGCCCCAGCTATTACCCTGATGACCAAATGTGTTTTATTGTCCCTTGTGTGTAAATGTTTTGCTGCTAGCATGTCTGTATGCAATTCCCGAAGAGTGCGTGTATGTTCAATTGTCTAGAATTTACTTGAAAAATCGGGACGTATGAATTCATATAAAGGTTTAATGCGTGTTTCATAATCAGGAATGTATGTTCTGCCAAAATTTAGAAAACACAGCAATGATTACAGTTTTTTAATCATATTCAGTTGTTGTAATTGTGCAAATTTTTCTAAAAATTGTGGTGCTAGGCTCTTTCCTTCACTTGACATCTCATATCCCAGAAACAGGACGCTGAGGAAGGCAATTTTTGACTTTTTAAAGTAAAATTTGTAGCCGAGTTCGGCAAATCCTACAACAATGCGGGCTCCCCATCTCAAATGTTGTAGTAATTCTGTCAGAAGCCGCCCACCAAGGGGGCATCAGGGACCGGCACATTAACAGCCGCCAGGGACACGGAAATTACAGGTTCAAGCCACCACAGCGGCAAACCCAGAAAAGGGACCAAGGCTGGCCCAAGGACATTGGGCCAATGAGGGCCCAGCAAGGACAAAGACATTTTTAAACCCCCCTATGGCCGTCAGCTTGGAAGGTGGACTAAAAGGATTTTTGCTGCCCATGTAGAAATTACTTTGTGATGCAGGAGGGACAGCGCGCAGTCACACGAGCCGCAAACAGTCCTGGGCTGTTCTTATACCCATGAGGCAAACAACAGATTTTTTTCTGGGAGCCTAATGCGCTAATGCTTGTTAAGTCCCTGCTTTCAGGCACTATATTCTGGCAGAAGAACCCATTCGAGATATCCAGAGTTGTTTTATATTTTTTTCACACTTGCGCATTAGTGCAGTGCTATGTGAGTTTTGTATAGCATATGTACGTGTATGTCCGTTTAAATGTCTGTAGTTTAGACTATTTTATATGAATGGTCCAGCTTAGCTACAGGGAATAAGGGGTTATTCATCGGTGAGACACAGGGTTCAATCACACGCTGGTATTCTAGTTGCGTGAGTATCTCGCTCACCGGTGCCCTTGCTTCATGTTTTATGGGATACTGCGGTTGTGGCTGAGGTTCACTTTGAATAGGAATGACATGATATGAAGAGTCCCAATCCCACCCCACGTGATTTGTATATAACGCGGGTGCCTGTGCTAAAGCCCATTCTATAGAATAGGACTCAGCGAGTTCCTCTGGAACAAGGGGCGAGAAGGAAGGTTTAATAAACTCTTCTCCATATGGGCAGGTGCGGACAAAATCAGGTGGCCAATCTTGTTCTGCCAACAAGATGTCATATACCTTGACTACACAGTCCCAAAAAAGTGCGTGTATAGTGCATTCAATGTCACCTTCCAGTTGTAGTGTTACTTTGTACACCCTATCAGGTTCGGAGACACGCATGTCTACTTGTATAAAGTCATCAGTTGCTTTCACCTCCAGATGCTCTAGAAAGATTCCGGCGAACTATTGTGACCTCTGCCGCGCTGTCTAGCAGTGCTAGAGCCCAGTTCTTGTTCTTCAAGAGAACCCTCTTCCTGAGTGGCATGTCGAACTGATACTGCTGCCACTTTTTTCTTTTTAAATTGTTGTTTTTGCTGTACTGGTTTCTCTTCCTTTTTAACAGAAACCTCTGAAGAGCTTTGTGATTCCTATCTCGGTTTCAAGTACTCTGTTCTTTGTTCTGATCGCCCACCTCTCTTTTCCGATGAGTCCTGAAAGGAACCAGATTGGCGTGTATCAGTTTATTGATATCTATCAGGTGTTTTTATATTATCCCTATTTCTGAGATTATACCTATTCTGTGGGGGCTCCGTGCGTGGAAATTCTCCCCTTTCTTTTTTAGGAGTTTTTTGTTTTTTCTCCCAGCGTTTCTTATTATCATCAGGTTGTTGTTTGGAGTTATCTTTGTTCATTTTACCCTGGAATTGTGTTTTTTGTGGTCTAGCACCCAGGCTATCTCGACCGATAATTGAATATGTTTCCGCTATTATTTTAGGCAGTTCCCGTTCCTGATCTTGTTGCGGAACGTCACGGAGCTGCATGCGCACCGCAAGTGTAACTGCTTCCCCTTTATGGTTACTTAGGATTATTGAAGAAACTGTGGCAAAATTGCCCATCAGTTGCATTCCCAAATCTAGGGCCGGGGCAGCCCCATATTCATCTTGAATTTGTTTAAGCACTTCCGGTAGGTTGGCTAGTGTCGGTGTACCGTGTGCTGTTGTATAGAGCGCGGCAAGTACCGTGCCCCATGTATTACAGTGTTCAACTGTAGGAACCATCCCAAAGGGCAAGCACATAGTCAATATTCTATGTTTATCCTGAGGTCCCGTATGGGGAAATACTGCTTCCAGCGTATTAATTTTTTGTGCCAGCCAGAACGGAGTCTCCTCTCGTTTGGCCGGGACTTTACCCATAATCGAATGTACAGTCACCGGATTTATACCTGGTGTTACTGCATGTGGTTGTGCTGGAGCAGCACGCACTGGGTTTGTATTTAAAGTTTGCATCACAAATTGCACTAATCGTCTGTATATTGCTGTTAGCTCAATGTATAAGCGTTGAACCTCAGCTACTGCTAAATTCGCAACAGCAGGATGTGGTGTATATGTGGCCAATAAAGGCCAGGTGGGACCATCATTACTTAGTGGACCTAACCTTACTGGTAATATTGTATGGGGTAGGGCGCCATCAAGCCAATTATTATGTTCTTGATAAGATAAAGGTATCTCTAAATATGCGTACGCCCTGTATTGTACAGGCACGGGCGCAACTGTATACATGTGAAATGGATTTGAGTTTCCATCAACTGCTGGAAATGTGACCCAAGAGTAAAAAAGCTCTGTTCTGTAAGCTGTGTGAGCGTCCACCACAAACGTGACTGGACCTCCCTGGGCCGTAAGGCCATTTGCTAGTAAGTGCGCTGTGAGAGGTTAACAGCTATTTGCACAACCTGGGGATTCGCCATCATAGAAGTACTAAGAGTTCAGAGAAGGCACACCAAAATGGGGTTTTTCCTTTTAAAGTTCAAGCTTGAACAATCGCCAGCTGAAAATAGGATTACCTATAATCCTCAGTACCACGGACATCTCCGTATACAGAACTGAGGGGTCATTATATAAAAATGAGACTGAGATATGCCGGTGGACCCGAAAATTAGAACCTGACCAAACGTTGGTGGCGCCATGTTGCGTAGGCTCTCATTATCCTAATGAGACTACTGGATTTTGAGCAGCAAGATCGTTCACAGTGTGGGGGACTGAGTCTGACCCACGGTGGATGACACTTGTCGCTCTATATCCGGGTTTTGCTCCGGCTAACTAGCAGTGCCTTCTCTCTCCCAAACGGCAGAGACAATAGGGCAGCCGAACGCATGACATATTAGTACTTCTCAGGGAAGTCATGGTCCCTCAGGTCACAACCGGTTCTCTCGCACACAGTGCTGTCTCATATATAAATGACAATAAAGGCAGTATAAATTTTAAAGATTGGTTTAATAAAACGACTGCATTTTAGATAGCAAAGCGTGAGCTGCAATAACCAGAACTACACAACACAGTAATATTAAAATAGTGACGATGAGAGTGAAGCACAAGAATAAGGCTATCATAGTGACGCTAGGTTATTCTCTCTCTAAGTTATATTTTTGAGCACAGCATCTTAAGCTCTAAGCCTGCCTTTCAGGTTCCCCCGGGAGGACATCGACCCTCATACCTGAGCAAAGGCCTGTAATCTGCATCAGCATCTGCAAAGGGGCATTCAGCATACAGTTGTGGGTCCCTGGCTGGAATCTCTCTCTTGCCGTGTACTAGGACTCGAAAGTGTTTTTATAACTAACACGGAGATGTTCTAAGAAAATGTCCCTGCGTAAGGATGTGTATTTTCTACATACACTGGAGACTAAACTTCTACCACGTTTATCGGCAATGTGACTGAAGCACAGGGCGAACAAGAATGCATTATTTGAGAACACAGCGCTGAACTAAGCTAAACAGTGTAATAGAAGAAATTAAAATTAGACCGTAAAAACTGGTTATTGTAAAATAACAGTGTGGAGCTGAATAAAATATATCTAGGGCAAAGTGCACAGCGGCCTAGTATGTTAAACTAACGTGCATGGAGCTATACATAAAATGGCTACACAACAATGGCAGTGGTGGTGCTGCTGGTGGAGCTGTCAGTGGTGGGGGGAGGCTCCAGCCCATCCCCTGCAGCCTCAGACGGCTGCCTACTGGGGCTGCTGCTGCTGGTGGTGGTGCTGGTGGCAGTGCTGGCAGTAGTGGGGGGAGGCTCCAGCCCATCCAATGCAGCTTCCGTCGGCTGCCCACTGGGGCTGCTGCTGCTGGTGGCGGTGCTGGCAGTGGTGGGGGGAGGTTCAGCCCATCCCTTGCAGCCTCAGACGACTGCACCACCATGGTGGTGGGGGCTCTGACTGAGTCCCAGGACCAAGCCTCTTGTCTCTACTGCCTGCTGTTGCAGGCCCCTTGCCCTTCCTTATAGCAGCTGGGGCTGCCTCCTCGCACTTCTTTTCTTCAGTTGGGGCTGGCTCCTTGCCCTTCCTTCCAGCAAATGGGGCTGGCTCCTTGCCCTTCCTTCCTGCAGATGGGGCTGCCTCCTTGCCCTTCCTTCCTGCAGCTGTGACTGCCTACTTGCCCTTCCTTTTTGCAGCTAGGGCTGGATCCTTGCCCTTCCTTGAAGCACTCGGGGCAGGCGCCCTTTCCGTCTGGCTGGCTGGTGGCCGGGATCCTTTCCCAACTGGAGTTGCTGGGGACACTACTGTGCCCGTGGACTGGGTGGATGAGGTGCTTGTCTGGGTTTTGACCACCCTGTCCTGACGTGAGGGACGGGGGGCAGGGCTAGGGAAGAGGTCAATGTTGGCGAGGAAAAGCTTCTTAGGGACATCGGGCGGAAGAGGGAGATGGTTTGAGAGTGGAGGAAAAGGGAGTGGTGGTAGGAGGTGTCCGTCTGCTGTGTTTGGGAGCAGGTGCATGGGCTGGATGCTGTTGTGAGGTGGATGGCTGTTGGGTGTCTGAGTGCTTGCGCTTGTGTACTTTGGGAGGAGGGGGCACAGACACAGTGGGCGAGGACACAGGGGACATGTGCATGGATGTGGGGGGTGTGCTGGTGATGGTGGTAATGGATGAGGATGTAGTGCATGCAGGTGTGAGTGGAGACACAACTGGGAGGGTGATGGACGACGATGAGGAGGGGGCCACAGTGGAGGCAGTGGATGTTGGTATGTCTGCTTCTGGATGGTGTTTGTGTGAGTGCCTGTGGGATGAAGTGTGGTGCTTGTGTTTGCCATGCCCACTCTTGTGTGTTGTCCTGGGTGCTTGCTCAACTACCTGAGTGCTTGGGATAGGTTGAGGGGAATGGGATTGGGAGGAGGAAGTTGGAGGGAGGAGGGTGGAAACAGGGACAATGGCTGCCATCAGAGAGAAGGCCAGAGCCTGGATTGATCTTTGCTGGGCTGCCAAGCCAGTGTGAATGCCCTCCAGAAATGCATTGGACTGTTGCATTTGGGCTGCCAGCCCCTGGATGGCATTCACAATGGTTGCCTGCCCAACAGAGATGGATCGCAGGAGGTCAATAGCCCCCTCACTCAGGGCAGCAGGGCTAACTGGGGCATTCCTTAGGTGCGTGGGGAGAAGGAGATGCCCAGCCTCCTGGTTGAGCGGGCACGGGAAACCCACTGAGGGGCTGCTGGGAGGGTGGTGCTGGTACGGGGGTGGCGGCTGTACCTCTAGCTGGGGTGGGCACAGTGGTGTCCACTACCACCAGGGAGCTTCCATCGGAGGAGGTATCTGAGTCCGAACTGTTCCCTCTAGTCTCCGCCGTGGTGCTCCCCTCGCCCTCCATCCCACTGGTCCCCTCACCATCGGTGGATTCGGCCTCCTGGTTCCTGTGGGATGCAGCTCCCCCTGTCGTGGTGCCTCTGCTCCTTCGCCAGATGATGCTAATGCACATAAAGACAGGGTGACAAAACAAAAAGGTGGGGGGAGACAAAGGATACACTTGGTCAATAACGGCAACAACACCACCGTTGGCGTATACAACACAGTCACACACAGGGAACAGCCCTACACATTAGGCAATGCACTACCAGTCACAATGCTAGTCACTAGCCCATGGATAGGGACACTTAACGCAAATTGCAGCATACCTGAGACCCACAGACCCCTGCCCGGTAGTGGATGCCTACTAGCTTGGTTGGAGGACTTTGTCATCAGAATCTTGCCCAACATGGGACCTACTCTGCAATGCCAGGCCTGGCCTAGGGGCACCCACAGGGCCCACACCCCCCACCCGGATACCGCCCCACCAGACATCAGTTGTAAATTAGGGCACTGTACTCACCCCCTTTTGGCTGCTGTGATGCCCCCAAGTGCCCATCTAGCTCTGGATTGGCCACCACCAGTATGCAGGCCATCAGGGTAGGTCAGGGTTCGACGGGCACCCCTTCCTCGTTGGGAGACCATCCCCAGCTGGGCCTCCGCCATCTTCTGTGCCCAGCATTTCAGGTCCTCCCACTGTTTCCAACAGTGGGTGCTCCGCCTGCCGTAGACCCCCAGGGTCCTCATGTCCTTGGCGATGGCATGCCATATGCCTTTCTTTTGATGGGCACTAACCTGCAGAGAAATAGACACAGGGAAAGGTATTAGTCTGACCGTCCTGCCTGTTACACTTATGGCCCACTATGCCCCTTCCCATCCCCATTAGCACAGACATGGTGTAAACATTTGGGCAGTGCACGCTCTACGGGCGACTGGAATGCAAAAAAAACCCAGCACTTATGAGATGACGTAATTCATGCATTATGTTGATATGCTGTTGTTTATCCTTTTGCATTGCAGAGTTTAATCCTGAAGACTTATATTCAGGGTGCTTGTAAATACTGTTCAGAGTGTGTCAGGGTGTGGTCCCTTTCCAGGGCCTTCTAGAAACTTCCTCTGCAGCATGCCTGGGTGTGGTTTGTTGGCTGGGCCAAGACTCTGTGTAAGGGAGCCAGCCCAGCTCCACGTGCTCACTATTCAGAGGTCCTGGTGCAAAGCAGCAGCAACTTCCTGAGCTCCTGTTCCGGAGGTCTACTTTGATCTTCCAGGCCTCGCTCTTTCACTTGACTGGGTGATTCTTGATAAGGGCGGTAAGAGGGAGGTCGGGTTGGGCCCCCGATCTCGTTCTCGAAGGATTTCGAGTTCTTGGGCCTAATTAGTATGATAAATCTATTTAGCTCTTGTGCGTGTGAAAGTGCACTTGATATTTAATGGCATTTACATGCTGACATTTGAATCGGCAAGACGCGCGATTCTTTCCTCGTGTACAAATCTAGATATTCATTGTGCGCAACCATTTTCTGACATTTACAAGGTTGCATCCGAATCAGCAAGACGCACGATTCTTTCCTTGTGTACAAATCTAGATATTCATTGTGCGCAACCATTTTCTGACATTTACAAGGTTGCATCCGAATCGGCAAGACGCGCGATTCTTTACTCGCGTACAAATTTTGATATTCATTGTGCGCAACCATTTTCTGACATTTACAAAGTTGCATTTGAATCGGCAAGAGGCGCGATTCTTTACTCGCGTACAAATCTATATATTCATTGTGCGCAACCATTTTATGGCATTTACAAGGTTGCCTTCGAATCGGCAAGACCCGCGATTCATTTCAAGTGCTTAATTCATGTTACTCATTGTGCGTGCTACCATTTCTTGGCATTCACATGGTGGTATTCGAATCTGCAAGACGCGCAATTCATTTCCTGTGCTGAACTCGTGATATTCAGTGTGCGCTACCATTTCACGGCATTAACACAGTGGCATTCGAATCGGCAAGACGCGCAATTCATTTCTTGTGCTTAATTCATGTTATTCATTGTGCGCAATTATTTCATGGCATTAACAAATTCTGGTGGAAATCCGCAATGTGTGCAATTCGTGTTCTTGCATTCTAAGAATCTAAAGTGCTAGAATTCTGGATATTATATTCTATGTCCATGTAAGGTCTTTAGTACAATTCCTATTGTTTTCCAAGGAATGTTTGGATGGCCTTTATCCTCATGTAATGAGGCCGTGTCTGTTCTGGGTCATTGTTCTGGAAGGTTCTTGTATTACTAAAACAGTAAGTTTTCAATTCATGAAAATTCCATATGAAACATTGTACTGACCATTTTTGATTCTTTTCCAGGTACCTAGATTTAGTGAGGCCTAATTAGACTCTAGTTCTAGACCATTCATGTTTCCTTAGTTTTAGGTATTATTTCATGTTCCGAGTGTCACTGAACTCTAGACTCAACAGATTGTTATTTCATGTTTTAAGTATCACTGAACTCTACACTCAACAGTGTGTTATTTCATGTTTCAAGTATCACTGAACTCTAGACTCAACAGTGTGTTATTTCATGTTCTGAGTATCACTGAACTCTAGGCTCAACAGAGTGTTATTTCATGTTCTGAGAATCACTGAACTCTAGGCTCAACAGAGTGTTATTTCATGTTCCGAGTAGCACTGAACTCTAGGCTCAACAGAGTGTTATTTCATGTTTTAAGTATCACTGAACTCTAGACTCAACAGAGTGTTATTTCATGTTTCAAGTATCACTGAACTCTAGACTCAACAGTGTGTTATTTCATGTTCTGAGTATCACTGAACTCTAGGCTCAACAGAGTGTTATTTCATGTTCTGAGAATCACTGAACTCTAGGCTCAACAGAGTGTTATTTCATGTTCCGAGTAGCACTGAACTCTAGACTCAACAGTGTGTTATTTCATGTTCTGAGTATCACTGAACTCTAGGCTCAACAGAGTGTTATTTCATGTTCTGAGAATCACTGAACTCTAGGCTCAACAGAGTGTTATTTCATGTTCCGAGTAGCACTGAACTCTAGGCTCAACAGAGTGTTATTTCATGTTTTGAGTGTCATAGAACTCTGGACTCAATTGAGTGTTATTTCATGTTCCAAGTATCATTGAACCCTAGATTCAACAGAGAGTTTTTATGAATCTAAAAGTGGTTTTGAATCTGATGTTGTGTTGTTTAATCTTTTGCTTCCCGCAGGTCTCCTTCCCAGCTGTCCCCTTCCTAATCCCCTCTTCCCCTCTTGAACTCTCTTAGCCTCTGTGATTCATCTACCAGAGTCTTGGAGCTGTTCAGTGGTGGACGTGTTGCGAATGTGCGCAGACCCCGAGGATCTGGTGATTCTGACAGAATAGTGAGCCCACAAATTATTATCCTCCTGGTTTGCGTGTGTTCTCAACATGGCTACACTGGACGAGCTAGTCAAGGTTATTACACAGCTCCAAGCAGAGGTAGTGTCATCAAGGGATATAACAGCCAACTTAGCTGAGAGATTGAGTCAGTTGCAGGAAAGAGTGGGAAAGATTGAGCAGGGTCCTTTGGGTGCAGGTTGGCCTGGTCCTCCTCCTCAAGGTACAAGAGGTCACCCTCCAACTAACATTTCTCTCAATGTTCCCTCAGCCATTCCTCTGGCTCCAGAACGATTCCCAGGTGATCCTTTGAAAGTGCAATCCTTTCTGATGCAAGTAGAATTGCACTTTACCTGTCGACCAAGTGTTTTCCCTGATGCCCAATCCAGGGTGGCTTTCTTGTTATCATACCTGACTGGGGACGCAGCCACCTGGGCAATTCCTCTTGTGTGTAATGACAGTTCCCTGCATTACAACTGGAAACATTTTGTTCGTCAGTTTGAACGAGTATTTGATCGCCGAACTGTAACATTGTCGGCAGATTGTGAATTATTAGACTTACGACAAGGTAACCAGGATTTAGTGACATATCTAGCCAACTTTAATCGGCTGGTAGCCAAGACATCCTGCCCTGAAGAAAAACAAGCGGCCTTGTTCTACAAGGGACTCAAAGAGGAATTAAAAGATATTCTAGTTCAAATAGACCCACAGCCTACAGACAGTCAAGACCTGATAAACCTCGTTTTGAGACTGGATCATCATTTGGCAGAACAAAGGGGGACACGCAAAAAAAATGAGAAATATTCCTGGTGTGTTCATGATAACAGAGAATCACCAGTTCAAGAAGAGAACAATGAGGAACCAATGGAAATTGGAACTATCAGACTGTCCTTAACGAATGCCGAGAAAGACCTACGTCGGAAAAGGAGACAATATTTGTATTGTGGCCGAGAAGGTCATTTTGTTAAAGAGTGTCCAGTAAAACCACAGAGCAGATTGGCTGTTGCCAAAAAGGTTGAGACAAAACTAAAATCTCCAGAGTGCAAGGAAGGTTTAGTCTTGGGAGTCACCTCAGACCTTTCTCAGAAAGAGACACCACCGTTAAGAAAATCACAGTATTTGAAATTGGATCTAGAAATTCAAGTAGAAGGATACACCTACCTAAGAGAAGCTTTAGTGGACTCAGGTGCTGCTGAGAAGTTCATAGACACTCAATTGGTGGAAGAATGGGGGATCCCGTGTGAGAAAAAGAAAACACCGGGGTTAGTGGAGACTGCAGATGGCAAACTCCTGACTGGAAGTCCAGTGACTCTACAGACCCGGCCCTTGTCAATAACTTGTGATGGGCAAACTTATGACACTAAACACGTTGAGTTAGCAACCTTTGATGTTATTCATGCTCCTCAGTATGGAATCATCCTTGGAATGCCCTGGTTGAGTCACCATAATCCTCAGATAGACTGGGAGGAGAGAAAGTCCTCCCTTTGTAAGACACAATGTCTTAAAACTTTGAATGTTCTCAATCTGAGGGAATCTCCGTTAGCTATAGTCACTACCAAGGAAAGGACATTGCATTCACAAAGCGTATCATGTACTGGTGTGGAGGGGGCAAAGAAGAACGGAGAGCCCTTCTTGCAGTCCCCAGAAGCCGAGAAAGCCTTTTCGATTTCAAAAAAAGTATTTTCCAGTACTCCTATCCTGACTCATTCAGGGGATGAAAGTTTCATTGTCACAGAAAACTGTCTCCAGACATCCAGTGGTACAGATCCTCAACAAGCCCACACAACCAAGGATGCTGAAAAAGAAGACTTCTCCACTGTCCCAGTCTTGACTCATCCTGATCTTGACCATCCAGTTACAGGAGGAACAGGTGCTCCCTATGGAACAAATGGTGGCGTGTTATCGCACCGCAATAAAGACAAACAAAAGCATGCAGAACATCACAGCAAGAAACACTGTGAAGGACCTCAATATAAAACTGATGATAGAATGAGGCTTTCTCACAACATATTGATTTCAAGAAAAGACAAGTATTTAGTCCCAAGTTCACCGGTCCTCACACCGTCTTTAAACACGGCAATCCAATAACCTATGAAATGCAGCTCTCTCTGAAAAATCATGGTCCTAAGAGAGACTCATGGGACTCCGCTTTTGACATTCATGCTCTACGATTAGTGAGGCCTGTTTTATTCTTATACAGGTACCTAGATTTAGAGAGGCCTAATTAGAGTCTAGTTCTAGACCATTCATCTTTCCTTAGATTTAGGTATTAGTTCATGTTTCAAGTATCACTGAACTCTAGGCTCAACATAGTGTTATTTCATGTTTCGAGTATCACTGAACTCTAGGCTCAACAGAGTGTTATTTCATGTTTCGAGTATCACTGAACTCTAGGCTCAAAAGAGTGTTATTTCATGTTCCGTGTATCACTGAACTCGAGGCTCAACAGAGTGTTATTTCATGTTTCGAGTGTCACTGAACGCTAGGCTCAACAGAGTATTATTTCATGTTTTGAGTGTCATAGAACTCTGGACTCAATTGAGTGTTATTTCATGTTCCAAGTATCATTGAACCCTAGATTCAACAGAGAGTTTTTATGAATCTAAAAGTGGTTTTGAATCTGATGTTGTGTTGTTTAATCTTTTGCTTCCCGCAGGTCTCCTTCCCTGCTGTCCCCTTCCTAATACTCTCTTCCCCTCTTGAACTCTCTTAGCCTCTGTGATTCATCTATCAGAGTCTTGGAGCCGTTCAGTGGTGGACGTGTTGGGAACGTGCGCAGACCCCGAGGATCTGGTGACTCGGACACATGGCCCCGCACACATGGTGCATGCTGTCCACGGCCCGTCCACCAACCCCCCCTACATGAGGCCTTCACACACAGCACTCCATGCATTCACGCCCCATGCATCATACTCACGGTGTACTCACCTGTTGGTCTGGAGGCCCATACAGCAGTCGGCACTGGGGTAGGACACCATCAACCAGTCGCTCCAACTCCACTGAGGTGAAGGCAGGGGCCCTTTCCCCAGTAACACGAGCCATGGTCGGTTCCAGACACAGGTCACAGCAGCACTTGCAGTGTAGGTCCTCTCCTGTTGAAGGTCAGGTAGCAAGTGAGTGTACAATTAGAAAATGGTGGTCACGTCCGCGGGGGTGCGTACCGTCACCGCCGGCATACATCACCATTGGCCACTGTACCCCATAGGGTCCAATGATAACCAATGAGGTGTTGCACAGCAGTTCTCGGCCGCCTCCAGCAACGGCGCACAACGTCAGCGGAATTACCTCATTTCCACCTGACCCTCCATACAGGATAGGGAGATGCCATTTCAGGGGGGGGGGGGACGCAGGCCATGGATCCTTACTGCGTCACAGTACACAAATGCACTATTTGGACATCTCCAACAAAATAATGTTACAATCACAATATGCATTAAACTGTAGTGGTTGGAATGTACAGATAATGACCAGCTGCTCACTCTTTTGCCCCACAGATTGCAACCGCTGCTGATGAATAGGAGATAGAGACGTCCCCCATGTACATACCCCTGGTGGACTTGGCAACAATGGAGGACAGGCACATTATCCTCACCTATAGACTTGACAGGGCCACAATCACAGAGCTGTGTGCCCAATTGGAGCCTGGCCAAATATCTGCTATCCGTCACCCACCGGGATTCCCCCTCTTGAGCAAGTTCTATCAGTGCTCCATTTCCTGGCAACTGGTTCTTTCCAAGTGACAGTGGGCTTGGCAGCAGGAAGATCACAGCCAATGTTCTCAATAGTGCTGACGAGTGTTGTCTGCCCTGATTAAACACATGTGCAGCTACATCGTTTTCCCCCAGGTGGAAGATTTGGCCACAGTAAAAGCTGTCTTCTATGCAATGGGACAAATCCCCAACATCATTGAGGTAATCGATGGAACACATATTGCATTTGCTTCCCCCCCACCTGGCGAAATGAACAGGTGTTCAGAAATCGAAAGAGTTTTCACTCCATGAATGTCCAGATTTTGTGCCTGCCGGACCAGTAAATCTCCTACGTAAATGTAAAGTATCCTGGGTCTGTACATGATGCATTTATCCTGAGGAATAGCAAAACCCCACATGTGATGGCCCAACTCCAGAGGCACAGGGTGTGGCTAATAGTGAGCCCTGTTTCCTACCCAGTTGATGTTGGGTTATGGGTATGGTGTGGGCCCTAAGTGTGAGTGTGTGGCTAACAGTTCTCCCTCGATATTTGCAGGTGACTCTGGTTACCCCGACCTCTCATGGCTACTGACACCTGTGAGGAATGTCAGGAGAAGGGCAGAGGAATTTTACAATGAGGCACATGGGCAAACAAGAAGGATTATAGAAAGGACCTTCGACCTCCTGAAGGCCAGGTTTTGTTGCCTCCATCTAACAGGTGGGTCCCTGTGCTACTCACCCAAGAAGGTCTGCCAGATCATCATGGCATGCTGTATGTTGCACAACCTTGCCTTGCAACGCCATGTGCCTTTTCTGCAGGAGGAGAAGGCTGGAGATGGCCGTGTGGCAGCAATGGACCCTGTGGACAGTGAAGATGAGGAGGCAGAGGATGAGGATGAGGACAACAGAAGTGCAATTAATTGTCAATACTTCCAATGAGACACAGGTAATATAGTGTTAATACACATATAATTGACAGTTTGATGTGTGACATTGTCACTGGTAGGCTGTGTATTCATACTTCTATGGCCACTCACTGTAACCTTTGGCATCTCTTTTTGCAGATGTTGGTGCCCCACTATTGCTCCTGGTGTGTTCAGTGCAGCCAACTACAGGTCTTTCCTATGTAAACATTACTGTACAGTTGAATTGCAATGTTTGAACCTGGCTAACTGAATACATTTTGAAAACATTTGACATACACCATAATTGCATTTGCTCAAAGTGTGTTTATTGCAGTGCTCTGAAGAGGAGGGGGTAGTGCAATGGGCTGTGATTATGATGGGGGAAAGTCTAGGTTAGAGTCAAGTCTATTTGTATCACAGGTGCATTGTCGGAGGGGGCATAGGAAGGGGAGCAATGGCAGTTCAAGGTGGACTGGGTGACAGAGTGGGACACAAGGGTGACATTCAGGAGAGTCTTATTTCTTGGCGGGGGTCTTGGCAATAGTCTTTGGCTTCTGCCTGGACCACAGGGAACATTTGCAAGGTGGTTCTCCTTCTGCAGGGGGAAGGGTACTGGTGGCCTGTTGGTCCTGTGGCGGGGCCTCCTGTCCACTAGCGGCAGTGGAGGTGGAGGGCTGTTCAGTGGTTTGGCTAGTGTCAGGGGCCCGCTGTTGTGCCACTGCCTCCCTCATACTGTTGGCCAGGTCTGCCAGCACCCCTGCAATGGAGACTAGGGTGGTGTTCTGATCCCCAGGGAATGTCCCTCCTGCAGCCGCATGTTCTCCTGCAACATGTCCAGGATCTGGCCCAGCGTATCCTGGGGATGTTGGTATGATTCTAGGATCGCGGTGAGTGCCTCCTGGAGGGTCGGTTCCCTGGGCCTGTCCTTCCCGTGTCGCACAGCAGTCCTCCCAGCTTCCCTGTTGTCCTGTGTCTCTGTCCCCTGAACTGTGTACCCCCTGCCACTGACCCCAGGTCCCTGATTGTCCTGTGTTTGTGGGGTGGCCTGGGGTCCCTGTAGCAGTGGACACACTGCTGATTGATGTGTCCTGGGGAGAGAGGTATGGGCCCGCTGGGTGGGTGCTGTGGTGGTGTTTCCTGAGGGGGGAGGCTCTGTGGTGGTGTGAGGGTGTGCCTGGGTAACCGACTGTCCGGAGGTCCCTGATGGGCCAGGTTGGTCATCCAGATCCCAGGCGACCAGAGCTGCTGTCAACACTGTGGGCCCACCTCAGGAGCGGTGGTGTATTCACTCGCTCCGAGCACCGCAATATTTCATCTTACCTTGTTTTCCTCTACGTATTCTCCTTTTGTCACGGGCTGGCATATTTACTTGCTCTGAGCACTACATGTTTCATGTTCTTGTTTTTATCTCTCTGTATTTCCGGATTACTGCCTTTCTTTCTTCTTCATTACTACCCAAACATGAATGGAGGCCCATTTTCCTTGCTTGCATTAGTGCCAGCGGGAGGGTGGAGAACAATGGGGTGCAGCCACCATGCGGAGCTCTGTGTCTTCATAGTTGAGTCTCTGAAGCTCCCTTTTAGCCTTCTGAAAGTAATTGTAATTATGATGCTTAATACTCCTGACGAGGCAAACAAAAACTTACATAAGCAAACATCACCACATAACATGCGCAGCGCTGAACTACAGAGCCCACCGCAGCTTGTCTCACGCCATGCAAAGGTACAGAATAAAACAGATAGTAAAAGTTAAATGAAGCTTTTTTCCCTCCAAGTATTCTTAAGCTGCATGTCCCACCTCCATAAGCTGAAAACTCACTCATTCCATGACTGCGATGGATAGATTCCGCAATGCTTATCAGCGGCGTGATTTACAGGCAGGCAGCCTTTTTTGAAAATCCGTCCTACTCCATGCCTTGACTGAGACCACCTCATGCCACCCACAGTGAGTCCTATCCAGATCACAGGCCCGGACCCTGTCCATCTTCTCGGCTTCATAAAATCGGCTATTAAAATACTTGTTTTAATCCTGACCTCGGAGTCACAGTTGATAAAGAAGAAAAGGACTGAGAAATTGAAACACAAACTGGAATCAGCTGATAGAGGGACCGTTTCTACGCAATGTTTAACAGCATCATTTCATTTCAAGACTGTGAATAGAATCCCCACACCATAGATTGGGTGCCAGCCAGTCACCCAAGCAGCACTGCTCGATTCTCTCTGCCGTGTTCTTCCATCATGTTCATTCCACTGTATTACTAACATTTCCCCTAGATAGCTGTTCTGCGCACTCTTATTGAAAGAAGCGTTTGGAGGCTCAGAGCGTCAGTAGGAGGCAGACTTATTAATGCCAGCTAATGTACTTTTTATTATTTCATTCCTATTACCTTCCACTTCTAAAGCAAAAAAAACAAACAAACAGCTCAAATACTTTGTTGGTACTGTAGGATCTTGGGCCCCAGGCCCGCATGCAGCACAAAGGAGGACACAGACACATGGTTACAGGGTATGCAACTGGCCACGAGCACCTGCGCCTGGCCCCTTTAATTGGCTGGCGACGCCTGTAAGGAATGGGTGTGGCGTAAGTGTAACAGGCCAGCTCTGAGGGAGTGGCTGGTGACATAGTACTGTGCAGACACTAGAACGTGTCCAGCAGAATTCTACAGGTATGTGAATTTAAAAAAGGAAGGCTTGTGTTAGAAGGTGTTTCAGAGCATGAAAGGGCTCCGTGAGACAGGCAGTTCACGCAGGACATCACCCTGACACAGTTTTATGAACTTCCAAAAGCCTGTAAAGTAGTGCATTCCCCCAAGAATCACTGTTGTTACCATTAATGGCCCTAATAGGGATCCCATAAAAGCATCCAGCCAGACAGTTGTGATCAGGGGAGCAGAGGTGAATGATGGTGCCCAAAGCATTGGTCAAAAGACAGCGGACGGTGGTATTGATTGTGCCCATGCCGAATACCAAGGCTGCATAGTCCAGAATCCACCTCATGCTTATTTAATCCATTGCCCTCCCTACCCTTTACCTCTCTCTCTTGCAGGCTCCTTTCTCACTTGTTGTCAGTTTTTCTCTTCCTTCTTCTTTCCCCTTTGTGTATTTTCCTTTTTGTTCTTCTCAGGGAATGTCTGATAAGAAAAAAAGAATGCTGGTGGGCCCCACTGACAGCTACCGGCTCAAATTAAGCACTGCGTACACTTCACAATGATAGAACGTATGGTTTAACCATGAAATGTAGATCTTCAGTCTCAATGGAGTTAGCCATTCTAGCACCAGGGGTGTGGAATTTATTAAAATATCTACTTGTCCAGGGGACAGGTTGCTTCTCAAATCTACTTGTCCTGTAAAAAGATCTACTTGTCCCTTTGGTGCCATGTAGTGTGGCGCCAAATTATGGCAGCAATCTCATTATGTAAGAGCTCTGATAATAGCCTCTCTGATTATGCCAGGGCTACTACCATAGTAGGGCTTGAATACTTGCAGTTTCAATCCCTACTGTAGCAATTTCCTTATTTTGCCACCTTTCTGCAGATCTGCATACTGGGGCTGGAGGAAGCAGTAAGCAATAGTTCCAGGGCTGGAATGCCTTTTGAGTCTGCAAACCTACTAACCTGCATGTTTTGAAGATTTTCACCAGCTTCTCTCTAATATTTTCCCATAATAAGAAAGGTTGGACATTCACTCCTGACAATGGCAGAATTAGAACTTCTTCCAGGGTTGGGAAGAAAGTGGCTGGAGGGAAAATGAACTTGCAAATGCTCAATAGATTTTCACATGAGCAAATCTACACATGGTATTTACCCATGCTAAAATACAGTTCACAAATATTTTATAGGGGTACGACATATACCATGGGTGCACTTTTGTGACTTTCTTTAAAAATTTGGGGCCACATGTAGGTAGGTTCAGATTTGCGACCCGCAAATTGCGAGTTGCAAATCCGAATGTAGGATGGTGTCCCTGACACCATCTGTGGCTCGCATGGGCTTCGCAAATGCCCACCTCATGAATAATCATGAGGTGGGTCGCAATTTGCGACCCACTTGCGAATGGCGGCCCTCACAGGGATGGTGGCCTGATGGAGACAGCAGACCACCATGTCTGTGACTGCTTTTCAATAAAGCAGTTTTTTTTTTTTGTATTGCAGACCACTGCCTGCTCTGAAAAAGTTTTTACAGTGACATTTATAATGGGGAATGGGTCCCATGGGGACACCTTCCCTTTTGCGAAAGTGTTAGCACCCATTTGAAATGGGTGCAAACTGCGATTGGTTTGCGCCTGCGTTCGCAAAACAATCCTACATTGCACTGCGAGACGCAATTAGGAAGGGGATACCCCTTCCTAATTGCGAGTAGCAAACCCGTTTTGCGATTCGGTAACCAGGTTACCGAATCGCAAAACTGGGTATGTGCATCGCAATGTGCTTTTTGCACGTCGCCAACAGCGAAAGTCGCTGTTTGCGAAATGCAAAAAGCTACCTATATGTGGGTCTTGGTCCCTAATTAGGTCTGGTGTTAACAAAGACATTTTGTTTTTATTACACTCCTATTTCTCTCTCTTTCGGCTGGCTTTACTGTGAGTGATCGCATTCTGCTCTTCCACAAGGAGCATATTGGCACACAAAGTAGTTTTGTTCAGCGTCAGGAACTACAGTGGCAATCAGTGACGTAACTAAAGTGGAGGGTGCCCCTTTGCAAAGAACATGGAGGAGCCCCCTCTCTAGACTCACTCAGGGCAGGTGCTGTGCTGAAGGGGCCCCCTGGAGGGCAGCTGCGGGGCCTTTGGTGGCAACGTGTGCTTTTAGAGTTCAAAAACATTTTTTTTTTTTTTTTGCCAGTGTTTGTCGCAATGGTGAGGGCCTGGTAGCTCCCAAAACAATAAAGTGTTACAAAAGCCATGTCAAAACAAGACATGCATTGATGAAACTAAAAGACTTATAAAAATATGTCAGATCAGTTGGCTTTGCCAGTGTTTATTTTCATGCTTCCCATAATCGTGCTGAAAATGGTTAAACTGATTTTCCATTAGAAGGATTTTTGGGAAATACTAGCATGCATCAAAACATTTTACTAAATTACACTTCATTTGCATCTAATCAGAGAGCATTCTGGGAACATTATACTTAGCCTCATAGCCTAAACTTTTCAAACATGTGTATACACGTTTTTTTTTTTTGTGCTGGAACCAACGTCAGTAGTGAAGTGTGACCTCAAAACATTTATTTACAGCACTCACCCTAATAATGAAGGCTTTCAAATAATGAACCATAAATACAAGTTCCACTCTCTGTAAACAGGCAGCCAAAGGCTTTGTTGCTGCTGAGGGTTGGGCCTACTTGTCCCACGGACAAAGTAAACATAAAAACTTACTGCCCTTGACCCCAAACAAGATGTCCCGGGCGTCGGGCGATAGGAATTCCACATCCCTGAGCACACTCTGGCCCATATTTATACTTTTTGACGCAAACCAGCGCCAGCGCTGGTTTGAGTCAAAATATTTACAGCCAGCTAACGCCATTCCAACGCGTCAGACGGGTGCCTTACTTATGGATTGACATTAGCCGGCGCTGCGGGCTGGTCAGAGTGAAAAAAAATACTCTAACCGGGCTTCACAGGGGTAGGAAACAATGGGGGTTGTGCGTCAAAGAATGGAGCAAGTCAGGTTAGAGTAAAAAAATGACTCTAACCTGACTAGCGCCATTTTTTTTGACGCACAACCCCATGGACATGACTCCTGTCTTAACAAAGATAAGAGTCATGCCCCCCTGCCCAATGGCCATGCTCAGGGGACTTCTGTCTCCTGGGCATGGCCATTGGGCACAGTGGCATGTAGGGGGCCCAAGTTAGGCCCCCCTATGCCACTTAAAAAAATTAAAAAATATACTTACCTCTACCTAGCGGAGACGGGTCCCCCCCATCTATGGGTGTCCTCCAGGAGTGGGAGAGGGTGGCAGGGGGTGTCCCTGGGGGCAGGGAAGGGCACCCTTGGTCTGCTTCCATGGTCTCCGACCATGGAAATGAGAGCCCACAGGTCCCTTAACGCCTGCCCTGACCCAGGTGTTAAAAAATGACTCTAAACTGGTTTAGAGTAATTTTTTTAACACCCTCCCCCTCCCGTGCGTCATTTTTGCACGGGAGTTTAAATAAGGCGCTAGGGCCTTAGAGTCATTTTTTGCCCAGGAACGCCTACCTTGCATCTCATTGACGCAAGGTAGGTTTCCACGGTAAAAACTCAAACTCCATTATTTTGGCGCTAGACGGGTCTAGCGCCAAAGTATAAATATGGAGTTAGGTTTGCACCAGATTTGCATAAAAAAATGGCGCAAATCCGCCACAAACAGAGTATAAATATGGGCCTCGGTTTTTTAAGTGAATATATTTATATATATATATATATATATATATATATATATTTCTTTGGAGTATAGGAATGTATTTTACAGCGATTTATCATTCTATTTTCTTCACTTTTGTTTATTTTTCCTTTATGATTTTTCTTTTATTGTTTTTCATCTTTAAAGCTTGCGGGATTTGAGTGAACTTGGTGTTTAAATATTCTCTTCTATTTCTGTATTTGCAAGTATATAATATACTGATGACAAAGTAATATTCAAGTTTATAGAAAGATGATTATGAGAATTTATTGAGTTTGTTTAAAAGCGCTGGCAAGCCTTTTTAGAGTCAAATGTAGCATGGGATACTTTGGGTATAGTATGTTTTTAGTGGTTGCTATTTAAGCAATGTATTTATTTTCTATGGGGAATTGGATGTATTCACCTTGACAAAGGCTGTGTTCAGCCGAAACCTATTGGAAGCAGTTGAATTCCTTGTTCTTCAATTAATTGAGCATTTCTTCACTATTCCTGGAGTGCCCACCTCGTCCTTTCTTCGGCGTCTGCTGAAGTTGGTTGGAAAATGTTTTTTTATACCAACCTCCATTTTTTTTATCTTTTCCCAATTGGATATTACACTTAAAAGATATTTCAAGGTAACCCCAACGTTAGCCTATGGGAGAGATAGTCCTTGCAATAGTGAAAAACGAACGTAAGTGTTTTTCACTATCTAGACATGTTAAACTCAAAAGTACATGTCCAACATTTTAAATACACTGCACCCTGCTCTTGGGGTTAACCATGGCCTACCGTAGGGGTGACTTACATGTAATAAAAAGGAAGGTTTGGGCCTGGTTAGTGGGTACACTTGCCAGTTCGAAATGGCAGTTTAAACTGCACGCACAGGCCAGGCTCTGCAACGGCAAGCCTGTGACAGGTTTTAAAGGGAACTATAGTGGGTGGCAATGGCAGGCCTGAGACATGTTTTAAAGGCTACTGTAGTGGGTGGCACAACCCGTACTGCAGGCTCACTAGTAGAATTTGATTCACAGGCTCCCAGCAACCACAGTCCACTTTACTAGGCACTTGCTAGTAACTCAAATACACCATTCATGGAGAAGCCAATGTTACCATGTTTCAGACACAGAGCACATGCACTTTAGCACTGGAAAAGTGCACGGAGTATTGAAGCCAGCAAAACGAAATTCAGCACATAGTCAAAAAGGTCAGAAAGAAAAAAGTCAGGGGAAACCATGCTAAAAGATGCCAAGTCTAACACACGATCCCCCAGCAGAGAATGGGGAGAGCTACCCAACTCCTTGGGAGTTCTTTTCACTTAGGCAGGAAACCCTGGAAAGACCATAAGCGTTGGCGTGTTCTGTTCCAGGATGGTGTTCCACCATAAAGTCCATTCCCTGTACGAAGATGGATCACCTCAACAGTTTAGGATTCTCACCCCTCATCTGCATCAGCCACCTGAGGGGCCTGTGGTCTGTCTGAACCCGGAAGCGAGTCCCAAACAAGTAGGGTCTTAGCTTCTTCAGTGCCCAGACCACAGCAAAAGCTTCCTTTTCTATTGTGCTCCACCTCTGTTCCCTGGGAAGTAATATCCTACTAATGAAGGCTACAGGTTGATCCAGGCCCTCTTTGTTTGGCTGTGAAAGCACAGCCCCCACTCCATGCTCTGAGGCATCCGTCTGCACCACAAATCCTTAAGAGAAGTCAGGGGTCTTGAGCATGGGAGCAGTGCACATGGCCTTCTTCAGAGTGTCAAAAGTGGCCTGGTATGCCTCTGTCTAGATCACCTGTCACAGCTGCTTCTTGGAAGTCTGCTGTCAAGCGGGGCAACAATGGTGCCATATCCCTTGACAAATCTCCTGTAATAGCCAGTGAGGCCTAAAAAGGCTCTCACTTCAGTCTGGGTCTTGGGGGTTCCCAAGCCAGAATGGTGTAAATCTTGGGTTGCAAGGGCTGCACCTTGCCACCCCCTACTTGGTGTCTTAGGTAGACCATTAACAATAAGCCCTGCCCTACCTGGCACTTCCTGGCCTTGATAGTGAGGCCTGCACCGTATAGTGCCCTCAGCACTTCCTGTAGGTGGTACAAATGGTCCTCTCAACTGGAGCGGAAGACTGCAGTGTCGTCAAGGTAGGCAGCACTGAAGTTCTCCAGCCCAGCCAGGACTTGTTTGACCAACCTCTGGAAGATGACAGGGCTGTTCATCAACCCAAAAGACATGAAACAGAACCGGTAGTGCCCTTCTGGAGTTGAGAATGCTGATCTCTCTTTTGCCCCCTCCGTCAAGGCAATCTGCCACTACCCAGACGTTAAATCAAACGTACTGAGGAACTTGGCAGCTCCAAGCTGATCAATGAGCTCATCAGCTCTATAGATGGGTTGTGTTTCAGTCGTAGTGACCACATTGAGCCCCCCGTAGTCTACACAGAACAGGAGTTTGGGTGTGACACCGGGTGGGACGGCCTTGGGGACCAGAACCATAGGACTGGACCAAGGACTGTTGGAGTGCTCAATAACCCCTAGTTCTAGCATCTTGGCAACCTCCTCCTTGAGGCTAGCTCTCACTCTGTCAGACAACCTGTAGGTTTTGTGCTTGACAGACAGGCTATCCCCATAGTCTATATCATGGGTGCCCCAATGGATGACCACTGGGGTAAGCGAGAACAGAAAAGGCAAACATTCCTAGCAACTGGCGACAATCCCCCTATTGATCTAGGGTCAGAGTAGGGGAGAGACTCACACCCTTTTCTGACCCATCCCGCTCTTTGGAAGATAGCAGGTTGGGGAGAGGTTCATTCTCCTGTACCACCCCATCTGCAGTGACCAAGAGCATGGTAAACTCAGACCTCACAAAGTGTGGCTTGAGGCAGTTCATGTGCAGGACCCTGGGAGGGTTCCTAGGGGTTTGCATGTCCACCAGGTAGGTGACATCACTTTTGTGCTCCTTCACCTCAAATGGGCCAGATCAGCAATCTTGCAGAGCATGGTGCTCCACAGACGCCAATACCCACATCCTTTGACCAGGCTGAAACTCAACCTGAGTGGTATTTTGGCTCGTACCAATGTTTGATGTCCTCCTGGCTATCTTCCAGGTTCTCCTGTGTGAGTTTCCAGAAGTGGGCTGTCTGGTTGCAGACGGCCAGCATGTAGCTAGATATAACCTGGGGCAGCTTCCCAGGATCTTTCTCCCAGTCCTCCTTCACCAAAGTGATAGGTCCTCTCACAGGGTGCCCATACAGAAGTTCAAAAGGGATGACACCAACCCCCTTCTGTGGTATCCTCTTGTAGGCAATTAGCAGGCATGGTAGGAGGACAACCCACTTACACCTCATGGGTTCGGGTAGACCCATTATCATGCCTTTCAGGGTATGGGGATGGTAAGATGTGGAGAACTTGTAAGTTACCCCACAGGTCTTCCACATGGCCTTATACCAGGGGTCTCCAACGAGTAGCTCATGAGCTACTAGTAGCTCTCGAGCTACTCATAAGTAGCTCTCCTGTGTGTAGCCCAGCCTACAAAACTGAAAACTTTATATTTAAAACAAACATGTAAACTTATCTGATGTGGTCAGTATTAAAATTCTAATAATATTCGTAGCTCTGGATGATTTTTATCAACATTAGTAGCTTTTAATACAAAATGACATGAAGTTGGTACTGCGGTTGGAAACCACCTCCTAGGGGAAATCCACTCAGGTAAAGATCCCTATCAATGTCCTGGCCACAGAGGGTGCGGTCGCTGTCCTCAGAAAGATAGCCTGCAGGGTCCCGGGTTCACCAACACTAGGATTAACCTGTTGCCCATGGCTGTTTTGGGATCCAGAGGCCCTACAAAGTCAATGCCCACCCACTCAAAACAGGTGGTCACAACTGGAAAGGGTTGTTTGGGGGCTTTGCATTTTCTCCTGTCTTGCCACTTGCCTGACACGTAGGACAAGACCTGCAGAACACATCTGAGTTCTTCCTCATCTGAGGTAATAGAAGTGGTTGGCAAGCCTGACAAAGGTCTTGTCCTGCCCCAAGTGACCTGCCAGTGGCACATTATGAACCAGATCCAGTAAGAAGGCTCTGAAGCACTGAGGTAGCAGCACACGGGCTGCCCCAGGTTCAGGAGCCTTTAGGAGGTTCAGGTAGCAGCTGCCCGGGCCTCGGCCTGTTGCCAAAGGCCCACAAGAGTAGGGCACTCCTACATGTGCAGAACTATTCTTTGGAGGGACCTCCTTCCTGCTAGCAGTTGGTCAACTCAGGCAGGTTCCCCAGTTCGGCCACATCTTCCCCTGTAGGTTCTGGGACATCACCCTCAAAGTCGGCCTCCTCCCTGAATTTCAGGAGTGGGTTTCATGCACCGCCTGCCCTTCCTCTTCTTAGCAGACACCTGGGCCACTCTTTCAGGTTCCAGGTCCTTCTGACCACCCTCACATGCTACCATGGACCGTGTAGTCAGGCACATCCTTTGAGGCAACCCTTACATCTTCAAATGTGACCTGAGCTCCGGCCTTCTTCCAGGCAATATACTCCAGGTCATTGTCCAGCAGACAATCCACAGGCATGGACGGACTCACAGCTACCCTCAAGGAACCGGAGACCCCCCACCCCTATTCAAAGGGAATCTGAGCCACCATACATTGGCTCTTGCAGTTGTCTACAGCAACAATTTGGTGGACCACATTAGGGACTACTTGCTCTGAAGACACCAGATGACACCGGACAGTTGTCATACTGGCTCCTGTGTCTCTCAAAGCCTCCACTCTATCCCAATTATTGATAACCCACTGCCTATACTTATCAGTATTGTCAGGCTTGAGGGTTCTCTGTAACATTTTGCTATCTCCCATGGACACTAGGGAAATATCAGCTGTCTCCCCACCAGTAGCTGAGGCCAACTTCCCCCGAGCGCTACACTCATCATCCCTTGTGACTGCCCACCAGTGGAGAGCAGGGTACACTTAAGACATGTGGGAGCCGCTCTGAAGTGCCCTTCCTGAATACCGTCAAAACACTTTAGGGGTCCATTCCTGGCAGTCTTACTTGATGGGAAAAATGTATTCTTTTCAGTAGGGGGTTGGAAACTGGGAACTTAAAGAACTCCTTACTTTTATTTTTGTCCCCATCCCCTTTTTCTGCTGGGAACCCTGCACACCCTCGGCCAGATCTTGCACAGAAACTTTCTTGTGGACCCTGGTGCTGACCCAAAATTCCGCCTCCTTAGCAAGCTCCCTGGGGTCAGGGAGCTTACTATCAATCAAGTGCTGGCACAGCTCTGTAAAACAAAGACTAAACATGTGCTCTTGCGTAATCAAATTGTGCAGACCCTGATAGTCTGTCACATTAGTGCCCTTCACCCAACTATCCAGTGCCTTGCAGAAAGAATCAACACAATCTACCCAGGTCTGAGGAAGAAGCTTAACACTTTCCCTAAACTTCTGCCTCTACATCGCTGTGATCAACCCACATTTCCTGGTAAGGGTCTCCTTCATGGTGGAATACCTTGTCTTATCACTCCCTTGCAGTGTGCGAAGGGTGCTCCTCCCCTCAGTTCCAAACAATTTCCACAAAAAGCCTCCAGCCCTCCTCAGGGATCCTGTGCATTTGCAAAGGAATCGCCTAGGCCTCAAACCAGTGATCTGTGTCCCCCTGCACCTTGTAATCTGCTACTAGAATCTTGGGTGTGTGTACTCTCTTCTCAGAGGACACTGAAGATAGGCTGCCACCATCTGTGCTGGGCTCATCCCTCCTAGCTTTCAGGTCGAGCTCCTTCATCCTCAGCTCATGAACCAATAGAACTTTATTTTCTTCAATGCTCAATCGCTTTTCCTCCATAGCTTTTGCCTGGTCATTCTCCATTTTAAGCTTTGCCAGCTCTGATTTGAGCCTCCTGGCTTCCAGCCTGTCCTCTAGCTCCTCTGTAGAACACAATGCTGTCTGCTTTAGAGGGGGGCCATTTCTCCATTTAAGCTAGCCTCACCAGTAGTTCAGGGCTGTCCAACAACTCCTCCTCGCTGTTCACAACACTGCCCTCCTCCTCCTCTGGTTGAACAGCTGCTTCCCTGGCTGCCAGCCAGGTTCTCAGTGCCTTTTGCAGCACAAGTCTAGTTATGAATTCTTAACGATCACATCAAAATGCAGTGCTTATAAGTCAATAGCTCCTACCGGGGATATCTGGTCACACTGGACTTGGGCAAATACAAAAGTTCAGTTGACCGCTATGAAGTGTGGGCTGGATACAGGAGTCACGCAGGCCCACTGAGAATACCTCAGTTTCATCAATGCTTGATGACAATAGGTTGATCAAAAGGAGGGGATGCATCACGCTTGCAGGCGATCTGCTGTTTCCTGATTGGGCAATGTCGTTGCCATGTCAATTTTCAGATGCATTGTGCACCAGGTCCGATGCAGTCGGAGATGCATTGAGGTCGGGTTGAGTAGCGATATCTGCGAGTGGTGTCCGCGGCTTCGGTGCAGGAATTGGCAAAGTATTGTTTCTGCAGCAGTATGCGTCGATTCCAAGTAACATGCCAGAGTTGATGCATCAGTTCTGTTGTGGCAGCACCACACTCACTTCCAAGGACCCAGCACTGGATGTGGCACCACAGGACTCACAGCAGAGGAGCCCAGGTGGTGGTGGCAAAGTACAGGTGAAGTCTTTGATGTCCTTAACACTTCAGAAACATGAGGCAAGCTCTTTCAGGCAAATTTAGATTGCAGGATGTACAGAGTTATATCCAGTCCTCTCACTCCCAGGCATGAAGCAGCAGTCTCACACAGTAAAACAAACAGCAAAGTGGCATTCCCTCCTGGCAGCACAGCAGTTGTTCTTCCTGGTAGAATGTCCTCAGTCCAGAAGTGTTCTGAGTATATGGTATCAGAGACCTAGAACTTATACCTAAAAATGCCTTTGATGTAGTGGTAACTATAAAAGAATTCTCGGAAGTGCACAAAGATCCCTTTCAACCCAACCCTGGCTCCATACTACCAATAGGAGGTAATCAATGCTTTGTATGAGGGCAGGATGCAACCTAATAAGATGTAAGTGTGAACTAAGTCTCCTTCTCCCTGCGCAGGACGACTCGGTATGCAAATGAATGTTGATGTATCTCCTGTCACACTCAGCCCTTAATGTTTGTGGCTGTCTGGAGAGAATGCATAGATGCAGTTCTCGCGTAAACCCAGGCGTGTATTCAGACACAGTCTAAGGCACAGAATGGTTAAAGTAAAAACATGCCATCTTTCTAAAAGTGCCATTTTCAGACCTGCAATTTAAAAATCATCTTTACCAAAATATCTATTTTTAAATTGTGAGTCCAGAGACACCAAATTCCATTTTTCTATCTTTTCCCAATTCAAAATTACACTTCAAAGATGCTTCAGGATAACCCTAATAACCCCTAGTCCTTGCAATAGTGAAAAACAAATTTAAGAGTTTTTTACTAACTGGACATGTTAACTCAAACATACGTGTCCAACTTTTTAAATACACTGCACCCTTTCCTTGGAGCTAACCAGAGCTAACCAGAGCTTACATTAGGGGTGACCTACATGTAATAAAAAGGAAAGTTTGGGCCTGGTAAGTGGGTACACTTGCCAGTTCGAAATGGCAGTTTAAACTACACGCACAGGCCAGACTTTGCAAGGCAAGCCTGAAAAAGGTTTTAAAGGGAACTGTAGTGGATGGCACAACCAGTGCTTCAGGCCCAATAGTAGCATTTGACTTAAAGGCCCTGGACACCCATAGTGCACTTTACTATGGACTTACTAGTAACTCAAATATGCCATTCATAGAAAAGCCAATATTAACATGCCTTAGACACAGAGCACATGCACTTTAGCACTGGTCAGCAGTGAAAACGTGCACAGAGTCCTAAAGCCAGCAAAATCAAGGTTCAGCACGCAGTCAAAACAGGAGGTCAGAAAGCAAAGTCAGTGGAAACCACACCAAAAGATTCTAGGTTTAACAACTGTTAAATGAGTTTCAGCTACATCAGTCCCCCCTTTGATAGCAAATCAAGCCATCACAAAATACTCCAATTTTTTACTTACATATTTTTAATGGGCAGCTCAAAATTTCAGAGGCTTATTCTGATAAGGTCTTCTGAAGTAATCAAACTGCTTGATATTATTATAGTATGTGCTCCTTCTAGTCTCCATTTCAATCTTCTCCTTTCTCCGTTTTTCTTGGCTCTTCTCTCTTTCAGCTTCTTGAATAATTTGTAAAGACCAACTGCAACGAGGGCACACAAAACCATAATCAATAGGGGTCTCAAAATAGTTCCAAATTTTCACTCCCTAGATTTCCAAACCAGTTTCCAGTAGCTGAAAAAACATTACTTATTCCTTCCCATGCACCTGTCACTGTTAACTCTTTGAGGTCGTTTATCAAGTTTGTCATCCTTGCAATGTATTTTCGTATCTCCTTACTATTGTCAAGTATGTAAGTGAAACACTGTAGGGCATGTAACATCAGGCAAACTCTGCCTTCCTTTGCGAGAAGAATGTCAAATGCAAGGCAATTTTGTAAAAACATTTATCGTATGGCAACCATTTATGTGTCCATTAACAATATGTCACCTGCAGTGTCTGTAGATACCTTATCTAGTAAGGTTGACATCTTCCTAATGTTGTGGTAATTTAAGATCACACCCACTGATGGAATTATGGCACCAACAATATCTCCCACAATATCTGAAGTACTAGCTCCTCTCTTGACTCAGGTGTTTGACTTCTCATCCCAGACTAGACCATTAAAAAGGTCCATATAATAAACCTTTGGAAAATCTACTCCCAGATAACATGTACCATACCAGCCTTTCAGCAGCTTGTAATAGGCATATAAAATAAACACCTGGTATGGCAGGGTCTTGTCAATTTATCATGAAGGTCCAAACACTCAAACAAAACACTTCTACACAAGTTCCTACAAAATGTGCGCCAGTCTTTGATCTAGGTCCATGTATACATTTTCCCTACATGTTGCCAATCTAAAGCCAGGAATCATTGATTTCCAGCTACTGAATACTTCTCATCTTTCTTCCAGTTTTGTAAAACTAATCCCTTTTCTATTTTAGCCTTCATAGCTCTTCTCCTCTCCTCAACTTGTCCAATGAATTCCTTCTCTAATGGGGGTCAAATTGTTCTTGTGGGCATAAACTGTACCAAGTGTCAATTTAGGCTCAAAGAAACCGCTGTGCCATTGTTTTTCACCTGTGCAGTTGCTCAAATGTCTTGTGATGGAGACAATCGAAAACACTAGGTCATAATCAGCCTAGAAGTATTGATAATACTCCTGCTGATACAAAAGTGTTAATAACAGACTACAAGAAATTCCATAGGTTAGAGGTGAACTATGGTAAGTGATTCCATCACTTACTAATGAAGGCAACTGTGTGCATATGTAGCAATCTTCAGCTTCCATAATATCTAGATACTCATATAACAACCTACAATACACATTTGCGGATAAATCACCTCTAGAACCATTAGTGTGTAAGTATTTCTCATCATTGTACAGGGGATTCTGATCTGCAATGGGATTTGCTAAATTCGGGGCAGTCATGCAAGTAACCTTCTCTGAATCACTTGCTTTGGGCAGACTCAAACTAATGAGCAATGATGTAATTGTGATAACTGTCACTATCGCTTACCCTACACTCATGTATTTGCATTTACTACCTCTATTTCTATTCAACTCCTTGAGTTCTCTAATTTCAGACCCAAAGTCAAATTAAAAAATCAAAAATGCAAAGCAGCTTTAAAGTATCACTGTCTCTTTTCGGTCTTTTTTATTTGTGAGCAAAGTAAAAATCAAAAATATTATTTTTCAAAAATGTAATTATTCACAAAAGTTCCTTGATCATCTAGAAAGTTAATCAAGAGTTTTCTCTACTTGCAAATGTTCAAAAGATTCTAGTAAAAGTTCAAATGTCTCTATTAAAAGCACAGCTCATAATCACTAATAATCACTTCCGAAACGTAATGTTTTTTGTTCATCAAGCTGCAATGAGATTTCAAAGTTCAGCTCCACCCACTTTACAACTCAAGAATATTGAACTGGATTCGAAATGTGAAAGCAAAAGGTTGCAAACTCCTTCTCCCAGTCATTTGCAGAAGGATATGTCTATTTAGGTGATGAGTATTTTCAGCTTAAAACTCTTTTTCTCTTTGATCTTCTGTTTACTCGATCCTCAGCATCACTGTCACATTGACTTGAGTCTTCAGTCTCTTCAGCAATAGTCGGAGGCACTTGTACAGCTGGTACTGAGTGCTCTTTAGGCCAGCTGTTTCCCGGTACAGCTCTTTCCTCTACAGCAACTGGTCCTTCATCAGCATCCGAGCTCTCATGAGTCAACTGATTTTGTCTCAACCCTTCTGTACCATCCACTGTTGTTAACTCGCTCAGTCCCCCCTCAGACCAAACTTGTGCTGTAGCAGCCACTTGTGCAGCCCCAATAGTTTGATTAACCTGATCTCTTTCACTCACTGTAACCAACCCTTCTGCAACAGGTACTCTATCATCTAGGGTACCTGGAACTTTGTGCTAGTGTGTACACAGTTAGGGAGATCTGCACACTTCACAGTTGTATTGGTTACCAAAACCACCTGATGAGGGCCTTTCCAACACAGTTCCAAGCATGTTTTCCTTATGTGCTTTTTCACTAAGACCCAGTCGCCTGGACATAGGTCATGGCAAAGCTCCTGCTGCAGCTGTGCTGAAACTTCTCCAACCTGATGAGACATAGAACAAACAATATCAGCCAGTCTTTTGCAATAATCCAGCGCCAAGTCATCTGTGGGTTCACAAGCGCATTTACGAGCACTGCTGGCAATCTCATTGCTCTCTCCTTGATGATCTCATGAGGGGACAACCCAGTCTTTCTGTCAATGTACTGTGCATACTCATCAAGAAAGAGACAAAGCGTCTGTCCATTTCAAAGTGGTGGATGCACATACTTTCGCCAATATGGACTTCGGGGTGCCAATAATGTGTTCAACAAGTCCAGAAGCCTCAGGTGTATAGCTGCAATGTAATCTTTGCTCAACTGCAATGCAGCACAGAAGAATTTCAGAACCTCACTGTTGAAATGAGTTATTCGTCTGACTCTAGAGAAGTCGGGAATCCAAATCTTGGAATCAGTTCCCCCAAGCAGCAGTTTTGCTACTGTGAGATTATCACTTCTCCTGGTCGGGTAAGCTTCAACCCAGTGTGAAAAAATGCATATGATGATATATCTCAGTCCATTGTACACAGGCAACTTTATGAAATCCAGCTGCATCTGACTGAACTGTATTCCTGACCTACCTACATGACTCAGGGTGACGACTTCTGCAATCACTCAATCCGGGGTTTAACCATTTCTGTCTAAAGGTTCTAATCATTGCACCTCTAATTATGTGTGCCTTTCCATGATAATATCTAGCCATTGGTGACAACAAGCTATTTGGCAACACTGCTCTTCCAGCACTTGAAAACCAAGGAGCATATTTATGAGCCCCTAGCACCACTGGAGCATCACTTTACGTGACGCTCCAGTGGCACTAACCTCTGCTCCATATTTACAAGGAGGTGTAACTATGGGCCCCTCCGACGCAGTTATCTGCGTCAGAGGGGCGTGCAATGGGTCTTGCTGTGGGCATGCCTCAGCAATACCTATTGCATTTTGACACTACCTCAGATTTACAATATTTCGTAAACCTGAGGCAGCCCCAAAATGTAACGTCACCTCCAGGGGTGGCGTTAGCAAGGGGCAACAAGGAGGAATACTTTTATTCCTCCTCATTTTTTGCTTTTTCTATGCGTGCTGCTTTCTGCAGCACACATAGAAAGAGCAAAATGCCAAAAATTATTGTTTATGTGCGGGAAGGTGTCTCTTTCTGCACATAAACAATCATTTGAAAATTACACTTGGGCTCTTCTGTGTGTGGTGCTGTATTCCGCAGCACACACAGAAGTGCCAAAGCGCCATTAGTGATTATTTATGTGCAGGAAGGGACACCTTCTCGCACATAAACAATCACACCCCTCAACGCAGTCATCCTTGAACAAATGTGCAAGGGGGCCTGCGTTGGCAGCTAAATTTAGCACCAGTGCAGGGGGCAACACAGGGGTGCACCGTATTCACTTTAATACAGCGCATCCCTGTGTTGTGAAAATGACGGAGCGGAGTGCAGCCAATTTTGGCGCAGCATCGCGTTTCGTCATTTCCCCATAAATATGGGCCCAAATTTCATTTTCATTTCTCTTGACACATCCTGCTCTAACCCAACTTTGCTGCTCCTCATCTGTCATTTCTTCCTGCAACCTTTTAACTTCCTCTCATGTATCAACAATAGTTAACAGGAAATGTTTACTTGTCCCATCATTTTTACATTATTCCATTCTCCATTAAAGGAAGTGCAACTTAGGGCACAATATCTCGCCACTTCATCAGCATTTGTATTACCTAATGTTACACAGTCAGTAGAATTCCCGTGTGCAGCACACCTGACGACAACAAGTAATTGTTCCTGGCAACTGTAATGAATTCAACAGGTTTTAAATCTTATCACCGTTACAGATAGGGGATCCAGAGGAGGTCATGAACCGTCTCTGGGACCACACCTCTCCGGAACCATGAACCACTCCAAACTCATACAGACCCATCAGTGAAGATTGTCACTTTGAGTTGTTCAGAAACACTGCATGCTCTGGTAAGAATGACCAATTCGACTACTTAAGGTACAATCTTTATCTCTTAAACAGGAGGCATCAACAAACATGACAATAATTTTCAGTTAAGGGCACATCTTGAATGTCAGGTCTTGGATTGGTGCACAATTCAGTCAAATTGAGACAATCATGCTCAATCTCATCCACACCGTCATTGACATTTTCAACGGGATTTGGCAATAACGTAGCAGGATTGAGAACAGGACATCTCTTGATAGCACTATTCAGAGAAGCAAGGATGATTTGCTCATAGCAGGTTAAACATGCACTGGTCAAATATTATGTTTTGGTTAACAATATTTCCACAAAGTGGGGAATGAAAACATTTAGGGGATGACCCATTACAATACCTTCGTACTGTTCGATGCTGATGCTCAAGGCAGCAGCTCCCTTCAAACAACCTGGCAGCGCTGAAGCCACAGGATCAAGTGTGGCAGAAAAATATGCCATTGGCTTGTTTGCATTTCCATCCAGCTGTGTCAAAACAGAGAGCACAGCCATCCCTCTCACAGCAAAACAAAGAAAACATTTGTTATAATCAGGCATTCCCAGAGCTGGGGCTCGGCAGAGGCTTTCTCTAGCTCAGTGAAGGCACATATGCAGATGTCATACAGTAATACCGGCTCAGACACATCTTTGTGTGTCAGCCTCTCTAAAGCCTTGCCCAAAAGGGAAAGTTTTGAATCCACAGGCGACAGTAGCCAACCATTCCCAAAAACATTCAGACTTCTTTCTGTGTGGCAGGGAGATTCATTTTCATGAATGCTGAGATTCTTTCTTGCAATGCATTCTGCACACCTTTCTCAATGAGGTGAACTAAATACAGGACTTCTTTTTTGCAATACTGTAACTTTGCTGGGGAAACTATGTCCATTCTCTCCTAAGTGATTCAAGAGAGCAATTGTGTCTCTCCTGCATGCTTTGCGAGTATTTGATGCAACAAGGAGGTCAACTATGTACTGCACTAAGACTGAGTGGCAGGGCATTTTAAGGGATTCCAGATTTCTTTTCAAGATTTGGTTGAAAATCGAAGGACTCGCGGTATACCCTTAAGGAGTTCAGCACCTCGCCAAAACAGGACTGCTGAATTTGAATGCAAAGAGGAATTGACTTTACTCCTGCAGCTGTATGAAGAAAAAAGCTTGACATAAATCAATCACCGTAAACCATTCTACACATAGAATTTGGAATACAATAACTGCAGGATTCTGTACCATGGGACAACATGGAACAACAATCTCATTTACCTTTCTCAGGTCCTGGACTATGCAGTACTTTCCATTGGACTTCTGGGAGAATTACATGGACTTCCCATTATCTCTTTCAGGATACCTTGTTCAATTAAATCATTAAACAGGGGAGTGATTCCGGCAATCGTTGCAGGTGTCATGTTATACGGGGGTGTTTTTGGATTCACTGCATTTGGCTTCACTGTTATTTTGATAGGCTCAACTCCTTTGATGAGTTCTATTTCCCTTCCTGAAAAGTCCCAAACCTCCGGTGTCACTGTTTCTTTTAAATCTTCGGGCAAATCATTACACGTAAGCATTGGGTACGATGTGACACTCGGATACCTGTTTCAGAATTCTACAGGGCACATCTTCCTCACTTGTTTGGATTGCAGTTCCTCGAATGTGCAGCTTATATAACAATTTAACTTACACAGTAGATCGCGTCCAAGTAAACTTACAGGACTTGAATCATAGACCACCAACTTGTGTCATCTTCAAATGAACTTATTTTTACGGGGACACAATCTGTTACAGGTTGATCAACTGTTTATTTGCAACTCCTACAACCTGAATTCTCATTCCTGAAAGGGGCAAATTTGGCACCTCTGCTGTTCTAACAGTGGAACGTGTAGCTCCATTGTAAACCAGGAATGACACATCATGACCCAAAATGTTAGCATTTACATATTGGCCACGTTCATCTACTTCTAAGGATGCACCTAGAACGCATTTCTCATCATCCGAGCTATCAGCTTGAAATTCTTCATCACTCAAGTCCATTAGGGGAAACAATGCTATCTGATTCACGTTTGCATTAGTAATTTGATTTAAGTTAATTGGGGAACAACTATTTGCTGTTGAGTCATCAGGGCTTGTGGTACCTGCATCTGCTGTCCTGGAGACACATTTACATTTTTCATTCGGGGTCTTTGAACTTTTTGGATTTGAACCTGATTATTGCCTTGTACTTGAGCAACTCCAGTATTCTGTACTTAATTATTCACATTACTAAAGGGACACTCCCTTGGCCAATGAACCACATTTCTGCACACATGACACAGATTCATTCTCTTAAAAACCTGGACATCAACCACATCTCCACTTTGATCTACTTGAATACCACATCTTCTTCCTCTAGACTGAACAACATGTGTCTCCTGCTGTGGCACTTCTTGCATACCACCAGTATTTACCTCATCTGTGGGCTCTGACTAGCTTTCTGTGCAGCTTTGAATTGCGTGACCATAACCTTCTCATTAAACTTTTTCTATTTCAATTCTAGTTCTTCACTACAATACCACAGAATCTCATCAATCGGTTTATTCTGCCAACCAATCAGGTGCTGCTGAATCATCTCACTTATATCTGGCTTTAATCTCTGTACAAATCTGAACACAAAATTACCCCTATCTTTGGCTTCTATTGTCTCTGTGCCACTATGGTCCTTGAGAACCTATAGCAATATTTCGTAATAAGCATGAATCAACTCCTTTGACTCCTGGGCTGTCCTGTCAATCTTCTGCCAATCAATATCTTTCGGGGACACCTTGTTTTTCAAAAACTCAATCACCTTATAATACTTTTTTTTATCACTTCTTCAGGTGGTGCACCCATTACTGGATCTCTTTGGGGTTCACAATCAGGCCAATCGACATTCACCTTGCATTCAGTCCACAAATCACTCTGAACCAAAATGTCGAACAGCATATTCAAATCGTCCCACGGGCATATTGAAAGTTCCACAAATCTCTCTGTCTGCTTGTATCATTCCACTGGTTTCTCTCTCAACCTCGGGTAATCATTTGTGAATGACAAAATATCATTTCTACACCAGGGTACATGATCATAACCTCCACCTGGTATCTCACTAATTGGCAGCATTTGTACATTGTCCTCTGCTTGATTAGCTCCTGCCGGAGCCACATTCGCCTTTGCTTTCTTCTGATCTCTTTTCTTTGCCCATCTACCTTCCCACTTATTGTAGCTCCCCATTTCTCAATGTACATAATCAATTCTTTAATGTGTAATCTCATTCCAAGGGATCTCAAGGCATGTTTGTAGGAAGCTGGCCTGGTGTGTCATGGACACCTATGGTGCTGCCACCTTATACCAGGTCCAGGCAACCCCTATTAGTGAATGTAGGCAGTGTCTAGGAAGCCAGGGCTCTCTAGAGGTAGCTGTGGAAAGAGCAGCCAAGACTTATCCAGGAGACATGCAAAGCTTATGCAATACCACAATAGTCACACACTAACTTATCAAACGTGAAAAAAAGAACCACACAGAATAAAGGTACTTTAACACTAGATTACTTATAGGCATTCCCCCAACTGGAGGTAAGAACACACTATGTATATATATATGTATATATATATATATATATGCACACACACACACAGTAATAACTAGGAATTGACACAAGAAATAACAAGCAGTGGTAAGAATGAGTGAAAAATAGTTAGGACCCTAGGGGAGGACCAAACCATATACTAAAATAAAATAGTGGAATGCAAAGGCGACCTTTGACCCTGTCACCAGGCAGGTCGCTCCCCCCATCTGCCACGCAGCCCCCTGTGGGTTGAACCTCCGTTGCCACTTTTGCCGCCTGACTACTCGCTCCCTTTTTTCTATTCCCCTGAGCTTGTGCTTCTGTGCCACTTGTTTTTTCATTCTGTGCCCCTTTGTTTTGCTTTCTGTACCCCTGTGCTCTGTTGTCCCTCTCCCGCCGTCTTTTCCCCGGGTTTTCCCCTGGGTTTTTCCCCGGGTTTTTCCCTTGCTGCTGAGCCCCTGTTGCCCCGCCCCCTTCACTCCCATTGGCCGCCCCACTCCCACCTCCCAGCTGCTCCTCCCTCCCTCTGCCCTCATATGGAGGCCGCGAAGCGGGCGCGCCGAAGGCGCTCCTAAGGCAAGCCCGTCTGTGCCCGTCCGCGCCTGGACCGCACCCAGCACCAGAACCCCTGGAACCCGCACCCCCCGCAACGCCAGACTGCACTACGACGCAAGCACCCTCCACGCACTCAACACCAGACGAGACCACCCCTGCTACCGGGCCACCCCGAAACGCACCCAGGGGCCTTTCACCTGCCGGAACTGCAGATTCACCAGCATCCAACCCTCCACACCACCAGCCAGAGAACCCAACCACCTCCGCTGCATCCTCCTCAACACCAGCTCCGCTCGCAAGCACGCCATCGAACTTTGGGACCTCCTAGACTCCACTGCCCCTGACGTTGCCTTCCTGACGGAGACCTGGCTGAACGCCACCTCAGCACCAGACATTGCCATAGCCATCCCACAGGGCTACAAGATCTCCCGCAGAGACCGCACCAACGGAGTGGGAGGAGGAATCGCCATCATCCACAAAGAGTCCATCAAAATCTCAACGAACACCGATGACACCCTCACCACCGCCGAGCACATGCTCTTCCAGATCCACACCGACCCAAACACCACCCTCAGAGGAACTCTCATCTACAGACCTCCCGGACCCCGCCCACAGTTCAGTGACACCATCGCTGACCTCATCAGCACCCACGCCCTCGCTTCCACGGACTACATCCTCCTCGGGGCCCATAACTTCCACCTCGAGAACAACAACGACGCCAACTCCACCGCCCTGATCGACAACCTCGCCAACCTCAGACTCAAACAGCTAGTAACGACACCCACTCACGCCGCTGGACACACGCTTGACCCCATCTTCTCCGCAGGCCCCCACGTCTCCTTCAACCACACCACCGAACCACACTGGACCGACCACAGATGCGTCCACTTCACCTTCAGAAAACCCACCACACACCACCGCACCCAACAGCTACCACGCCGCTGCTGGGGCAAGGTCACTGGGGACCAACTGACTACCGCCCTCGCCCTGAGACCACCCACCGACCCAGACACTGCCGCGACCAACCTCACACAGTGGATCAACGACTGCGCCAACACCCTCGCCCCTCTCAAGACCTTTACAACCAACCACACCAACAAGAAAGCCGCCTGGTTCACCGAGGACCTCCGGATCTCCAAGCACACCTGACGGAAGCTGGAGATCCACACAGCCCTCAAGAGCGCCACCCGCAGACATCACCAACTCATCAGGACCGCCAAGAAGACCGCCTTCAAGGACCGCCTAGACAACAACGCACACAACACCAAAGAGCTCTTCAGCATCGTGAAAGAACTCTCCAACCCCAGCTCCATCACCAACGACATCCCGCCATCTCAAGACCTGTGCGACTCCCTGGCCACCTTCTTCCACCGCAAGATCACCGACATCCACGACAGCTTCAACCCCAACCCCCCCTCACCCACCACCGAGTCCACCACCCCTGCGACTACCACTCGCACCAGTCGCCTGACCATCTGGTCCAGCGTCAGCGACGAAGACACCATCAAAACCATGAACTCCATCCACTCCGGATCCCCATCGGACCCCTGCCCTCACCACGCCTTCAACAAAGCCAGCGCAGCCATCGCGCCCCACCTCCGGAAAACAATCAACTGTTCCTTCGAGACAGCAACCTTCCCAGAAAGCTGGAAGCACGCCGAGATCAACGCCCTTCTAAAGAAGCCCAAGGCGGACCCCAAGGACCTCAAGAACTTCCGTCCCATCTCCCTGCTCCCTTTCCCAGCAAAAGTGACAGAGAAGATTGTCAACAAACAGCTGACCCGCTACCTCGAAGTCAACAACATCCTGGACCCGTCCCAATCTGGTTTTCGCAGTAACCACAGCACCGAGACCGCCCTCATCGCCGCCACTGACGACATCCGGACCCTGATGAACAAAGGAGAAACAGCTGCCCTCATTCTCCTGGACCTATCAGCAGCCTTTGACACGGTCTGCCACCGCACCCTATCAGCACGCCTCCATGACGCCGGTATCCAAGAGAAGGCCCTGGCCTGGACCACATCCTTCCTCTCCGGCAGAACCCAGAGCGTCCGCCTCCCACCCTTCTGCTCCAAAACCACTGAGATCATCTGCGGCGTCCCACAGGGATCATCCCTCCGCCCGACACTGTTCAATATCTACATGGCCCCCCTCGCCCACGTCGCACGACAACACAACCTCAACATCATCTCCTACGCCGACGACACCCAGCTGATCATATCCCTCACTGAAGATCCCGACACCGCCAAAGCTAACCTCCACCGAGGAATGAAGGCCATAGCCGACTGGATGAAGGACAGCAGACTGAAGCTGAACTCAGACAAGACGGAGGTCCTCATTCTCGGACCCACCCCATCAGCCTGGGACGACTCTTGGTGGCCCACGTCACTAGGCACAGCCCCGGAACCCACGGACCACGCACGCAACCGGGGGGTCATCCTCGACTCCACTCTCTCCATGACCAGGCAAGTCAACGCCGTCTCCGCGTCCTGCTTCAACACCCTCCGTATGCTCCGCAGGATCTTCAAATGGATCCCCCTCGACACGAGAAAAACCGTTACCCAGGCCCTCATCACCAACAGACTCGACTACGGGAACGCCCTCTACTCAGGAACTACAAACAAGCTCCTGAGACGACTCCAACGCATCCAGAACGCCTCTGCCCGACTCATCCTCGATGTCCCCCGCCGCAGCCACATCACACTCCACCTGAGAGGCCTGCAGTGGCTCAACATCAACAAAAGGATCACCTTCAAGCTCCTGATCCATGCACACAAAGCACTGCACCCACCTACCTCAACAACCGACTCAGCTTCCACACCCCCACCCGAAGCATCCGCTCAGCCAACCTCGCCCTCGCCACAGTCCCCCGCATCCGAAAAACCACCGCCGGCAGCAGATCCTTCTCCTACCTCGCCGCCAAGACCTGGAACCCTCTCCCCACCATCCTACGACAGACCCAGGACCTGCTGGCCTTCAGAAGACTCCTCAAGACCTGGCTCTTCGACCAGTAGCACCCCCCCTCCCCAGCGCCTTGAGACCCTTGCGGTTATGTAGCGCGCTTTACAAATGCAGTGATTGATTGATTGATTGAAAGTGAAGTCCCCCACCCAAGGGTATGGAGTCGTTAGAGGGTTGCTGGAAGGACTAGGGACCCCAAGAGGTGAGTACCTAAGTGATCCCCAGCAACCAGGAGAGCAGAGGTAAGTACCTGGTTTTCCCAAGGACTAACAGGAGGATTTAGAAAAGGGATTGTGCAAGATCAGGACCAAACTAGAAGAAACCAAAGGTGGATTGTGGAAGAAGAGGACCTGCAAGAGAAGGGGACAGAGTCCAGTCATCGATGGAGTGTCCAGTAAGGGGCAGGAGCCACTACTCACCCTTATGTGGATGAAGATCTGGGTCGACGGGGGAAGCAGAAGACCAGCTGTGGAGCCCAGGAGCTGAACAGGAGTCCTTGGAGTAGTGCAGGTGGTGTCCCACGTCGGTCATCGGGTCGCAGATGGTCAGTGGTTTAGGAGAACCACCAACAGGCCTTGGTAAATGCAAGAAGAAGCAAAGGAAATGTTGAAAGGCTGAAGAGGACCAGCAAGATCCAGGGGACTCGACCCTTGGAGGAGAGTCCGGGATGACCCTCAGCAGTCAGGAGAGCCAGCAGAAGCAGTTACAACCCCCACAGGCAACCCAGTGGCAGCAGGCTCTGTAAGTCGCAGTGAGGCCCAATCAGCAGACCTGGAGAGGAGTCCCACGTCCTGGAGCAGCGAAGAGGAGACTGCTTTTGGCAGGATGAAGTGCTGGAGGCTGCAGCTACTCAGAGAGGGAAGATCCCTTGGAGCAGGAGACAACAAGCCTTGGTTGCTGCAAGAGTCACAGTGCACAGGGGTACTGTCCTGCAAAGAAAGGCAAGGGCTCACCGCCTCCCAATTTGGACACAGAGTAGAGAGGACCAAGGGGACCACTCCGGAACACCACCTATGATGCAGAGTCCACACGGTTCCAGAGGAGAGCAGATCCACGCAACTGGATGTTGTTGCAATAGGTGCCTGCAGATGCAGGGGAGTGACTCCTTCACTCCAAGGGAGATTCCTTCTTGCTTCTTTGTGCAGTCAGAAGCCTCGCCGACCCCAGAGGATGCACCGGCCGGGAAATGTTGCAGTTGCTCGAAGGAGCCAGAGAAACAATGTTGCAAGGCATGGTCGTCTTGGGAGTTGCACTCTTGTCCATTCCTGAAGAGTCCACTTGCAGTTCCAGTGGCCAGAAGTAGAAGTAAAATGATGCACAGGAGTCCTGGTGGAATCTTGTACGTCGAATCTGGGGACCCTTCCCCGAGGGAGTCCCTAAATAGCCCTAAAAGGGGTTTTGATCACCTTCAAGGTGACTACCTATCAGGAGGGTACTCTGACATCACCTGCCTGACCTGGCCACTCAGATGCTCCCAGGGGCCTCTGCACATCTTGGTTTCAAGATGGCAGAATCGAGTGGCCACCTGGAGGAGCACTGGGCACCACCCCTGGGGGTAGTGATGGACAGGGAAGTTGTCACTCCCCTTTCCTTTGTCCAGTTTCGTGCCACAGCAGGGACCGGGGGTTCCTGGACTGGTGCAAACCGGTTTATGCAAGGAGAGCACTAAAGTAAACCGGTGGCTTGGGGAGGCTACCCCTTCCAAGCCTTGTAACACCTATTTCCAAGGGAGAGGGTGTTGCAGCCCTCTTCCACATGAAATCCTTTCTTCTGCCTTCCCCTGCCTGAGCTGGTCAAGCAGCAGGAGGACAGAAATCTGTCTGAGGGAAGGCAGCAGCGCGGGCTGCCCAGAACATCCTAGAAGACTGGGAGCATCAATTCTGGGGGGTCCTCTACGAAGCCCCCAGAGTGTATGGAATCATACAACCAATACTGGCATTAGTATTGGGGGTATGATTCCGACATGTTTTATACCAAACATGCCCAGGTTTGGAGTTACCATTATGTAGTTGGACACATGTAAGTGCCTTGTGTCCAGTACACAGATAAAATGGCTTTCCCACACTTACAAAGTCCAGTGCAATGGAACTGGAGTTCAATGGGGCTAGGAAGGCCTACCATGGGGGTAACTTACAGTGATCTGGTGAAGTGGCATGTGGTGAAAGGGTGCATGAACCTTTTCACGCAGACTGCAGTGGCATGAGTGGAATAATACATGCTGCAGCCCATTGGAGACCCATGGTGTCCCAATGCCCTGGGTACCTAAGTACCATATGCTAGGGACTTGTAAGGGGACACCAGTATGCCAATTACGGAGTGCATAAAGGTCCTAGGCAACCAAATTTGAAGAGAGAGAGCACAATCACTGGGGTCTTGGTTAGCAGGATCCCAGTGAAAACAGTCTAAGCACACTGAAAGCAGGCACAAAGTGGGGTAACAATGCCAAAAAGAGAGTACTTTCCTACAATGTTGACTATAGCTTTTGAGCTAAACTAAAATTTGTAACTTCTCTTTAAGGGCTTTGAGTTCTTTAAATCCACATCATATTACTCGGCTACTTCAGCTAATCTTTCATAAGTTTGTCCTGCGCGTTGGATTATGTCTTTGCACATGCACCATACTTCTTCTGTGTAAGTTTCCAATTGGGCTGTGCCTAACATTCCAAATATCATTTAATTTAATTCAATCTGGGGACAATCACTGACCTCTCTCTCTCTTGGGTCTCTTCTGTCCACACATTACAGTTTGTTATACCTGTCGCACCTTCAGGACCCAAATTGTTTAACCTATCATTTAGCTGCTGTAGGAGGCTGGACTGGCTTGTAGTGAGTACCAAGGGGTACTTGCACCTTGCACCAGGCCCAGTTATCCCTTATTAGTGTATAGGGTGTCTAGCAGCTTAGGCTGATAGATAATGGTAGCTTAGCAGAGCAGCTTAGGCTGAACTAGGAGACGTGTGAAGCTACTACAGTACCACTTAGTGTCATATGCACAATATCATAAGAAAACACAATACACAGTTATACTAAAAATAAAGGTACTTTATTTTTATGACAATATGCCAAAGTATCTTAGAGTGTACCCTCAGTGAGAGGATAGGAAATATACACAAGATATATATACACAATAGCAAAAATATGCAGTATAGTCTTAGAAAACAGTGCAAACAATGTATAGTTACAATAGGATGCAATGGGGAAACATAGGGACAGGGGCAACACAAACCATATACTCCAAAAGTGGAATGCGAACCACGAATGGACCCCAAACCTATGTGACCTTGTAGAGGGTCGCTGGGACTATTAGAAAATAGTGAGAGTTAGAAAAATAACCCTCCCCAAGACCCTGAAAAGTGAGTGCAAAGTGCACTAAAGTTCCCCTAAGGACAAAGAAGTCGTGTTAGAGGAATAATGCAGGAAAGACACAACCCAGCAATGCAACAACTGTGGATTTCCAATCTAGGATACCTGTGGAACAAGGGGACCAAGTCCAAAAGTCACAAGCAAGTCGGAGATGGGCATATGCCCAGGAAATGCCATCTGTGGATGCAAAGAAGCTTCTACTGGACAGAAGAAGCTGAGGTTTCTGCAGGAACGAAAAGGGCTAGAGACTTCCCCTTTGGTGGACGGATCCCTCTCGCTGTGGAGAGTCGTGCAGAAGTGTTTTCCCGCCGAAAGAACGCCAACAAGCCTTGCTAGCTGCAAATCGTGCGGTTAGCGTTTTTGGATGCTGCTGTGGCCCTGGAGGGACCAGGAGGTCGCAAATTGGACCAGGAGAGAGAGGGGACGTCGAGCAAGACAAGGAGCCCTCTTAGCAGCAGGTAACACCCGGAGAAGTGCCAGAAACAGGCACTACGAGGATGCGTGAAACAGTGCTCACCCGAAGTCGCACAAAGGAGTCCCACGTCGCCGGAGACCAACTTAGAAAGTCGTGCAATGCAGGTTAGAGTGCCGTGGACCCAGGCTTGGCTGTGCACAAAGGATTTCCGCCGGAAGTGCACAGGGGCCGGAGTAGCTGCAAAAGTCGCGGTTCCCAGCAATGCAGCCCAGCGAGGTGAGGCAAGGACTTACATCCACCAAACTTGGACTGAAGAGTCACTGGACTGTGGGGGTCACTTGGACAGAGTCGCTGGATTCGAGGGACCTTGCTCGTCATGCTGAGAGGAGACCCAAGGGACCGGTAATGCAGCTTTTTGGTGCCTGCGGTTGCAGGGGGAAGATTCCGTTGACCCACGGGAGATTTCTTCGGAGCTTCTGGTGCAGAGAGGAGGCAGACCACCCCCACAGCATGCACAAGCAGGAAAACAGTCGAGAAGGCGGCAGGATCAGCGTTACAGAGTTGCAGTAGTCGTCTTTGCTACTATGTTGCAGGTTTGCAGGCTTCCAGCGCGGTCAGCAGTCGATTCCTTGGCAGAAGGTGAAGAGAGAGATGCAGAGGAACTCGGATGAGCTCTTGCATTCGTTATCTAAAGTTTCCCCAGAGACAGAGACCCTAAATAGCCAGAAAAGAGGGTTTGGCTACCTAGGAGAGAGGATAGGCTACTAACACCTGAAGGAGCCTATCAGCAGGAGTCTCTGACGTCACCTGGTGGCACTGGCCACTCAGAGCAGTCCAGTGTGCCAGCAGCACCTCTGTTTCCAAGATGGCAGAGGTCTGGAGCACACTGGAGGAGCTCTGGACACCTCCCAGGGGAGGTGCAGGTCAGGGGAGTGGTCACTCCCCTTTCCTTTGTCCAGTTTCGCGCCAGAGCAGGGCTAAGGGGTCCCCTGAACCGGTGTAGACTGGCTTATGCAGAATTGGGCACATCTGTGCCCAACAAAGCATTTCCAGAGGCTGGGGGAGGATACTCCTCCCCTGCCTTCACACCATTTTCCAAAGGGAGAGGGTGTAACACCCTCTCTCAGAGGAAGTTCTTTGTTCTGCCATCCTGGGCCAGGCCTGGCTGGACCCCAGGAGGGCAGATGCCTGTCTGAGGGGTTGGCAGCAGCAGCAGCTGTAGTGAAACCCCAGGAATGGCAGTTTGGCAGTACCAGGGTCTGTGCTACAGACCACTGGGATCATGGGATTGTGCCAACTATGCCAGGATGGCATAGAGGGGGCAATTCCATGATCATAGACATGTTACATGGCCATATTCGGAGTTACCATTGTGAAGCTACATATAGGTAGTGACCTATATGTAGTGCACGCGTGTAATGGTGTCCCCGCACTCACAAAGTCCGGGGAATTGGCCCTGAACAATGTGGGGGCACCTTGGCTAGTGCCAGGGTGCCCTCACACTAAGTAACTTTGAACCTAACCTTTACCAGGTAAAGGTTAGACATATAGGTGACTTATAAGTTACTTAAGTGCAGTGTAAAATGGCTGTGAAATAACGTGGACGTTATTTCACTCAGGCTGCAGTGGCAGGCCTGTGTAAGAATTGTCAGAGCTCCCTATGGGTGGCAAAAGAAATGCTGCAGCCCATAGGGATCTCCTGGAACCCCAATACCCTGGGTACCTCAGTACCATATACTAGGGAATTATAAGGGTGTTCCAGTAAGCCAATGTAAATTGGTAAAATTGGTCACTAGCCTGTTAGTGACAATTTGTACAGAAATGAGAGAGCATAACCACTGAGGTTCTGGTTAGCAGAGCCTCAGTGAGACAGTTAGGCACCACACAGGGAACACATACATATAGGCCACAAACTTATGAGCACTGGGGTCCTGACTAGCAGGGTCCCAGTGACACATAACAAACATACTGAAAACATAGGGTTTTCACTATGAGCACTGGGTCCTGGCTGGCAGGATCCCAGTGAGACAGTGAAAACACCCTGACATACACTCACAAACAGGCCCAAAGTGGGGGTAACAAGGCTAGAAAGAGGCTACTTTCTCACACACCCCCCCCCCCCCCCCCAAACGAAGGACAATAAGGCTAACCTTGGCCAGTTGAGACTTTATTGTCTAAGTGGTGATAAGTAGAGAGTAGCTCTGCAATAGACTGGTTACTCCCTTTATCATCCACTATATGGTTACTTCCCTGTGGGGATGTAAACCACCCTGTTTGAAGTTTTTTAGCTAAGCAACAATGTGAAGATGTATTTTCAGAGTTTCTATCAGTAAGTTTTAGTTTAGAGCAGTGGGAATTGTCCACTGAACCTATTTGTAATGATGGAAATGCCAGACAGGGATGCTGTCTCAGAAAAGCCATAGCTGTGCAAAAACTTTGTCCATATGGCTGGAAGAGAGAACAGGGATGCTGTTTCTCTTGAGTTGGAGCAGGGCAGGGATGCTGTCCTATGAGCTCCACACTAAGGCAGGGATGCTGTCCTAAGTGTTGTGAGGCAGTGCAGGGTTTCTGCAATAAAGTTTCTCTGGGAGGGTTGGAGGGATGCTCCATGTTAACTAAAATGGTGCTCTTTTTCTCACCAATGTTAGTTATCCCACAGAGAGGTACTTCCACCTCAGGGAGTACAGTTTTGCCAACTGATGATTCCCTTGGAACAGGTGCCACCCCAGGAGAGGTTTCTCCCACCACAGGAATGGTATCCTGAATGGTAGGGTGGTTAGGGGATACTATGATACCCTTTTTACCTGTTGATGGAGAGGGATCCTGAGTTTTCAGGCCTTCTCTCCTTTGCTTTTTCATTTCAGTAGAAATGAGAGGGAACAATTCCTCAGGGATGCCCAGCATGGCTGCATGGGCATAAAACTCTACATCAGCCCAACCTGAGGCCTCTAGGTCATTACCTAAGAGACAGTCTACAGGTAAGCTAGGTGATACCACCACCTGCTTAGGGCCAGTAACTCCACCCCAACTAAACTGAATTATAGCTAAGGGAAGAAACTTAGTGGAGTTATGGACATCAATAATCTTATACTGTTGTCCAATGATGTGTTGATCAGGGTGCACTAGGTTTTCAGTCATCAAAGTGAAACTGGCACCTGTGTCCCTGTAGGCCAAGGCCTCAACACCATTTATTGAAACTGTCTGCCTGTACTTATCCATTGTAAGCGGACAAGCAGCCAGTGTGGCAAGGCCAATGCCACTAGGTGTGACAGAAACTGTCTTGGGACTGACTACCCCAGTTTCTACTATGGACCCATAAGTGAACCCAACTACACCCTTAACTTGACTGTTGCCAGCAGTCCCACCACTAGTACCACTACTGCTAGGGGCACTAGAGCTTGATGTATTAGTGGTGGTAGGCTCAGGGGGTTTACCTGGACAGGACTTATCCCCTGGCCTATGGCCTCTATTTTTACACACAAAGCACCAAGGCTTTTTAAATTGTGTAGGTTGGGAAGAAGAGGAAGAATTTGTTTTATCCCCACCCCCTGAAGAGCGTTTAAGATTTGAAGTGGGATCTTTGGTTTTACCCTTATCCCCATGCTTATCTTGAGATTTTTCACCATCTTTCTTCTTGTTGTTCTCTTTGTCACCCCCTGTATGAACTTTTCTGTTTACCCTTGTTCTGACCCATTTGTCTGCCTTCTTTCCCAATTCTTGGGGAGAGGTCAGATCAGAGTCCACCAGGTACTGGTGCAACAAATCAGACACACAATTATTAAGAATATGCTCTCTCAGGATCAAGTTATACAGGCTGTCATAATCAGTAACTTTACTGCCATGTAACCACCCCTCCAAGGCCTTCACTGAATGGTCAATGAAATCAACCCAGTCTTGTGAAGACTCCTTTTTGGTCTCTCTGAACTTTATCCTGTATTGTTCAGTGGTTAAGCCATAACCATCCAGGAGTGCATTCTTAAGAACTTGGAAATTATTAGCATCATTTTCTTTCACAGTAAGGAGCCTATCCCTACCTTTTCCACTAAATGATAGCCATAGGATAGCAGCCCACTGCCTTTGAGGGCCATCCTGTACAACACAGGCCCTCTCAAGTGCAGCAAACCACTTGTTAATGTCATCCCCCTCCTTATAAGGGGGAACTATCTTGTGCAGATTCCTGGAATCATGCTCTTTTGCAGGATGACTATGGGGAATACTGCTGCTGCCACCATGGGTTTCTAAACCCAACTTCTGTCTTTCCTTCTCTAGTTCAAAAGACTGTCTATCCAAATCCAGCTGTTGCTTTTTAAGCTTCAGTCTGGTTTGTTCCACCCTCAACTTATTGAGTTCCCTCTCTAACATTCTGTCATCAGGGTTGGTGGGAGGGACATTTCTAGATACAGAGGTATGATGGGAATGAACAGAAGGAGACCTGTCCCTTACAGAGGTCACCCTAACAGCTTGGCTAACAGAAACATCACTACCAGTATGGTGAGAATAAATGCTTTTGCTATGATGTGAGACAACACTATTTATATGGTGTGGCTCATCATCATTACCAACTATGCTAGACTGTCTAGTAATGGGCAGGCTAGGAAGTTTCTTTCCTGAATCTTTTCCTGGGGGAGTCCCTGGATCAGATTGAGAACCATTAGCTACTTTTTCAACAGATGGGGCACTTCTAGCCTTATCCTGTTCTCTAAGCATGTTAAGTAATAGTTCCAAGGAAGGATTCTTCCCTACACTCAAACCTCTCTCTATGCAGAGACTCCTTGCTCCTTTCCAGCTAAGGTGATCATATGCAAGTTTGGACAGATCAACATTTTGGCCTGTGCCAGACATTTTTAGAGAGAGTTAAAGTGATAAAAAAAGAGAAAAAAGTTTGTCAGAGCTTTTAGAAAGACAGAGAAAAAAACTTTAAAAACTTTTTTAGAACTTTTTAGAAAGTTAGAAGTACTTTTCAGCACTTAGAAAAGAGTGAAAAGAGGAAATGCAAAACTTTTTGGCTATGTGTATATACACTGACCTTGTTTTGTATATTTTTCTCTTATGAAAAGTACAATGACAAGAGTGGTAAGTAGTCTCAATGCACTTATCCCACCGCTGCACAACCAATGTAGGAGGCTGGACTGGCTTGTAGTGAGTACCAAGGGGTACTTGCACCTTGCACCAGGCCCAGTTATCCCTTATTAGTGTATAGGGTGTCTAGCAGCTTAGGCTGATAGATAATGGTAGCTTAGCAGAGCAGCTTAGGCTGAACTAGGAGACGTGTGAAGCTACTACAGTACCACTTAGTGTCATATGCACAATATCATAAGAAAACACAATACACAGTTATACTAAAAATAAAGGTACTTTATTTTTATGACAATATGCCAAAGTATCTTAGAGTGTACCCTCAGTGAGAGGATAGGAAATATACACAAGATATATATACACAATAGCAAAAATATGCAGTATAGTCTTAGAAAACAGTGCCAACAATGAATAGTTACAATAGGATGCAATGGGGAAACATAGGGACAGGGGCAACACAAACCATATACTCCAAAAGTGGAATGCGAACCACGAATGGACCCCAAACCTATGTGACCTTGTAGAGGGTCGCTGAGACTATTAGAAAATAGTGAGAGTTAGAAAAATAACCCTCCCCAAGACCCTGAAAAGTGAGTGCAAAGTGCACTAAAGTTCCCCTAAGGACAAAGAAGTCGTGTTAGAGGAATAATGCAGGAAAGACACAAACCAGCAATGCAACAACTGTGGATTTCCAATCTAGGATACCTGTGGAACAAGGGGACCAAGTCCAAAAGTCACAAGCAAGTCGGAGATGGGCATATGCCCAAGAAATGCCAGCTGTGGATGCAAAGAAGCTTCTACTGGACAGAAGAAGCTGAGGTTTCTGCAGGAACGAAAAGGGCTAGAGACTTCCCCTTTGGTGGACGGATCCCTCTCGCCGTGGAGAGTCGTGCAGAAGTGTTTTCCCGCCGAAAGAACACCAACAAGCCTTGCTAGCTGCAAATCGTGCGGTTAGCGTTTTTGGACGCTGCTGTGGCCCTGGAGGGACCAGGAGGTCGCAAATTGGACCAGGAGAGAGAGGGGACGTCGAGCAAGAAAAGGAGCCCTCTTAGCAGCAGATAGCACCCGGAGAAGTGCCAGAAACAGGCACTACGAGGATGCGTGAAACAGTGCTCACCCGAAGTCGCACAAAGGAGTCCCACGTCGCCGGAGACCAACTTAGAAAGTCGTGCAATGCAGGTTAGAGTGCCGTGGACCCAGGCTTGGCTGTGCACAAAGGATTTCCGCCGGAAGTGCACAGGGGCCGGAGTAGCTGCAAAAGTCGCGGTTCCCAGCAATGCAGCCCAGCGAGGTGAGGCAAGGACTTACCTCCACCAAACTTGGACTGAAGAGTCACTGGACTGTGGGGGTCACTTGGACAGAGTCACTGGATTCGAGGGACCTCGCTCGTCGTGCTGAGAGGAGACCCAAGGGACCGGTAATGCAGCTTTTTGGTGCCTGCGGTTGCAGGGGGAAGATTCCGTCGACCCACGGGAGATTTCTTCGGAGCTTCTGGTGCAGAGAGGAGGCAGACCACCCCCACAGCATGCACAAGCAGGAAAACAGTCGAGAAGGCGGCAGGATCAGCGTTACAGAGTTGCAGTAGTCGTCTTTGCTACTATGTTGCAGGTTTGCAGGCTTCCAGCGCGGTCAGCAGTCGATTCCTTGGCAGAAGGTGAAGAGAGAGATGCAGAGGAACTCGGATGAGCTCTTGCATTCGTTATCTAAAGTTTCCCCAGAGACAGAGACCATAAATAGCCAGAAAAGAGGGTTTGGCTACCTAGGAGAGAGGATAGGCTACTAACACCTGAAGGAGCCTATCAGCAGGAGTCTCTGACGTCACCTGGTGGCACTGGCCACTCAGAGCAGTCCAGTGTGCCAGCAGCACCTCTGTTTCCAAGATGGCAGAGGTCTGGAGCACACTGGAGGAGCTCTGGACACCTCCCAGGGGAGGTGCAGGTCAGGGGAGTGGTCACTCCCCTTTCCTTTGTCCAGTTTCGCGCCAGAGCAGGGCTAAGGGGTCCCCTGAACCGGTGTAGACTGGCTTATGCAGAATTGGGCACATCTGTGCCCAACAAAGCATTTCCAGAGGCTGGGGGAGGATACTCCTCCCCTGCCTTCACACCATTTTCCAAAGGGAGAGGGTGTAACACCCTCTCTCAGAGGAAGTTCTTTGTTCTGCCATCCTGGGCCAGGCCTGGCTGGACCCCAGGAGGGCAGATGCCTGTCTGAGGGGTTGGCAGCAGCAGCAGCTGTAGTGAAACCCCAGGAATGGCAGTTTGGCAGTACCAGGGTCTGTGCTACAGACCACTGGGATCATGGGATTGTGCCAACTATGCCAGGATGGCATAGAGGGGGCAATTCCATGATCATAGACATGTTACATGGCCATATTCGGAGTTACCATTGTGAAGCTACATATAGGTAGTGACCTATATGTAGTGCACGCGTGTAATGGTGTCCCCGCACACACAAAGTCCTGGGAATTGGCCCTGAACAATGTGGGGGCACCTTGGCTAGTGCCAGGGTGCCCTCACACTAAGTAACTTTGCACCTAACCTTTACCAGGTAAAGGTTAGACATATAGGTGACTTATAAGTTACTTAAGTGCAGTGTAAAATGGCTGTGAAATAACGTGGACGTTATTTCACTCAGGCTGCAGTGGCAGGCCTGTGTAAGAATTGTCAGAGCTCCCTATGGGTGGCAAAAGAAATGCTGCAGCCCATAGGGATCTCCTGGAACCCCAATACCCTGGGTACCTCAGTACCATATACTAGGGAATTATAAGGGTGTTCCAGTAAGCCAATGTAAATTGTTAAAATTGGTCACTAGCCTGTTAGTGACAATTTGTACAGAAATGAGAGAGCATAACCACTGAGGTTCTGGTTAGCAGAGCCTCAGTGAGACAGTTAGGCACCACACAGGGAACACATACATATAGGCCACAAACTTATGAGCACTGGGGTCCTGACTAGCAGGGTCCCAGTGACACATAACAAACATACTGAAAACATAGGGTTTTCACTATGAGCACTAGGTCCTGGCTGGCAGGATCCCAGTGAGACAGTGAAAACACCCTGACATACACTCACAAACAGGCCCAAAGTGGGGGTAACAAGGCTAGAAAGAGGCTACTTTCTCACAGCTGCTATGCAGTGAAACCTCACAAGCTTATATTATTATTCTGTGATACTCCTGCTCTTAACGGTCCTACATTCTGCTGCTTTAGAGTATTGAAGTTTGACATATTCTCTGGTGGGTTAAAGGGTACTCCTCCTTGTAGAGTGCTGAAATGTACATTCAGGATCTGATCAAGTCTGGGCACAAACTAAGGTGGGGTGCCTTGAGGAAACTGCGCATCAGGGGTAAATCCTGTCTCACTTGTCTCGGGTTTGGTTCTGCAATTTGTGTAGGGGTTAACGGTCTCACAAGAGAAACTGTTCTCTCCATCTCGGAGTTGTTAGAATATACTGATCTCTGCATACCAACTGGTGATATCCCAGTGGATGAAACTGGTGTATCTAGAACTGTTGGGACATTTATTGAATGTGCATTGCTTCCAGACTTACCTGGAGCATACAAAGGGACAACGGGACATATAGTCACAGGAACTGTCAATACACCTGGACCCATATGATTTGTCCGATTCTAAGAAATTGTCATTCCTACACTATGTCCATTCAGGACATTACGGAAAAACATTTTTTTTTTTTTTTTTACTTCGGGTAACATTTGGCATTGACTGACCTGGACTCAACATCTGTACAGGTTGATTTGGAATACAATTTTGCACAGGCGGAGTCACATAAGGTAACTTTACTGTCTGGTTCACATTAGAATTTGGCACAACCTGATTCACAACGGGGCACAATACATGCTGAACTTTGTAAAAGCTCTGAACCTGGCTGATTTGCTTCAGGAGTTTGTGTCACTGAATTTGCAGGTGTACTTGGTACTCTCTGATTCTGGGTCTGTGCAACTGCAGCAGTTGGCACATTCAGGTTTACATTTTGTGCGGATTCATTTCTGGCTCCTACTTCAACTGAATGGTACGGAGAGGATAATTCATTAGGATTTGATTCATAAACTCATCATCTGAATCACTTTCATATGTGACTGTCTTTTTTTCCTTAGTATCTGTGGTCTGTTCTGTCTTTATCCAAGTCTTTAGAGTCGGTTTAGAGCTTTCACCATCTTCATTTGAAATAACAGGATACATTCTGACTCCATCAATTATATCTGCTCTCCACAGTTCCTGTTCAAACTGTGTGGGTTTTGGCAGTGGTTTCATCTCGTAAAGCACTCGTCTCAAATTGTCTAGAATTTTAAGATTTAAATTTCCATAACAGGGAAAGGCTAAGGTACCATTTTTCTCAGTAATCTTGCTCCACTGTTCAAGTCACAAACACCCAGGAAATCCTTTAACAGATTATACATAATGGACTGTAGTATCTTCGGGTGGGGTCTGTATACCTTCTCTATCTGGAATAAACACATCTCCTCTTACCACACTCTTTAAAGCTTTAAGAAATTTCATTTTTATTTAAACTCAGTTATTCACATTAACTTTCGAACGAATCAGGAAGTAACTTTAATCCCACAATCCTTTTCTCTCTGTGTTTTCAACCAATAGCAACGTGACACTGTCCACCAATACCAGCGCACCTTCACACCAACCCACCTACACCAGCATGGCACACAATGATGTCACTCACTTCTTTCAGCACTGCAGTCGTTTTGCAGTTGTCTCTCACACAATTGCTTACACTCACCTAATGCAAAATATTGTGAGCAAAAACCAACAACCTGTCTGTATACTACAAGGTAGGAACTCAAACACTTCAAAGCTGTACGAAGATACACTTTCCGGCTGTGTCTTTCACAATTACACGAGTGAAACTTGACCAGCAATTCTCACACCGGTCGATACAGATCCTCCATGTGCACTCAGGATTCACTTGATACCAACCACAACACTCACTCAAGGGAAACTACTGGCACTGTCAACAACATCTTATGACAAGTACCTCACTGCAGACAATAAATTAACCACGTTTCTTCTACACTTGTGGGTTATTCTGGGATGTTAGGCCACAGTGGACCCGTCATCATAAACAACAACCACAGACATTTTTTAGCAACATGCGACACAATCAAATGAGTATGATGACTCAGCAAAACACTGCACAACATCACACTTTACCACAATCTTCAGGTCGAAAACCATGCAAGCGTAAAACCCTATTAACACTCACACATCTGTCTCTCATAGGCACAATGCTGGAACTTCATCCAGAGCAAAGGCTGTAGTAGTTGCTTTTGCCCTGGCAGAACGAGCTCTGAGGATTTCAAGAACATTTTGTTTGACCATGGCATACACTGCATGATGCAAAAAAACAATCCATTGTCACACGGTCTGTTTATGAACCTCATTACCTTTGATCACATTGGCAAATCCAACAAAGAACTGCTCTTCTACAACACACTCTATAGTTCTATAAATAAAGAACCTAAGGGGCCACAGTGGATCCAGACAGCGTTGCCTCCCCTCATTTTTAGACAGATGTTGTAGAGAGAAGAATGTGGGGAACTTGGTAGACTGCCCCACAGGGAAGGGTGACACCCTCCAGAAGAAAGGATGCACAACTCCTGGGTACCACCATGTCGGGGAGGAATACAGAGCTAAGTTTGAGCTGGTGGTTGCAGTTGGGGCCCACTGGCATGCATATGTGAGGACCAGCACTTACTTTTCTTCAACATACTTCCACCCAGAGCTGGAGAGACAAAAACATGAAAATGGGAAAAGAGGAAGACAAAGAAGGAAAAACAGTGACAAAGGGAGAAAGCAGGGCTGAAAAAGAACCTGTGAGATAAAGAGGGAGTAAGTGTCTGGTGGCAGATTAAAGCGGCATGAGGTGGAACCAATACTATACAGCCTTGGTATTTGCCACCCAAACCTTAATAGCACCAGCCTCAAGTTCTGAACAAAGCTTTTGGCTCCAGCACTTGATATTTTACAATTATGCACTGGAGGAATCTAGTGTACAGAGGCTGAACTGACGAGGCTTGTATCTCACTGACAAATCATGCAGAGGTGACTGCAATAAGAAACGTGGTCTTCGCAGTTAGAAGCTTCAAGGTACAACAATGTACAGCTTAAAAGGAACACACATTAAGTAAGTAAGGAATAAGTAGATGTCCTACTAGAGCATAATAAAAGAGACATGGACAATTCATGTGAAACCCCCTTTAGAAATGTATTTGAATAAAGAGGACTGATCAGGCAAACAAACAAAAGGCCAGTAAGTAACCATTAACCAAGGCCACAGCAAAACATTGTTGGGCCAAAAATAACACAAACAAAAAGACATCAGGTAACTTCGTCTGTAAAGGATCAACCTGCTTCTCCTGGAGATATTAAACAAACTTGGACCAATAATCTGAGAACATCAACATTATGGCAGGGAAGTGAGCAGCCAAAATGGCAAGCACCACTTGCTATGAAAGATCATAACTTCCCGGTTAGATCCACTCAGTCTTCATGCATGGTTGTGTAGATGGTGGAGGTCTTGATGCAGTACTCTAGCCTGTTGCTATGACAGCAGATCCTGCTAAAGAAGAGGCAGTTTTAAATATCAGGCCTTCCTGCTCCAATCCATCACCACCAGAGTCACTTGCACGCGGTCCCATCTGAATTTCTTCAGGGCCTTGGGATCAGCACCAGAGACAGAAAAGTGCAACACATCTCCAAGCCCCAAGAGACCAATGAGGAGGAAACTCAAGTGCAGAAGGCCAGGCTTTAGGTGTTTTCAGAGGTAGGAAATAGATTAACTGAACGCATGATCTGGCTGGCGAAGATACCTTGTGCCACATCCTTGTGTAGAAAAGGAAGTACCTAGAATAGCATCCCATACCCCACTTTAATTCAGGTAAGAGTTTGTTTCCTTAGCGAGTAACATCATCATATGTTTGGAAAGAATAGAAACACAATCCACTACCTTCAGAACAAAAACTGGGGGAATGTTGGCAGGGGATGCACAGAAAGAGAACTTACTGAACAATTTGAATGACCCAGAGTAATAGGACGTAATATAGTGCCACTGGGGTAGACAGTTATGCATACTGCCACATTCTGAACCTAAACTGCTGGTGACAGGCAAGGCCCCTCAAATATCCCCAGAACGTCCAATACTGCTGATGGAATTGGCATGTGGGGATAGTAACCCCAAGGAACGAGCTGCTTTACTTAAAGTGTTCTAGTGCAGAATCAGCTTTTTCGCCAAACAATCTACCTGCATCAAAAGGCATGTTCATGACTAAGGCTTGCTTGGATGGCCCAAGAAAACCCAGTAGTACACATCCAAGTGTGGCATCTGATGGCATGGTGCTCATACCCAGGCAACAAAATCAGTGGTGGCTGGCCTAACTGTAAAATATATTTTGCAGTGACCTGGCTATTGTGTACCGTCTGGAAGAAGCAGTTCTGTAAGTGTTCCGACAAAGCTGATGCAACCACACTAACCATGTTCCAACAGCCATGAGTGTAGTAACACAAGATTAAAACAGCATTCAAGGGTCAAGTCACTAGGTTACCTGATGACAACTCTCTCTTCACCATAGGACCTTTTGAATCTCAGTCTGTGAAGCAGCAGGAGAGAGTTTGGATTGACTTACAATAGGGTAATTCAAAGGCAGGATCTAGGAAAGCTTAGATCATGACAAACTCATTCAAGACCTTGTTAAATGGCAGTAAGGGACTATGAAGTCACAGGCTGGGGCTGCAAACTTTGTCAGGAGGATGACCTTCGTTTTTCATGCACTCTCTTCTGTTGAGGTCCTTAAGGGGAATTCAGTGCAATCTCTGCTGAAGTATCCAAGTGACTAGAATTTCGGACATCGAGATAAAAGCTTGCATCAATATAGTTAGGAGGGAGCAAGTGGTCAGCCACCTCCTCATCATTTTCATTATGGAAATGTTAGAAATGGGGTCTCTAGTTGGCAGTCGGTTTGAACCCTGGCAAGTAGGGACCTTCACTCTAGTCAGGATAAGGGAGATACCCGCTCAGATAACCCCTGCTCACCCCCTTGGTAGCTTGGCATGGGCAGACAGGCTTATCTCAGAAGCAATGTGTAAAGCATTTGCACATAACACACAGTAATAAGTGAAAACATTACAAAAGGACACCACACCAGTTTTAGAAAAATAGCCAATATTTATCTATATAAAACAAGACCAAATACGATAAAAATCCAACATACAGTAATAAAAATATGAGTTCTGCAAGATTTACGCAAAAATACAGCTCCTTGAAGTCAATAGCTCCACCTGGTCATGGTGCACGCAGCGGATTGGTGATGGCATCCAGCGGTGTCTTGAGACCAGGGCTGCGGTGTGAAGTGGGGTGGTGTGACGTGCGGTGTCCACAGGTCATGGTGCAAGCAGCGTCATCGTTGGTGAAACGCTGTCATTGGTAGGCCCAAACCAGCGGTGTGGGACAGGACGGTGCTTCGTGACCCTAACGAGCGGTGTCCACAGGCCACGGTGCAGGCAGGGATGCCTGGTGACGACACTGGAGTGGATGATGTTGGCATCGGTGGACTGCAGTGCGGGACGAGACGGTGCTTCGTGCTCCTCACGAGCGGTGTCCATAGGCTATGGTGCAGCTTGCCGCACCGGTTCAGCAGGAGCGGCGGGGTGAGCAGGCGAGGCCGGAGTGTGGGGCCCACAGGTCGCAGTGCGAGCAGTGGCTCGGTGAAGTCATCCGATTAAGACATCGGCGAGACCAAGGTTGCGGTGTGAAGTGTGGCAATGCGACTCCGTGCGGCGTCGGTAGGTCACGGTGCAGGCCAGTGGCGTCTTTGGGGGCCTCCCGGTGGTTTCTCCTCTTGAACAGCACAAAACACACAGTTCCCAGTCCTGCATGTCGAGGAAACTGAAGTCTTTGGTGTCCCTAAGACTTCCAACAGGAGGCAAGCTCTACTCCAAGCCCTTGGAGAACTTTCTCAAGCAGGACACACAACAAAGTTCACCCTTTGCACTCTTTTCAGGCAGAAGCAGCAACTGCAGGCCAATCCAGCAAAGCAACACAGCAAAGGGACAGTATTCCTCCTCCAGCTCTTCAGCCCTTCTCCTTGGCAGAGGTTCCTCTTGATTCCAGAAAGATTCTAAAAGTTTGGGGATTTGGGTCTTCTTATACCCCTTTCTGCCTTTGAAGTTGGCAAACTTCAAAGCAAAGTCTCAAGGGTTTGGGAGATCCTTCCTTGGCCAGGCCAGGCCTCAGACACACACCAGGGGGGTGGAGACTGCATTGTGTGAGGGCAGGCACAGTCCTTTCAGGTGTGAACGACCACTCCTCCCTCCCCTCTAGCTCAGATGGCTCATCAGGATATGCAGGCTACACCCCTGCCCCCTTTGTATCACTGTCTAGAGATGTGCAAAACAGCCCAACTGTCAAACTGACCCAGACAGACAATCCACAAACAGGCAGAGTCACAGAATGGTTTAAGCAAGAAAATGTCTACTTTTTAAAAGTTACATTTTCAAACAGACAATTTAAAAAGCAACTTCACTAAAAGATGTATTTTTAAATTGTGAGTTCAGAGACCCTAAACTCCACATTTTGATCTGCTCTCAAAGGGAATCTGCGCTTTAAGGATATTTAAAGGCAGCCCCCCACGTTGACCTATGAGAGAGATGGGCCTTGCACAGTGAAAACCGAATTTGGCAGCATTTCACTGTTAGGACATATAAAACACACTAGTATATGTCCTACCTTAAACATACACTGCACCCTGACCCTGGGGCTACCTAGGGCCTGCCTCAGGGGGTGCCTGGCATGTAGTAAAAGGGAAGGTTTAGGCCTGGCAAGTGGGTACACTTGCAAAGTCGAACTGGGAGTTTAAAACTGTACACACAGACACTGTGCTCGGTGATGCCAAGTTTACCTTTTTTGCTTCATGATGGCCTTTGGATGCATCAAGGAGCATTTGTTATAGGACTCAGTCATGCTTGATGCTGATGAACCAAACTCAGATAATGTGTGGGTTTGTGACTGACATCTGTTTGCAACATGTGGCATGGTGTGTGGATTTGTGAAGAAACATGTTTGGTAAAAAGAACCAAAAAAACGGTATGGCCACATCTGCAGATCCACTTCAAAGTGTGCTGGAAAAAAAAGGGAACTGACATCAGCATGCAGTAAAGATGCCTATCAGGTCCGGAGGCAGGATGGAGTCACAACTAAGGTCTATATCATCACGTGAGCATGCAAGATCTATTTTGTTTCATATTCTAGTCTGGCACTTTGTAGATTCACAAGATGAGGAAACTGCAACTAGAACAATCCATCAGAATTTTTTATTTTTATTTGTATACAAGTTTACATACTGTAACAATTTCTCCAGAAAGGCATGCACATAACACTAGAAATCATGGAAATGCATCAATACAATAAAATCTATGCCTTGTTCCAACAAAAACCGTGTCATGACAGTATTCAACAATAAAAAAACAAGACGGAGTATGTTCTTAATTATCATCATAACAGTCAAATGTTGCATGGCAAAGAGTTTCTCAATATTTTCGTTAAAGGTTTATGCTACGCCAATAATATTATTACACATTATTTTATTTTATTTTTTAGACTAGGGGGTATGTCCTAGCAGTCCAAGACAAAATCCACCTATCAGATAACAGTGAAACACCATATTTTCTGAAATGGGAAATAGGGTGCTTATGGTATTTTTCCTTTCACGGAGAGCAGAATCGGCCACAGAACAGGATGTTGCCTGTCTTATTGTGTCTGATAAAAAACAAGAAAGGATGGTCTACCATGAATCTTTGCACAATACTTATACATTCCACCGTCATGATTGCTGCGGTTGCAGCAGCGGCTTCTGTGCCTTCCTCATTGACATCCACAAATGCCTTGTGAACCACCTTGGACAGCACCAGATCATTGCGATCCGACATTCCAGAGAAGTCAGATTTGACCATATCAAATGCATCATGCATTCCCAAGCTGGCGAGGGATGATTTCAGATCATAATTCTCCTCCAGCTGAAATCGGGGTAAATAGAGATCCACCTCACGACTGGTCATCGTTTCTGGCTTTGTCCAATCTGCAAATTTCTCATGTGTAAGTTGTCGTTCAAGCTGAAAAAGACAAGAACTGATTTTCAATAGAGAGCATAAATAACTTAGTCGAAAGCATTATACTGATTTTAACAAATATATATTTTTTCTAAATACCAAAGTTTTCAAAAATATGGAGACTCCAAAATGCAACAGCTCTTACTTTGTAATACATCTATGTTAGTCAAAAAATCCTTTAAAACTACATAAAAAGCAGGGTGATTTGATGAGAGTATTTTAGTCAAAACTACTTCGTTTAGCAAACGCTTCTGAAAGATTTGATGCAGAAGTTGGCTTTAATAATGAGAGTTAATTTCTACCTGAAGGAACCCTTTTTTAGCAACAGTATGATAATGAAAAACTGGGGGGAAAAATGTTCTAACCCATAGTTTGCAAGCACCTTTTTGATGGTAGTTTATTGCTCACTATGCAACATTAGGATTGTAACATGTGAACTGTAAGCAGTGGTCGAAGTGTATTAAAAAAAAAAAAGTATGGGAACTGTGACGCTGCAAGCAATGGGGGCGGGGTCAATGGTGTAGCTAAAAAATCATATTCTGTAAGTTTTATTGGTCTTTCACCTTCAGGCACCTACAGATCAAATAACTCATTACTTAAATGAAAGCTAAATTTTAAAAGGTTAAGTTAATCAGTGGACAGCACACTATTGTACATTATGAAACCTCTACAGTATAGTGCAGAGGTCTGTGTGTATCCAGAAAGCCACAGAACTGAATCTTGGTCGGTGCAGTGGAGAATAGTGCCTTGGGTACTGTTAGTGCTTTGAGGGCCCAGCCTATGACAGAAAGCACTGAGAACATGCAACTCATTGTTAAACTTACAAATCTTGCATTACACATAGTATAAGGTATACTGCTACCAAATGTGCAAAAAGGTTGCTGATGAAACGGTGTTTCCAAATATAGATTTAGTAAAAGCCAGACTGTAAGTAATCATTCATATATCTGCCCTGAAAAGCGCACACTTTACAGCTCAGCTAGTAACTCCATTGCACTACCTCTGGAAAATAATACATCTTTGTCATCACAAAGCTTCATGTGACGCAATCAATTAGACTAGCACTGGATCCCAAGCCCCCTTTACATTTGCGTATTAACCGGTTGTGCGCATTTGCATTTCTTTCAGGCAAGCAGGCACCCTGGCAAGAAGGCCTGTTTTTTGTTGATCTGTCTGCCACTCGCTTGGTTGCACAGGACCAAAGTCTCGCAGAATGGCACTTCAGCTGAAGACTTTGTACTATCGGAATTTACCATCCAAGGACGGTTATCTTTTCATAAAAAGTAGAGGAACGTTTTTCATAAATTTAAGAAGTGTGAGCACATCGTGCCTCTCTGGTCCTTCCCACTTTGACCACTGACAAAGTAACAAAAGGGTCTCTGTGACAGAGGCAGTAACCCACTGACCTACCTGTATAAAATACGGTTTTGTGATCTGCGCGGTACAAGTTCTTTCCAATAACCATTCTAAACTTCTGCAGTGCTTTATTACGAGTCAAAACTGCCACTAGACAAAACTCTGATCTCTCTCTACCAGGACCATTAATCAGAAGAATTCTCTTGACATTTTTATTGTTGCCTGAAAATTGCTGTATATAACGAACTCTGCAGCAAGTGCTTTTAAAACCATAAATGATTCCAAAAGACTGAGTTTCACAAGCTTGGAGCCCAGTGAGGAGGCATGGATCGCACCGCCCTGAGTATCTACTAGGCTATGGCAGATATATTCTACAAAAACAAATATCGTTCAGCACGTTGTAGTGAATACATTTTTCTGCAAACCATATGCATGTGTGTCTTATAAAATGAGGGCTTTGTGAACCGCGTAATGCAGATACATGGTAAATGGGTGGGGTCGGTACATAAAAGTCGTGTGCAATTTTGCCAATTCAGAGCCTGAAAGGAACTCAAAGTTCAAGAAGTTATCATGCTAGATTGGCTAGTATCCTGTTCTATTCCTGCAAGAAATTAAACAATAGGGGACAGTGTTCAGGGCCTCGTTACGTTTCATCTATTGAAGGCGGTGCCACAGATGTTGCTAGAAGTGCCAACTTTTTTAGGCTCTCATGCAGAACAAACGAGAAATAAATTAGAAATTTCCTTTAAGAGATGGAAACGGGATTCTTTAATGAACATATTACTTAGAAGTTTAAATGATATGACAGTGACAAAGGCCATCCTTTGTTTGGAGAAGTTATTTACTGAAGAGGGTTCTGGCCTAAGAGGTGGACGAAATGAGGCACATTTTACTGGCGGTAGTCAGCCCAAGAAAATTATATAGGTTTCCACTTCATCGGAACAGAACGTTTTCAGTGCAGAAAGAGCGCATGATTATGTGGCCTGTATTTGATCCCAGGATTTCCACAGTAGGTTGAATCAGAATGTACTTTGAACATTTAGAATCTCTATTTAAAGATTTAAAAGTTGTATGTCAGAGGGCGTATGCATGCTAAAAGCCATCTGTGGTTCCAACTAGTCCTTATCACAGTTCCAGTTTGGTACTTTTAACTAACAAGACCTGCGATCAGTACATTGTTTCTGATCTGGATTGATATATGTTTGCATTACCAAAAAAAAAAAAACATATTTTTTTCAATAGAACGCTTCAGTACAAAATTCCTGCATTGTCTTGAATGGCCAACCAGTATTCTTGCCAAGAATACGCTTTGTATAATTTACACGATTTGCTTTATAATTCGAATATAATACTAGTTAATTTGGAATGCCCCTGTAAAAGGAAATAAAAGTATTTATACATGTAGGTTTACACATGTTTCAGACTTTGTTGTGGCAGACGCCTTGTGAGGTCACAAAAAATGAGAATGTGCTTCTTATGGGACGAGGACTGGAAAATGCAACAAGAGGATCACTTCACCATGATACATTCTTTGTTAAAAAGCTGGGAACCTGTTGATAATAAGACATGCATTCAGTAGATATTTAGCCGTAAAACCACCAGTAGGTGCAAATCTATACCATTTTAAATACTCAAACGACAAAGTGGGGTTTAGTAGTAGGATTATGATCTGTGGATTACGAAATTATGTGGGTAAGCCACAAATACATTAATATATTGTGAGTGGATAAAATGAGGAATGTTACAATTGGTGTATTATGATAAAAAAGTTGTGAATTATTTTTAAATGAATTATACTGAGTTTATTTAAAACCATGTCAATAGAATAAAAGTAAGATACTTCCACCAGTAACAATTGAGAAACAATTATATTTCTAAATTAAATAAAGATGTATGAACCCTACGCCCATTGTTCATTACAGAAATTAAAATATATGTAATTCAGAGAGTTGGGGAAAAACACTTATATGTATGTAGTCATTCAGTTATTAAACCAATTGTAAAAATAAATGAATTAAAACCCAGTATGCGATTCCCTAGCTCTGAACATCAATGCAAAAGTAAGGAATTATATTAGTTATAGCGCTCGGAAGGAAATCTAAAAATTTGAATGATTGGTAATTAATTGTGATATAGTACTGTATACAATGTTCAAAAATCTAAGCAGACGAGCAACGACCATGCCATCTTCACCTTTAAACATAGCCTGAATGGTACTGGACATGTAAGGAGCTAAGTATTGGGGCCTGGCTGACAAAACTTCTGGGCAGCCCCATGGGAAACTGATTTCTTTACAAGACCACGGGCTATCATTATGCATAAACATTTATTGCTGCCCCTGTAAGCAGCCCTTTAAGGGAACATACACACATCACAAAGTAAAAATATTCCAATCTGGAATCACAGTGCAGTATGTTTGACCACGGCAACAGCTATCTTCCTCTTTTATTAGCTGCTCCCTCAACAGATAAGTGCTAGTACTTTGCACCATTTGCTGATAAATACTTTTTGCCTTTGTTTATACTGCATATAACATATGGAATAAAGTTTTGGGGCCTGATTTAGATGTTAGTGGACAGGATACGCCATCACAACGGTGAAGTATATCCTGGCCACCAAAATCTAAATCCTATAGAAAATAATGGGATTTAGATTTTGGCGGATGGGATATCTCTCACTGCTGTGATGGAGTAACCCATCCGCCAACATCTAAATCAGGACCTTAGTCTTTTTTTCTTGTGGGTTTTGTTAGGTACATCTTAATTTATTTCAATTGGATGGTGCATCATACTGTATTTTAATTAAATTGCTTATTTCGTCATCACAGGTAAGCCAATACATATAAGCGCAATTGTTTTGCTTGTTTGCTCGGTTTCTATTATGCACTTACTGGCAGCAGGTATATTGTACATTCTGCTGTCGGCTCAGCAGCATTGTTTTACAGTGAGTAGTCTTTCCGACTCAATCTAGTCTCTGTGCAGTCTCCCCACACTCGGCCGACCTTTCCAGATGCCTCAGAGGTGCTCAGAGACTTGGCCGGCATGGGAGAAACAGCTGGGCCACTGACACGCATGCATCGTCCTTCCCGGTTCAGAACCTGGCCGAGGCAGTGATCTTGGAAATTCGGGCATTTGGTCGATGAACTCCCACATGTTTCTGATGCACTCTGCTGCAGCATTGAGGCCTTACACATATTCACAGTGTAAATGAGAATAGGATGAATGTAATTCAAGAGCAGACTGAAATCTACCTGCCATTTTGGTTTGGGCAGTATTACTTGGCTATTGCCATGGCAACGCCTTGTTCAATGGGGGAACACCGGTTTCTTTAACTGCCTTGACTCTGCTTCACAAAACGATCAGCTGTTTTCTGCCTAATATTTCTGACGCTCCTTTGCCCTTTACGTGATTTGGAACCTCCCCCACACCCCCCCAAAAAATGGGTAATTCGTTTTAGTATTTATAGGTTAGTTTTGGGGCTCAATATAATTAATATTCTAGAGTTCAATATTATAGATTTGTAGTTAATACCCTTCAGATTAAAATAATTTGTTATTAAACTAACATTAGCAATTTCAGGCTTAGTCTGATTAATATAGTACATATTACTATTGTTTAGGCAGTATGACTTAGGAGAAGGAGTCCCCTCAGTTGGGGAAATGTTTAGGAGGTACTTTGAAGAAGGATTAAAGACCTCTATCAAAGAAGAGGGTGAGGCCGCTATGTCTAAGAGGAAGAGGAGCACTCCTTCAGAAGAGGAGTGTTTCTCTGTCTCTGACCAAGACAGACCCACAAACCCAAACAGGCAGGAAAGGCCCTAAGAAAAACAGGACATCTGAATAGACTCAAGAATACCAGGTCAAAGACAAAAAGGAACAAACCCCTGTCCCTCATGAGTGGTAGACTTAGTGCGACAGAAGACTGAGGTAGTCTTACCACTATAAGTAACAATGGTGTCCACTGCGGCACAAGAGTGAGTGGTGTCCTCAGCAGCACAATGGAGAACCAGGACTCACTCAGCCTGGATGATACGTCTGATGTTAATAGTGATGTTAAAGAGTTTAATTAATTTGTCTTTGACCCTGATGAGGGCTTAAGACACTTTTGGGAATCTAGACAATGATTTACAGAGTACTTTGTCCACTAAGCCAATTAAGGACCCTTTGCGGAGGAGATGTTCAGCCGAGTCGCAATAAAACAGCTATGTAACTCTCAGTGGTGATCACTGACAAGTGGCAAAATTGATAAAACAGTGGATGTGAAGACCTCTTGAGAGGCAACATCGAAATCTAATGTGGGCTGTATGCCTCAGGCCAGTGATCGATGATAAGGCATGTCAGATATCAAACCTAGACCCAGAGTTAAGAACATTCCTGTTTAAATCAGGTAAGGGCCCAAGAAAGGGCCAGGAACAGTGCCTAAAACAGTGTCAGAACCATCTCTTGGATGTCTTGGGCCCTTTGGCATGGATACTGGACATGGCTGAAGAAGCACGTGTTAATCACACTGAAATAGACCTAGAGCTTTTAAGGGGATTGAGCCAAAGGGCGATCTGAATGTTGGGCAACACTAATGCAGGAATGACATCCGAAAGAAAGGCGGCCAGTCTAATAAGAATGAGCCCCAAACTCACTGAGTTGGACAATAAAGAATCACAAGGCTACCTTGAGGGCCTGATCTTCGGATGCAACTTTTAGAAGTCCTTGGGCAAATACATGTCCACCTTCACAACCTTAAGAAAAGCTTAATATAACATGAGGCGTGTGTTTGGAACACATTTTTGGAAGGGCCGGCTGGAGGGGACTGGTTCCTGGCCGAGGAGCTAGAAAGTCCAGTTTTGTACCGAAAACCAGTACTCCCAAGGTTCCAAACCTCATCAGGATTCTACCCACAGAGAGGAAGATCTAGAATGAGAGGGGGGAGAGCTAGATCTCAAGGTTCAGGACTTCGAGGTAAATGGAACAACTTGTGTGAGTTCTTCCTAATTAAAGGTTGCTGGAAGGCTAAAGCTTTTTGATAAATGGGGAGAGCTGACGAACGACTTGTGGATTCTGGACTCTATATCAGGTTTCAAGATGATTTCTAGGAAACTGCTCTTCAGGTCTCTCAACCCAGAGAGACTGTCTTCAACAAACAGAATTGAGTTGGTGGATGTGGCGGTTACTCAAACATTGCAGACGGGTGCAATGATAAAAGTATTAGACTCAATAGTGAAGCACAATTTCTCTGGTGAAAAATAAAGACAAGGGTTGGCAGCCGGTAATATATCTAAGAGACCTAAACAAATATTTGGTTTACCCCCACTTCAAGATGAGTCAATTTTTTTTAGGGGATATACAGGAAAACGATTGGTTAGTAAAACTGATTTTAACAGATTCGTATTTCACAATTCCCATAGAAACAGATTTTCAGAAATATCTCTGGTTCAAATTGAGAGTTGTATTGTACCAGTTCTACTGCCTCCCCTGTGGGTTGTCCTCTGCTCCATAGTGCTTTACCAAAGTCTTAAGACCTAGAATAGTCTTTCTAAGAGAGAGAAGAATTCAGTTAATAATATATTTGGATGACCTTCTGTTGATGAGTTGGGTAACAACAGAATTACTGGATCATTTATGCACGACAAGGGAACTTCTATTGAACATGAGATTCATTGTGAATGTACAAACATCAGTCTTGATACTAAGTCAGTCTTTGGAGTTTCTAGGCTTTCAGATAGACAACCTACAAACCCAGTCACTTTTGCCTCAGAAAATGATCAAGAAAATGAGGAAAGAGGTGAGATATATCTTAGGAAAGGAGGTTGTATCACTCAGGGACTTAGCTAGAACTATTGGTCTCATGTCCTCATAGATCCAAGCAATTTGTCCAGGCCCCCTGCCTTACACATCCCTTCAGAGGTTGAAGACAGTTGGGTTGCGAAAAGCTCTATGGTATGTGGATTCAGTAAGTTTGTTCCCAGAAGCTTGAACAGACCTGGAGAGGTGACTGAACAGCCTAGAGAGTTGGAATGGCAAAGCTATTTTTGGAAATGTGCCTGAATTTATATTAGAGACAGATTCCAGTGGTTTGGGCTGAGGGGCCCATCTGAAGAACCTAGGGACAGGAGGAAGATGGTCAAGATAGTTTCTTACACATAAATTGCTTAGAGTTGATGGCAGGGCTAAATAGTTTGAAGAGCCTCCAAATCCATTTGGCGAACAGCGTGGTGCTGATTTGCATGGACAATGTTTCAGCAGTTTCCTATATCAATTACCTGGGGGGCTCGAAGTCAAAGCAGTTATCAGATCTAGCGAAGGACATATGGTATTTCTGTTGGGAACATAAAATTATTTTGTCAGCAGGTCACATTCCAGGCGAGCAGAATTAGAGAGCAGATTCAAATTTACGTCAGTTCAGAGATTTCAGCAATAGGCAGTTGAACCCAGAGATTTTCAGGAAAGTACAAGCTCTTTGGAGTCCAACAGAATTAGATATTTTTACCAACAGACTCATATGTCAAGTGGCAAAGTATTTCAGTTGGAGACTGGAACGAGAAGCCTTAGCAGTGGATGCCTTTGTACAGGATTGGCGGGGAGCTTACACTTTCCCGCCGTTTGCTATGATCAAAGGGTACTATGGAAGGATCAGAAAGAGGGGTACAAGTTAGTGTTAGTTATCCCCTTTTTGACCTCGCAAGTTTGTTTCCAAAGGGTAATGGAAATTGCAGTAGAGGAATACTGGTACATCAAGGTTTGCTGGTAGGCCCAGGTGGAGAGGAGCATCCTTTGGTAGTAGAAGGCCATGCCCTGGTAGATGACATCACGGTTGGATGTGATGCACTAATATGTAGAATGATGAAAGGAATAAGACTTAAGAGACCACCTGAGGGTCACTACGCCTCCTTTTGGGACGTTAATTTAGTATTCACGTGTTTTGATTCATGGCTATGTAATTGTTACGACGCTGAGAGAGAGTTCCCAGAAATTGGCAACACTTCTCAGTTAAGTTTCATTCAGAAGGGTTTCAGATAAGTTCTAGAGATTTGCAACAGGGTTTATTCATCAGAATGTCTTTTAAGACATTAACTGTTAATGTACAATCTGATACACAGTGGCCATTATTTTTAAGAGAGCCTCATTTATTCCAGGATTCCCTGTCTAAGGTGCTTGTGTTCCCTTCTCTAAATGTCAGGAAAGATCTAAGCTGCTTGCTTCTAGAACTACTGAAGACTAGGTAATGTCCAGATACTATAATTATGCATTTGACAAGAAAAGGAAGGTTCTAATGGGTTTATAAAAACAGGTGTTAGTATCAAAAAGGTGTATGCATACTGGGAAATAAACTGCTTAAACAGAAATATCGTCAACAACAACTAAACAATGTAGCAAAAAATACAAAAAGCCACAACAATTATATTGGTTATTTAACATTAAGGTCGTTTAATTACACAGTGAATGCAAACTATTCACAAAGAAACTAGTGAGGAAAAAATACTTCCGTTCTTCTGAATAGGTGGTATAGCAAATTAATGGACACACTGCCTGGCATAATGAGTTAAGTAAAACAAGGGCAAGCACTAGGTCATGCACACATGTACACTTCTGATTGTAAGATCCATGCATGATGCCTGCACATGGTTAATATTTACTTTGAGTGAGAGTCAAAGCAATTTGCGGAAGTAATAAAATGGATGCCATATAGTTCATACTGAAGGAATATGGTAATTGGGGTGTTGTGTTCAAGCAGCTCAATCTGTAATGTTTAGAGCACACCCCTTATGCTCTAACGCTAGACGAGCTTTTTACAAGACTAATTGGCCTGGATATATAAAAGTTGATGGCCCAGACAAATACCTTGTAGCATAGATATATCTGCATCTGCTGATGTAGCCCCTCACCGCCACTATCCGAATTCCGTCAGGAGTCTGATAAAAGACAATTGGCTCCTTTTTAAAAGGCTTTGAAGTACTTTTTTAGTCAGAGACCGCTTAGGAGGCTTGATTGTAAGGCGTTCCCAGTCTCTCTACCACGAGGTACTGTAGGTTCCAGGCTGCCTTCTGCTCACCTTTAAATACTCAATGTAGAGGATATTTTCCAAAAATGTACTAAGGGGTGTCACCAAGCCTGCAGTGGAGTAACTGTTGCTTTTGTTCATTTAAAGGAATAACATTTAGAGGAATCCGACGTCAAATCCCCAGATTAGTGAACCCCCAGTGGGTCTGTGTCTTGGGTGGACTGCACTATCAGTCTGTAGTTTTCCCGCCAGCGTATTTGTTCCTCTTATTATGGCAAATAACTTTGTGGCTACTTAAATGGTAAGAGCAAACCGCACCTTTAATGAAATTAATTTAACAGTCAACTGGATCAGCAAAAGAAAAATGTTCAGAGTATTATGTTTTGCTAAATAAAAACACCAGTATAACAAACATTCGAATAACGCAAATATTAATTTTGCATAAGATCTTTATTCAGATTGTATGGAGGAAGAGGACAAGCAAGGCAGCCATTTGTTTTGTAAGGACACTTTATATTGAAACCATAGTCCTCTCTGAAAAATCTAAAGATGGTTATTGCTTTGGAGATTTACAGAGTGCAGTTCCTGAGCTGTCACTAAAACTTTATTCTTTGCATGTTAGTTTTTCAATCCGCAAGTCTAGTAGTCTACAATACATTGGGTTTTCTTCAGATAGGCAAACCATACAAAATTACTGTGCACAGAAGTGCATGAATTTAGACCATTTAGGGACTGCTTTCACGAAAACGCTGACATGCGATCATGATTATGTTTTTGTGTAACAACATACCTAAAAACCGACAAGTGTCATACAAGAAACTGTTTTCTTCATTTAACAATGAAGAACAAGTTGAAGTCTGTTCTGAATTCCGGCCATAACGGTTGAAGTGTGCATCGTAATTGCGATGGAAATAGTTTGATTAAAAAATGTTCACAACATTATTAATTTTTGGGCGAAATGTATGTGATATTATTACAAACTACTTTCAAATTAAGGTTTACTTGTGGCAGTCCAAGACAATATCCACATCCCAGTTAGGAATGAAACATCATTTTTTGAGGAGGGGCAGATGGTAATTTTATGTTATTTTTCCTTTCACGGAGAGCAGAATCGCCCACAGAAAAGGATGTTGCGTGTCTTGTTGTGCCTGATAAAGAACAGGAAAGGATGGTCTGCCATGACCCTTGGAACTCTGATCATTGCACAGCGCAACATCATGATTGCTGCGGTTGCAGCAGCAGCTTCTGTGCCTTCCTCATTGACATCCACAAATGCCTTGTGAACCACCTTTGACAGCACCAGATCATTCCTATCTGACATTCCAGAGAAGTCAGATTTCCCCATATCAAAAGCATCATTCATTCCCAGGCTGGTGAGGAAAGGTTTCAGATCGTAATTCTCCTCCAGTTTAAATCGGGGTAAAAATAGCTCAACCTCATTTGTGTCCATCATTTCTGGATTTGTCCAGTCTGCAAATTTCTCATAGGTAAGTTCTCTTTCAAGCTGAAAAGGGAGACAAGAATTGTTGTTCATAAAATAAATCTAAATTAGTTTGTCAAAAACAGTTCAAAGGTTTCAACATTTTTATACATTTTCTAAATATACAAGCAGCAAGGTTTTTAATAATTTCGGAGGCCAGACCCAGTGCAACAGCTCTCATTTTCAACCCAGTTGTGCTTCACAGTCACTAAATCCACTCCATCACAGTTGAATCAAAAAGGGTGATACAGGACGAAATTATTATTATTATTATTTTTTTAAACCTAGCCTAAAGCTCTTCCATTGATTCAGTAGTAGATTAAAATAAAGGTGATGACTTCATATATAAAAGCAAGAAATATTAATTTGTCAGGATACATTTAAGAAACATATCAGAAACACATGTTGATACGTGTTCTTCACCCTAGGAAAATGCAAGGACATTGACTGCCTTTAGGAAACGCATGTATCTCAAGGCAAGGGCAACATTTTATTTCCCTTATCCCTATTGCTGGTAACAAAGTTATGGTTTCGGCCCAAAAAAATAATTAGAATAACAAACACTTATTCCACATTTTCAGAATAAAGTGTGTGTGTGTGTACAAGTATGTTTGGTACACAGTGCAACCCTAACCACATAGTAACGAGGCATCTGTTTATGATGGGGTTAACAATGTTCCATCTGTGTGTGGCTCACTACGCTTGTGAAAAATCAAACCGAACATGTTAGAAAAGTGTCTAAATAACACAGAAGTAGTAAATGACACGTCTGATGCCCGTTAACAATTAATTAAACAAAGGGATTCGGCAGGGCAATTCATTTCAGCAGCTGGGTACAGCTTTTAAGTAATCCTAAGGGATTAAATGAGCAGAAGCATAGTGTTTATCACGATAGCCACTTTTATGGTTTTCCTTGTGGATTGTGCTTGGTGCTATTATAACGACTGTATCCACTTGGTTATAACCGAGGAAAACAGCAAAGCAAATGCCATTCAGCAATTTGTACATAAATAAACTTTTCAACAACATACTATGAATAAGTATAATGTAAAATAAGGGGGTTGTGAAAAGCAAACCTCAAATGAATAGTAAATGAGTGGGGGTGACACATAAAATAAGTAAACAATTTTGACAAGTCAGTGATTGCCACAGACAATTCAAATGTACCAGATAGAGGACTATGTTGCCCTGAGTCTTAAGGAAACGAAACAACTGACAACACAGTTTGAGTGGCAAACTGTTCTAGGTGACCACATTCAGGACATGATGGCTTTCTACTAAAGAGGATTCCAAGCAGTTGTAGATAATGGTTCACAGTTTGCCAGATTGTTATGCTGAATTAAAGTAAATTAGAGCTTTCCTTTAATCAGGGGCGGCTCCCATGAGATGAAAAATTAAACAATAGTTTAATATTGTTTTATTTCTCATCGACTGGCTCAGCAAGCAGTGCACGGAGGGGTGGGGCTGGGTCATGGGAGGTGGGATAGGGGAGGAAAGAGAGTGCACCTAAGTGTGCATGTGTGTTTGGCCCGCCTTCTTAGGCCACACAAACACACATGTGCACTTAGGTTTCTCCAGCCCGGCTGTGTTGAACAGCCTGACTGGAGAAACTGCACAGATCCCATTGAAGTGTCTGAGTGGTAGTCCAAGCCACTCAGACCAATCCTGACGCTGCTTTCATGCTAGGTTTAGCATGAAAGCAGCACCAGGATTTCTGTGGAGCCTGTGCTGGTGTCCCAGTGAATGATGGGACACTAGCAGAAGAGCAGGAGGCATGGAGCTGTGGCAACGAGAAAGGTAAGTTTTTTTTTCTTAAAACTTGTTTCCCCTGTTCCTGTACCCACCCCCCCCCACCCCTTTGACATGTGCCTTTAATAGTAGAAAAATGCTCCTTTTATTGCCATGTAATAGGAGAGTTAAATAATATGACAATGTGAAACATTACTATTTGGCTGTAGACTTTCATTGCTGAGGTGGGTTCTGGCCTAACAGGCGGATCAAATAAGTAAGACTCTATGCAGATAGTAAACCAGAAAAATATTTCAGTTACTGCCATATTTATGCACAGGGATAGGTCATGAGGAGTTCAGGCATTCATAAATCCAGGTAATGCATAGACCAGTTCCTAATTTTAAACGGAATCAGGATTTACTTTGAGATATATTTAGAATGTCAGTTTGTACATGTAAAAGATGTACACACATACCCAGACTAATTTATTGCTTTACCGAGTCGTTGAGTGAAACTCTGGTTTGACATCACCTAACAAGAACTGCACCAGACAGATTGTTGTATTAGATCTGGATTGAACTAATACTATGATCACATGACATGTTGTACGGCATTTTTGGATTTAAAAAAACATTCAAATGAAAGCCTAAATACAGAGGGCTTGATTCACAAAAGTAAATATGAATGTGGGAGGTAGAAGTGCAGGAGTACTCCTTTAGAAATTTGTATCTGCCTTTGTCACGCCACACCAAAATGGCGAGTGAAAAAAGCAGTAAATATGCAAACATGACACCTTCCCTTTTTATTTGAACAAATTACATATGAATATTCCTGGAATTTTCCCATTTTATACCAGTGTTCGAGGTTTTGGGGCTAATTGCTAAAAACATATAAGAAGAGTAAATAAAAGAAAACTACATGTGTACTTTTTAAGTACTACAAAATGTCTTTGTAAATAGTCCACAAAGTTCATATATTTCCTACATGGCTAACTAGTATTCCTTGCAGGAAAAGTCCTGGTATGGAATCCTGGTTTCACTCTGTGTTTTACCAATCTGAGTTGTAAAGGAAGCTTGGAAAAGTCTCCCAAAAACTGTGCTTATTTATTGGTTGTGGGAAGAGGACTAGAAGACAGTACACAGATACTACTTGAAGTGAATAATGTGGTGATCTTACAGCCAAAACTGTCTCCCCTTTTGTTACATAGCAGGGAACCTGTTGCTAAATGGATGCAATAATGATTCAGTCCTAAAAATCCCAGGTGTAATCCCTCCTAAAACTGTAAGAACTTCAATACTAAAGTAGGATAGTGTATAAGGGTTAAGTAGTGTACATCATGGATATTATTTCATGAATGACAAACATTTGCTGTTATGGCATTATGCAATTTCCACTCTAATATATTATAAATAAATGCTTATGCCTTGTGATTAAAACTGATAAATTGAGATTTGACAATTGTTATAATTTAAGTTTTTAATAGAGGAGGATCATTTCTTTTCATTAATTCATATTTCATTTGAATATGAATTAAAATGAAAATGTCACTTACCCAGTGTACATCTGTTCGTGGCATCAGTCGCAGTACATTCGCATGTTCTGCAATAGCTCGCCATCTGGTGTTGGGCCGGAGTGTTACAAGTTGTTTTTGTTCGAAGAAGTCTTTCGAGTCACGGGACCGAGTGACTCCTCCTTTTGTCTCCATTGCGCATGGGCGTCGACTCCATCTTCGATTGTTTTTCCCCGCAGAGGGTGAGGTAGGAGTTGAATTGTAGTAATAGTGCCCATGCAATGGAGTGACTAAGTATGCACCTATTTAAGGTTGAGATGATACATATATAAATAATTGAAGGTAACTTCCAAACTGCTACAGGCTCCCGGGGAGGCGGGTGGGCACATGCGAATCTACTGCGACTGATGCCACGAACAGATGTACACTGGGTAAGTGACATTTTCAGTTCGATGGCATCTGTCGCTGTAGATACGCATGTTCTGCATAGACTAGTAAGCAGTTATTTCCCCAAAAGCGGTGGATCAGCCTGTAGGAGTGGAAGTAGTCTGAAATAATGTTCTTAATACGGCTTGACCTACTGTGGCTTGTTGTGCGGATAACACGTCTACACAGTAGTGCTTGGTGAATGTGTGAGGCGTAGACCATGTGACTGCCTTACATATTTCTTGCATTGGGATGTTTCCTAGAAAGGCCATGGTAGCACCTTTCTTTCTGGTTGAGTGTGCCCTTGGTGTAATGGGCAGCTGTCGTTTAGCTTTAAGGTAGCAGATTTGGATGCATTTAACTATCCATCTGGCTATACCTTGTTTTGATATTGGGTTTCCTGCATGAGGTTTTTGAAATGCAATAAATAGTTGTTTAGTCTTTCTGATGTTTTTTGTTCTGTCAATGTAATACATCAATGCTCTTTTGACATCTAATGTATGTAGTGCCCTTTCAGCTACGGTATCTGGCTGTGGAAAAAACACTGGAAGTTCCACTGTTTGATTTAGATGGAATGGTGAAATAACCTTTGGCAAAAATTTAGGATTGGTCCTTAGGACGACTTTATTTTTGTGTAGTTGTATAAAAGGTTCCTGTATTGTAAACGCCTGAATCTCGCTTACTCTTCTTAGGGAAGTAATGGCGATGAGAAATGCCACCTTCCAGGTTAGGAACTGTATGTCGCAGGAGTGCATGGGTTCAAAAGGTGGACCCATAAGTCTAGTTAGGACAACATTTAGGTTCCATGAAGGAACAGGTAGTGTTCTTGGTGGTATAATTCTCCTAAGGCCCTCCATGAATGCTTTAATGACTGGTATCTTATATAGGGAAGTTGAATAGGTAGTCTGCAGGTATGCAGATATTGCTGCAAGGTGTATTTTAATGGAAGAGAAAGCTAGGTTAGATTTTTGTAAGTGAAGCAAGTAACCCACTACATGTTCTGGAGTTGTGTGTAATGGTTGTATTTGATTAATATGGCAGTAGCAAACAAACCTCTTCCATTTACTTGCATAGCAGTGCCTGGTGGATGGCCTTCTGGCTTGTTTTATGACTTCCATACATTCTTGGGTAAGTTGTAAGTGCCCGAATTCTAGGATTTCAGGAGCCAGATTGCTAGATTCAGCGATGCTGGATCTGGGTGTCTGATCTTTTGGTTGTGCTGTGTCAACAGATCTGGCCTGTTGGGCAATTTGATGCAGGGTACCACTGATAGGTCTAGCAGCGTTGTGTACCAGGGTTGCCTTGCCCAAGTTGGTGCTATCAATATGAGTTTGAGTTTGCTTTGACTGAGTTTGTTTACCAGGTAAGGAAGGAGAGGGAGAGGAGGAAAAGCGTAAGCAAATATCCCTGACCAGTTCATCCATAGGGCATTGCCTTGGGATTGTTCGTGTGGGTATCTGGATGCGAAGTTTTGGCATTTTGCGTTCTCCCTTGTCGCAAACAAGTCTATCTGAGGTGTTCCCCAGAGTTTGAAATAAGTGTTCAGAATTTGGGGGTGAATTTCCCATTCGTGGACCTGTTGGTGATCTCGAGAGAGATTGTCTGCGAGTTGATTTTGGATCCCTGGTATAAATTGTGCTATTAGGCGAATTTGGTTGTGAATTGCCCAACGCCAAATCTTTTGTGCTAGCAGGCTTAACTGCGTGGAGTGCGTCCCCCCCTGCTTGTTTAGATAATACATTGTTGTCATGTTGTCTGTTTTGACGAGAATGTATTTGTGAACTATTATTGGTTGGAAAGCTTTTAGTGCTTGAAAAACTGCTAGAAGTTCTAGGTGATTGATATGCAGTTTTGTTTGATGTACGTTCCATTGTCCTTGTATGCTGTGTTGATCGAGGTGTGCTCCCCACCCTGTCATGGAAGCATCTGTTGTTATTACGTATTGTGGCACTGGGTCTTGGAAAGGCCGCCCCTTGTTTAAATTTATGTTGTTCCACCACAGAAGCGAGAGGTAAGTTTGGCGGTCTATTAACACCAGATCTAGAAGGTGACCCTGTGCTTGAGACCACTGTGATGCTAGGCATTGTTGTAAGGGCCTCATGTGCAGTCTTGCGTTTGGGACAATGGCTATGCATGAAGACATCATGCCTAGGAGTTGTAATACCATCTTTGCTTGTATCTTTTGTGTTGGATACATGCGTTGTATGATGGTGTTGAAATTTAGAATTCTTTGTGGACTTGGAGTGGCTACTCCCTTTGATGTGTCTATTATGGCTCCTAGGTATTGTTGTACCTTGCGCGGCAGAATGTTGGATTTTGTAAAGTTGACGGTGAACCCGAGTTTGAAGAGGGTTTGTATGATCTGATTTGTGTGATTTGAGCACTCTATGAACGAATGGGCCTTGATTAGCCAGTCGTCCAAATATGGAAACACATGTATTTGCTGCCTTCTTATGTGTGCAGCGACTACCGCTAGACATTTGGTAAAGACTCTTGGTGCGGTTGTTAATCCGAAAGGCAGTACCTTGAATTGGTAATGTATTCCTTTGAATACAAACCTTAGGTATTTCCTGTGCGATGGGTGTATTGGTATATGGAAATAAGCATCCTTGAGGTCTAAAGTTGCCATGTAGTCGTGTAGTTTTAGCAATGGCAATACTTCTTGTAGTGTGACCATGTGGAAGTGGTCTGATTTGATGAAAGTGTTCACTACTCTGAGGTCTAGGATTGGTCTCAGCGTTTTGTCCTTCTTTGGTATCAGAAAGTACAGTGAGTAAACTCCTGTGTTTATTTGTGTGTTTGGCACTAATTCGATTGCATTCTTTTGCAATAGTGCCTGCACTTCTATCTCCAGGAGATTGGAATGGTGTGTTGTTAAATTTTGTGCTTTTGGTGGTATGTTTGGAGGGAATTGTAGAAATTCTATGCAATAACCATGTTGGATAATTGCTAGAACCCAAGTGTCTGTAGTGATTTCCTCCCATGCTTTGTAATAATGACCTATTCTTCCCCCCACTGGTGTTGTGTGGAGGGGGTGAGTGACATGTGAGTCACTGTTTAGTAGTAGGGGTTTTGGGGCTCTGAAATCTTCCTCTATTTCTAGGGAATTGCCCTCCTCTATATTGTCCCCGAAAACCTCCTCTATACTGTCCCTGGTAACTGGACGGTGTTGCTTGTGAGGTGCTGGCTTGTGTGCTTTGACCCCGAAACCCCCCTCGAAAGGGCGTTTTACGGAATGTGCTGTAATTCCCTCTGCTCTGCGGGGAGTAGAGTGCGCCCATGGCTTTGGCAGTGTCCGTATCTTTTTTGAGTTTCTCAATCGCTGTGTCCACTTCTGGACCGAACAGTTCTTTTTCATTAAAAGGCATATTGAGAACTGCTTGTTGAATCTCTGGTTTAAATCCAGACGTTCGGAGCCATGCATGCTTTCTGATAGTTACAGATGTATTAATTGTCCGTGCAGCTGTATCTGCAGCGTCCATGGAGGAGCGGATCTGGTTGTTGGAAATGGTCTGTCCCTCCTCAACCACTTGTTTTGCCCTATTTTGTAAGTCCTTGGGCAGATGTTCAATGAGATGTTGCATCTCGTCCCAGTGGGCTCTGTCATAGCGCGCAAGTAGTGCCTGGGAGTTTGCGATGAGCCACTGGTTTGCAGCTTGTGCTGCGACTCTTTTACCAGCTGCATCGAACTTGCGGCTTTCTTTATCTGGGGGTGGTGCATCTCCAGATGTGTGAGAGTTGGCCCTTTTCCTAGCTGCTCCTACAACGACAGAGTCTGGTGGCAGCTGTGTAGTGATGAAAACCGGGTCTGTAGGAGGCGCCTTATACTTTTTTTCCACCCTTGGTGTGATTGCCCTACTTTTGACCGGCTCCTTAAAGATGTCTTTTGCGTGCCGGAGCATACCAGGGAGCATAGGCAGGCTTTGGTATGAGCTGTGGGTGGAGGAGAGTGTGTTGAATAAAAAATCATCCTCGACCTGTTCTGAGTGGAGGCTTACGTTGTGAAATTGTGCTGCTCTAGCCACCACTTGAGAATACGCGGTGCTGTCTTCTGGTGGAGATGGCTTCGTAGGGTATGCCTCCGGACTGTTATCTGACACTGGGGCGTCGTATAGGTCCCATGCGTCCTGATCTTGGTCACCCTGGCTCATGGTGGTGTGAGCTGGGGAGTGTGATGGAGTTTGTGCTGGTGAGACGTTAATCACGGGCGGAGGAGAGGGTGGTGGGGTAACTCTTTTCACCACTTTTGGTTGTGGTGTCTGTTCAGTCTGGAACTCCAACCTTCTCTTTCTCCTAATGGGGGGAAGGGTGCTTATTTTTCCTGTCCCCTGCTGTATGAAGATACGCTTTTGCGTATGGTCCACATCAGTTGCTTGTAGCTCTTCCTCAAACCTATGCTTTTGCATTTGGGAGGTTAGCGAGTGCTCTTCTGTATAAGAGCCTGAAGCTGGGTCGCTTGCAGTTTGTTTCGGCATCGAAACCCTGTCTGCGTGTTTTTTCGGCTCCGAGGTGACTTTTTTCTTTTTCGGGGCCGAAACCTCTCGGCGTCGATCTGCTTTGGTGCCGCTGTCTCGGCGTCGAGCCGTGTCCACACCGGCATCTCGGTGTCGAGGCTTGTCTCCAGCACTTTCTCGGTCCCGAGAAGGCTGCGTGCCGGTGTCTCGACCGGAGTCGGACGACCTCGGCACTGTTTGGGCCTTTTTCGGTGCCGACGGTCGGTCACCGAATTTATGGGTGGAGCCATGGCCGGATGGCAGTGGCGTCCCCTGGGCCTTTTAAATGTTTCTCTGTGTGGTTTTCGACGTCTTACTCACGGTTTGTGTATCGTCGAATCCTTCGGAGTCTGAGTCTTGGATCGAGAAGGTACCTTCCTCTTCCTGTTCCTCGAACTCCCGTTGGGCTGTCGGTGCGGACGCCATCTGAAGTCTTCTGGCTCGACGGTCTCGGAGTGTTTTTCGGGACCGGAACGCACGACAGGCCTCGCAGGTGTCTTCGCTGTGCTCAGGTGACAGGCACAGGTTGCAGACCAAGTGTTGGTCTGTGTAGGGGTATTTATTGTGGCATTTGGGGCAGAAACGGAACGGGGTCCGTTCCATCGGCGTTCTTCAGCACGCGGTCGGGCCGACCAGGCCCCGACGGGGGATCGAAAAACTACCCCGAAGGGCACCGGAGCTCTTCGATCTTCGATGCGGTGTGGAATCTAAGTACGCCGATCCCGAACGCAACAATACCGACGAAAATCTTCCGAAATTAGCTAATTTTCCGTTCCGAAACTCGGAGCGACAGGAACACGTCCGAACCCGATGGCGGAAAAAAAACAATCGAAGATGGAGTCGACGCCCATGCGCAATGGAGACAAAAGGAGGAGTCACTCAGTCCCGTGACTCGAAAGACTTCTTCGAACAAAAACAACTTGTAACACTCCGGCCCAACACCAGATGGCGAGCTATTGCAGAACATGCGTATCTACAGCGACAGATGCCATCGAACGTTTTATTTTCTATGACCTAGTTGAATACTTGTCAAGGTTTTTTATAAACCAAGAATAAATTAGTTTCAATAATATATGCATTCATTAGGACAGCAATAACTATTAGCAAAGTCTACAAAGTATGGCGATATCTTACAATCAAATTTCTCCAAGTGTAATTACTGTATTAATCCTCCCTGTAGACATGGTGCCATACTGCACTGCGACCTTCTTATGGAGACACTTATGTGAAAGGTGTCATGTGACTCTATAAGAAGGTCCTAGTTGAGAGGAAAATGCCACAAGGGCAAAACACCAGTGGCAATCTAATAGCTCTTGTTTAAAGACGACTATGAATGTAGAAGTAGATAAAAGGTGTCTATCTTTCCTCCTAATATCAGGCAGAGTGAACGGCTAAGCCAGAACATCCAGTAAATGATACACAGTGATGAAAAACAATGGAATTAACTTGTTAATACCTAATTTGTTTATGAATCAAACAGAACTGACATTACAAGAAAAAAACACAATTTCATTTTGATTGGGATGCTCACACAATATTCCAGAATAGACCACCATCTTGGAAATGGCATTTCATAAGAAATTGCATGCACCTTTCTTCCATACACACATCAGCAAGGTGCACAAAGAAGACCAAGTTTGGCATCTTTTGCCCAGTACCGATTTCTGCAGTCCAATCACAGCTCCTCCCACCCGAGGCTGCCTACAACTTGCACAGCACCCCTCCCAGTGACTGACTGCAGAAACAATAGTGTGGTCTAATCTGTGGTCTAATACTATATTAAAATGGGAGTGATATCCTCTATACTGTATTACTAGTATTAGTAATGCTCTCATACAGTCACTACCCAAATTTAGGAAGAACCTTAAAACCTGACTCTTCGACTGAGGCTCAGAAGACAAAACCCCTTAGCGCCTTGAGACCCTTAAGGGTGAGTAGTTGTGCTTTATAAACCCTGATTTAATTTGTTTTGACAGTGGACTGGGTATTTATTACATTTTGACAGAGTATCTCCCTCCACCAATTTCTAAATAATGTCTATTATTCTTAATGACCCAGACCACATCAATGAACCTTTCACAAGCCAACTATCCATTAAAGGAAGTGCAATATCAACTTTCCAGTCTTCCCTACCTAATGTGTTAGTCAGAATAAACAAATAACTGTCAGTGTTAGTAATACAAAATACAAATCTAAGAATGCTAATGCACTCCTGCGTTCCTTCTCTGGAGAAGATTGGATTCTTCGTATATTTTTTCTGATGTAATTTGCAACAAATTTGAATCACTTCAAAACAGACATAACCCGGATTTATGCTGGTGTTCCTTTTTAAGCTCCATCGAAGATCCCATTTGTGCTCCACCTTACCATAGTTCTTCTTGGGCAATGGTTCCACCACAACATCTGATTAACACAAATAAGAAACTCTAATAAAGTTAGAATAACTTTCTTCTTAGGTCTCTTTTCTTTGCATCTTTCCTGTGATTGTTGTTCAATTAACAGCAATACACCAATGAATTAAAAAAAAAATAAGTAGGGTGCTGCAAACAAATCAGCTCATCTTCATTCTCTTATTTAAACCTTGTAGTAAAAGAGTTAAGTGAGTTAATTCTACACAAGCAGTTTGAACTGCTAATTGTCACATCCATCCTTCCCGTCCTGAATAATGGACAATGCTTCCTCAGCAGAATGCACCACATCATAACATCTTTTTAAGTACAAGTGAGGATGTATAAAAAAAAGTCTCCAAACAGAGATCTGAAGTAGTTTGTAGGCATGTTGCTCAGACCAAGGCAGATTTGGTTAGGCAAGTCACAAAATCTAAACATTCTACCATCACAGGAACCATAGAAAAACATGCGGCTCTTGAAGGAACCCGTGGGCTATCTATAGACCTTAATAATACCAAAGAGACATGTTGGGGGAAAAAAGATCGGTCACCAAATATTTGCTTCCAATAAAAAGGGTCAGCTTTTCAGACGTAAGTGCTGGATCTCGGTTGTCTTGTCAGGTGTTATCTATCTGTTGAACCTTGGCTTTACTAAAGCTCCAATTAACTTTTTCTATACATGGAGAGAAATGGTGTGATATTTCTGGATGTCTATTGGGATGTAGCCGTGTTTAATTTTCTGGTTTATTAGTGGAGAATAGGACAGTGGGTTTTTATGACGTAAATATATGTTTGGCAGTAATGTTGGGGCTGCTTGGATAGACTTTGGCATGGTACACTTCAAGCAAGAACATTTTGTCCATTGTTATATCATGAAATCGCTAACAACCAGGATTATACATGGGTGCAGATCAGTGTTAATTATAGATTTCAAATGTAGACAATTTGTAATCTTAATGGGGGAATACCTGCTTTGCTTGTTTTCCACATACATTAGCTCTCCAGGTTTGGGACTGGGTTAAGGTCTTAAAAAGTCCTTTGTGGTTAAGTGATAGCTTCATTGTAGCCTCCTGGTTTTTCCTCTTCAATGTTGATTTAGTTAATCATTATTTCTTTTTGGACCATTTGGGCAGATATCACTCTTCTTCAGTTTATTTCTCACATATTATACCACATCTTGCTTTCCCTGGGATAAAATGCCCTAGCCGTTCCTTGTAACAATTCAGTTGGGCAGTTTAGAGGAGACACCTCTCCCACCTTACAAAGAATATCACCCTTCCATCTGTCCATTTGAATTATCACTCTTCCAACAGTGGAACTGCTGCTGCATTCTAGGAACAGAACTATTTCTAACCTGAGAGGGGTCTAAAAATAGGATGATCGATCCTCGAGAGAGGTTGTGACCTCCCCTGATCTGGTGGGCCAGCCTCCAAGTGAGACACTGAGTAGTTCAAAGACCTACTCAAATGGATGGCAATTATTTTCATGGTAAAGGTGTATCGCAAATGGGGTGCTTTGTTTAAGCTAAGCATGATCAGGACAGGTTGGAATAGACTGCTAACACTCTCAGCCCTTTGGAAGGCATGTACCTAGACGCTAAAAACGTTGAAGGCCTGGACAGACTACTTGCCTTACAACACAGATCCATCTCTATCTGCTGCTTTAGCTCATCCCTGGTCACTGTGTGTGCTGCTAGATATAGTAGGAGTCTGACGAAGGACTCTTTAAAACCTACCAAACACACAATCAGTGAAACTCCATTGAATCTATTTTGCAGGTGGAAAGCACGGATTGGACTGTGGTTTCCCCACAGGTTTCAGGAAACATGAGAATCCAGATTTTGTAACAGCAAACTGGATTTTTAATAGAGAACATTTTAAAGTCGGCAGGACAGTGCATTGGTAGTTGCAAAATGTTGACAGTATTCTAATGTCATTCCCAAGTTAAATAAACACCAATAGTCACTTAACATCAGATCTTATTAACTTAGGTGAGAATGCCTTGTAAGGACAAGTAATGTGGTCATGTCTGTTATAAGGACACCAAACATAGAAAGAATTATTGCAAATAAGGGTTGTTGCTGTGGTGACTTAATGAACTGCATTACATGGCCTTTTACTGAAAATATCAGGAATTGTGTTCTTGAGTTGTCACTTGTTCAATTTGCAGGTCTAGCAGTTTATATTCTCCAACACTGGCTCAAGAAAGGCCCAAAAGCAATGAAAAGCATAAACTTGTAAATTTCTGGTCTCTCTTAAAAAAAAAAAACAAAAAAAAACAAGTGGTGCCTTGGTTAACCTTTCTCTTTAACACAAGACCTGAAAGATTAGATGTACTTAAGATAAAATATCTTGACGCTGGACAAAGGAAAACAATGAATCTGAAAATATTTTAGGGTCAGACAGCAAGTATTAAATGATAAATGTCAGATTTGTCTTAATATGTAAACCCATAGAACCTTACAGAATTTCACATCCCTGTTGGTGTGAAACTAATGGTGGGTGTCAATTTTGTAAGGTTTTTTAGACGAAAGTCGTGCACTATTCTGATTAATGACTGCATACCAGTATTTTAGGAGGGGTGGGGTGACAAATATTTGCTGCTCCATTATTGTACAACATGTTCATTTGCAAATCTGAAATGGTTACGTATTGTTACTGAAAGGGATAATTGTGGTGATACCATAAATAATTCATTATGAGTAAGGAACAGGGTCTCTGCTGTGGAGAAGAGTACAGCGGTACTGGACTTTAAATTGCATACTTTGGGGGGACTGAAGCAATGATCTGACCAGACTGTGAGGGAGCAAGCAGATTTTTGGAATAGGGCTAGTGATGTTCTGGTGGCCTCTGAAGGAAGAGTGGGGTTGTTTGAAAACCCTTAGCAAGCTGCTAATTTTACGGTCCTGGGGTTTTCAGATATTGCTATGGAAATACAGTTCTGCAACTGAGAGAAACACCTTTTTGGTGAACAGCTGCCTCTTAAAGGATGTGACCATAAAAGACTGCAACCAAGGGATTCCCTGGTACCTCCACCACACCAGAGCTCCGGCCTGTGAGAAAGCAGCTTTTCATTCAGGTGTTATGCTCTCTCTGGTTCTCAGTCCACCTTAAGGTGACTTGGAAAAATGACACATAGGCAGTGTGTAAAGAAATGGCTCCCTGTTGCAGTTACCCCCCCACTTTTTGCCTGATACTGATGCTGACTTGACTCAGAAGTGTGCTGGGACCCTGCTAACCAGGCCCCAGCACCAGTGTTCTTTCACCTAAAATGTACCATTGTTTCCACAATTGGCACAACCCTGGCACCTAGGTAAGTCCCTTGTAACTGGTACCCCTGGTACCAAGGGCCCTGATGCCAGGGAAGGTCTCTAAGGGCTGCAGCATGTCTTATGCCACCCTAGGGACCCCTCACTCAGCACAGACACACTGCTTGCCAGCTTGTGTGTGCTGATGGGGAGAAAATGACTAATTCGACATGGCACTCCCCTCAGGGTGCCATGCCAACCTCCCACTGCCTGTGGCATAGGTAAGTCACCCCTCTAGTAGGCCTTACAGCCCTAAGGCAGGGTGCACTATACCACAGGTGAGGGCATATGTGCATGAGCACTATGCCCCTACAGTGTCTAAGCAAAACCTTAGACATTGTAAGTGCAGGGTAGCCATAAGAGTATATGGGCTGGGAGTCTGTCAAAAACGAACTCCACAGCTCCATAATGGCTACACTGAATACTGGGAAGTTTAGTATCAAACTTCTCAGAATAATAAACCCACACTGATGCCAGTGTTGGATTTATTAAAAAATGCACACAGAGGGCATCTTAGAGATACCCCCTGTATTTTACCCAATTGTTCAGTGCAGGACTGACTGGTCTGTGCCAGCCTGCTGCTGAGAGACGAGTGTCTGACCTCATGCGGTGAGAGCCTTTGTGCTCTCTGAGGACAGAAACAAAGCCTGCTCTGGGTGGAGATGCTTCACACCTCCCCCTGCAGGAACTGTAACACCTAGCAGTGAGCTTCAAAGGCTCAAGCTTCGTGTTACAATGCCCCAGGGCACTCCAGCTAGTGGAGATGCCCGCCTCCTGGACCCAGCCCCCACTTTTGGCGGCAAGTCCAGGAGAGATAATGAGAAAAACAAGGAGGAGTCACTGGCCAGTCAGGACAGCCCCTAAGGTGTCCTGAGCTGAGGTGACTCTGACTTTTAGAAATCCTCCATCTTGCAGATGGAGGATTCCCCCAATAGGGATAGGAATGTGACCCCCTCCCCTTGGGAGGAGGCACAAAGAGGGTGTACCCACCCTCAGGGCTAGTAGCCATTGGCTACTAACCCCCCAGACCTAAACATGCCCTTAAATTTAGTATTTAAGGGCTCCCCTGAACCTAAAGATTTAGATTCCTGCAACAACAAGAAGAAGGACTGCCCAGCTGAAAACCCCTGCAGAGGAAGACCAGAAGACAACAACTTCCTTGGCTCCAGAAACTCACCAGCCTGTCTCCTGCCTTCCAAAGAACTCTGCTCCAGCGACGCCTTCCAAAGGGACCAGCGACCTCTGAATCCCCTGAGGACTGCCCTGCTTCGACGACGACAAGAAACTCCCGAGGACAGCGGACCTGCTCCAAAAAGACTGCAACTTTGTTTCAAGAAGCAGCTTTAAAGAACCCTGCAACTCCCCGCAAGAAGCGTGAGACTTGCAACACTGCACCCGGCGACCCCGACTCGGCTGGTGGAGAACCAACACCTCAGGGAGGACCCCCGGACTACTCTACGACTGAGTACCAAAACCTGTCCCCCCTGAGCCCCCACAGCGCCGCCTGCAGAGGGAATCCCGAGGCTTCCCCTGACCGCGACTCTCTGAAACCTAAGTCCCGACGCCTGGAAAAGACCCTGCACCCGCAGCCCCCAGGACCTGAAGGACCGGACTTTCACTGCAGAAGTGACCCCCAGGAGTCCCTCTCCCTTGCCCAAGAGGAGGTTTCCCCGAGGAAGCCCCCCCTTGCCTGCCTGCAGCGCTGAAGAGATCCCTTGATCTCTCATTGACTAACATTGCGAACCCGACGCTTGGTCTAACACTGCACCCGGCCGCCCCCGCGCCGCTGAGGGTGAAATTTCTGTGTGGGCTTGTGTCCCCCCCGGTGCCCTACAAAACCCCCCTGGTCTGCCCTCCGAAGACGCGGGTACTTACCTGCAAGCAGACCGGAACCGGGGCACCCCCTTCTCTCCATTATAGCCTATGCGTTTTGGGCACCACTTTGAACTCTGCACCTGACCGGCCCTGAGCTGCTGGTGTGGTAACTTTGGGGTTGCTCTGAACCCCCAACGGTGGGCTACCTTGGACCAAGAACTGAACCCTGTAAGTGTCTTACTTACCTGGTAAAACTAACAAAAACTTACCTCCCCCAGGAACTGTGAAAATTGCACTGTGTCCACTTTTGAAATAGCTATTTGTGAATAACTTGAAAAGTATACATGCAATTGAAATGATTCAAAGTTCCTAATGTACTTACCTGCAATACCTTTCAAACAAGATATTACATGTTAAATTTGAACCTGTGGTTCTTAAAATAAACTAAGAAAATATATTTTTCTATAACAAAACCTATTGGCTGGATTTGTCTCTGAGTGTGTGTACCTCATTTATTGTCTATGGGTATGTACAACAAATGCTTAACACTACTCTTTGGATAAGCCTACTGCTCGACCACACTACCACAAAATAGAGCATTAGTATTATCTCTTTTTACCACTATTTTACCTCTAAGGGGAACCCTTGGACTCTGTGCATGCTATTCCTTACTTTGAAATAGCACATACAGAGCCAACTTCCTACACTTACCTCCCCCAGGAACTGTGAAAATTGCATTAAGTGTCCACTTTTAAAATAGCTATTTGTGAATAACTTGAAAAGTATACATGCAATTGAAATGATTCAAAGTTCCTAATGTACTTACCTGCAATACCTTTCAAACAAGATATTACATGTTAAATTTGAACCTGTGGTTCTTAAAATAAACTAAGAAAAGATATTTTTCTATAACAAAACCTATTGGCTGGATTTGTCTCTGAGTGTGTGTACCTCATTTATTGTCTATGTGTATGTACAACAAATGCTTAACACTACTCCTTGGATAAGCCTACTGCTCGACCACACTACCACAAAATAGAGCATTAGTATTATCTATTTTTACCACTATTTTACCTCTAAGGGGAACCCTTGGACTCTGTGCATGCTATTCCTTACTTTGAAATAGCACATACAGAGCCAACTTCCTACACAGTCACACAGGCTGAAGGACAATGAGCCAGTCTACAGCTGTTGAAGAAAGAGGAGACAATGTTAGACCTGGATTAATGGATGTGAGGATGATGATGAGACTGCATGTTCCAGGATCTAGACCAATCCCCCCCAGTTGGAACAGAGAAGACGTACTGGATTGGGAAATAAACTTTAGTTTGTTGTGTTGTCCCTTTTTGGGGTAATGCTGCTGTTTTTACTGACATTTCCCTAGCTTCCTCCCTCATGCCCCAGTTTCCCTATTATCTTTCCTTCCCTCCTGTGAGAACTGGATTGTTGGTTGAAGGGGGAAGACCCCTGCTCAAGCAACCACCGCAATCGCTCTCAGGGTGAACCTCGAAATTCACTACATTAACCTGCCCTTAACCCTCTGGTAGCAAGGCAGAGTACTCAGGTTTATCTCAGAGGTAATGTGCAAACTATCTATGCAGCACACAAACAGTAATAAAGTGAAAACACAACACAAGAAAAATCCCACACCAATTTAGAAAAAGTATTGATTCTAATATATTATTTGACACAAAAATGACAAAAGTTCAATCAGCAGGCCAGAGTTATGATGTTGTAAATTTGAAATAAAAATCTAGTGCCGAAAAGAAGATCAAAGCAACAGACGCAGACATCTTCTCACGCGAGAACCAGTCAAAGTTAAAAAATGTGGCTGCCAACAATGAATGCTGAGTCAGATACAAGAAGTGGATTGAGCCTGGTTGGCGGTTACCTTTGGACTTAGAAGAAACTTTGAAGAAAATCCTTTTAGTTGCTAAGTTCAGCGAGGCACGGATGCAGGCAGTGTCCGAAGAGGAAGGGTCATCGTCGTTATCTGCTGGACAAAGTTGCTGAGTAGATTTCTATGTTTCGGACGTAGTCACTTTTTTAGATGTTGAAAATCTTCGGTTGGATGAGGCATTAGGCAGTAGTTGACGAGAGTTCCAAGAGGACGGATAACCCTTTGGCAAAGGATCGTTGAACAGGATTTGCTACTGGGGAGAACAACATAGTGGGAGCTGCCGCAAAGTCAGGCTGACTGGCGATGCACAATGGGCAAATAGATAAGCAGGTTGATCCCAGTCTTCCCTCGGTTCTCAGAGTAGATTTTAGTAAAACAAATTCAAGTGCCAAGTTTTGGAGTTAAGCTATCTCGGAACCTTTATCACCATCACCAATCATCTACGACTGGAGTGGTACCTCTTGGGGGAGGGGAAGGGTAGGATTCACTCAGGCTGCATCCAGGTGTGGGTTCAAGATGTTGGGAGCCTTTTCCGTCTCTGAAGCTCTAAAAAGGAGGCAAGCAAACTAGCCCTTGGAGTCACTCTGGTAATCCTGTGTTCAGGTGCTGAAGTAGGGCTCAAGCAGTAAGGCAGGCCTCAGAGTTCAAGGCAGACTACAGGCAGCACAGTAGACCTGCCAGGTGTAGCAAAACATCCTTCTGGAATACACAGCAGCATACATTCCTCAGAGTTGTTCTGCAAGTCCAGTAAGTGAACTAAAGAGTGGGTCTGAGGGTGACTTTTTTGGTGTCGCCTAGATAGCGCATCCGCTGTCTTGAAGAGACATGTTGTATTCAATATGTGGGCTTTAGCCCACAACATTCCCATTTGCTGGATCCATTGTCTCTCTCATTCTTTCTCCCCATTTGTCCACGTCATGAATTTATCATGCCTCATCCTGTGTTTGGCCCTCCCTGAGAGCATGGACCAATTACTACTATCCAGCCACTTCTATCAGTTTAGGAACTGCCTTGGGAACTACTTTTTGCTTTGTTGAAGAGTATTTCACACATGCACTATTGTTTTCACTCACTTTGAGCTCCTCTGTAAACTGACTTGTAAATCTTGTTCTTATATTGTCATATTTGCTGTGCATTAAGAGAATGAGGTCAAATGTCAGATGCTTTTTTCTAAGGGCACCTGTTTCCTTTTCTTGACTCAATGTGCAGCTGTTAAGAAAATGGGTGTTCAATCCTTGCGTTGCTACTTCAGTGACATGTTGGGAAGATTCCTGGAGCAAGTGCTAAAAAATGTGCAAGCGGAAAGGTAGGAATGGTGAATACTGAGCTCAGAATTAATGAGTTCTGCTGTTTAAGCAACCTTAAAAACGAATGGCATTTGTGACTACCATGGTGTCCTGATGGTGTATACTAACAGCTCTTTTGTAGAAAATGCTTAAAAATGTGTTTTCAGTCAATTCGGTGACTACGGTATTCTGTGACATTGGCTTCCACTTCTTCAAAATGGTCGCCTTTCCGCAAGGAGACCTGATGCTTCTATCCGCATGCTCACCAGCAGGTTCCTGCAGCCAACACATGCCTAGGTAAGCAAAGAAACAGGCATGTTTTTTTAACATGATCCTCTTATCTTGCATCTGTTTACTTTTTCATGTGTAGCGCCGGGGCGTCTCCTCCATGACGGAGGAGCGTCACCCCCCTGCCACCAGCTGCAAAACTTTAAGAGAACGATAATAAACTGTGTTTATTATCGTTTTCTTGAAAAGGGGCAGGCCACAGGCTGTGACGAGCACCCTTAGGGGAGTGCACAGAGCACTTTCCTCAGAGCGCAAATGTGTTTAGCCGGCTGTCTCGGGCAGGCCAAACACACATGCGCAGTGGACTCTCTCCAACCCAACAACACAGTTGCTGGGCTGGAGAGAGCCTGCACAGCCTCATAGCCTGCCTGGGAGCTCCCTGGTTGGGTGCTCCCAGCCAATCCTGACACTGCTTTGAGGAGCGGATGGAGCAGCGGCAACAATAAGTGTCTTTTAAAATTATTATTTATTATTCCTGACCCACCCAACACCCCGCCAACCCACCACTGCATGCCCCGCCCCTTCTGCCAGTTGTGAGCTGCAACTGGTCTAACACACTATTCCTCAGAGACATCCATCTAATATGAACCTAGCACAAAATATGATGTTGGTGAACCATGAGTACACAGTCACGTAGGCTCTCATTATTCTAATGAGACTACAGGATTTGAGCGGCAGAATCGCTTGCGGTGTGGGAGACTGAGTCTAATTCACAACAGGTGACACCAGTCGCCCCAATCCAGGTTTCGAGTTCTGGCTAACTAGCAGTACCTCATCTCCACCCAAAAGCAGGGATGATTGGGCAGCCAAGCGCATGACACAATTGACTCCTCAGGGAAATCGTGGTCACTCAGATTGCATCTGTTTCTCTCAGTTGCATTAGTTTCACATATACAAGGACAAGCAGAGGCAGTATATGTTTCAATAAGGTTTTAATGAAGCAACTGCACCTTTGACAATAAAGCATGTACTGCAACAACCAGGACGATAAAGCATGACAGGATTAAAATTGTGACAAGGAGAGTGAAGCATAGAAATAACGCTACCATATTGTGACTAGAGTAATTAAACTAATTCCTACCTAAGCTATATTAGAGCATGGCATGTTAAGCTCTAGTTCTGCGCTTCAGATTCCCCTGGGGAGATATCATCCCTTATACCTGAGAAAGAGGACTGAAGTCTGCATAAGCAGCTGTAGCGAAGCATTCAGCAACCAGCATACAGTCGTGGTCATCTGGCTGGAATCTCTCTCTAACGTATATGGGACAAGGAAGTGTTTTTATAATAAAACAGCTGATGTTCTTAGAAAATGTCCCTATGTAAGGATGCGTATGTTTCTATGAATACCAGAGACAAAGGGGGTCATTTTGACCTCGGCGGTCTTTTGTCAAGACCGCCGAGGGACCGCCGTGCTGAAGACCGCCAGTTGTGGCGGTTTTACACTCAGCGTATTATGACTGTTGGCAGCTCTCCGTCCTTTTTCGGATGGAGAGCTGCCAACAGCCATACTGGCGGTCGGCGGGGAAGTGGAGGTTGCTCCACCTCCACGTCAACAGAACACCGCCCACCGAATCACGTCCTGTGATTCGGCGTGGCGGTGTTCTGTTGACGGTGTGGCGTCGGCGGAGCGGCCCCCATGGATCCCGTCCCCTCCCGGAGGATCGACGGACCATGTAAGTCGATCGTCCGTTAGGGGAGGGGGGGTGGTTGGGGTGTTGTGAGTTGTGTGCGTGCATGGGGGGGGTGCGTGTGTGTATGTAGAGGGGGTGTGTGAGTGCGTGTATGCTTGCGGGGGTGTTGTGTGTTTGGGAATGAGTGCGTGTATGTCTGTAGGTATGTCTGTATGGATGTGTGCGTGTATGTTTGAATGTGGGTGTGCGTGTCTGACTGTGTGTGTCAATGTTGGCATGTATGTCGGTGTGTGTGTGTTGGTGGTGCCTGCGTGCGTGTCGTGTGTGAATGAGTGATGTGATTTTGGGGGGTGGGGAGGGGGGTCCTCCCACCATTGGGGGGTGGCATGGGTGGTGGGGGGTGTAGGGGAGGGTGTCAGGGTGGTTTTAGACCCCCATCAGTGCCAGGGAAGGAATTTCCTGGCACTGATAGTGCTTACCGCCATGGATTTCATGGCGGTTCCAAACCGCATGAAATTCATGGCAGTCAGCCGGGTCCAAATACTGCAGGCGGTATAGTGACGACCGCCGGGCTGGAGACCCAGGTCTCCAGCCCAGCGGTCGTTTCCGCACTGGCGGGCGGAACGGAGAAGCGGCGGATGACCATGGGGGTAACCGCCATGGTCATAATTGAAAAACTTTGACTGCCAGCCTGTTGGCGGTCTTACCGCCGCTTCTCCGCAGTCCGCAAGGGTCGTAATGACCCCCAAAGTGTTACCGCGTTTACCAGCAACCTATCTTACTGCAGCCTTGAGAAAAGCAGGGTGAAAGAAATTATGTGTTTAAGTATGCAGTGCTGGCCTATGCAAAGAACAGCTAGATAGAGAGAAATAAAACAAGATCACAAATGTGGATATTGCTAAAATAATAAACTAAGCTGAATAAAATATATCTAGGTTAAAGTGCACAGCTGCAGGCCTAGTTTTGCTAAAATACCGTGCATGGAGCTATAACTAAAATAGCTACACAACAACCCGAGCATTCTAAATCAACATTTACTACTGTCTTATGCAATATAATTACAGCAAAAAATAAAACCTGTTTATTCTTTGTAACTTTTTATACTTTATCTCCATACCTTTCATTTTGTTACCCCCTATCGTGTTTACGAGAGGTCTGTTTACGACAGCTCTAAATTGGGTTCTAGCCACTCTCTCCGAAGATACAATGGCTTAAAGGTCACAGTGAGTTAAGCAGAAGTGGTTACACTTGTTCAATGAAGAGTAAACTGTAAGAAAGTAAACCCTACCCATGTTAATTTATGCTTTTACTGAAAATTTCACACCAATACGTGATTTAAATTTCTGTCATTGAGATACTACAGTTTACCAAGAAATGTTCATCTTTATACTTCAGTACCTCCAACAGGTACCAATTCCAATGCTTGTGTTTTCAGTTGCTTCGAGCTACTCTGTAAACAGGCCTGTAAAGCTTATTCTTATTTCATCACATTTGCTGTGCATTTAAAGACCAAGGTCAGACACTGTTTTCCAAGGGTGCCAGTTAACTTTTCTTTTTCTGACTTCAAAGTGAAAGGATTTTAAAAAATGAATGACCCCCTTGCTCTTCGTGTCCCTCTCTTGCCCGTATGGTTCAGTACCTCTGCTCCTTCTTCCTTGTCCAGTTGCTCCTTTGTGCCTTACTATGGTTTCAACTCTTCCCTCACTCGCACTTGCACAAAAGAAAATGACATCTGCTTCACAGACTTTGTTTTTCTTATTTAGCGATTGATACCTTTCAAACAAATTATTCGTTATTCGGTCTCTTAAAAATGTGCGAAATAGCACATACACTGCGGGATCTTTTGCACAAAATGTTCCACTCTATCTTGCATAACCCAGAATGACCTCAATACAGAGACACTTGATTGATAGTTTTGTTTACAGAGATATGTCTTATCTGTCAATAATGGAGTTTGTTTTTTCTGGCCGCCTTGAGGAGGATTACCTTGATAGCAGCACACAGATGTTTCCTTCTCTTTTGCGTAGGACCCTACCACATATAATAACCAGTTGTCGAAACATACAAAAGAAAGTATGACACATGACTGAGCTCTATGCACCGCCCCCAAACACTTGTCACATGCTGAACACACACAATGACCCATGTCAATCACCTGTTGTGTGGGATCTACAGTTTTTAAGTACGCTTACATGGTAAAGGTTTGGATCTATTTCCTATCTCTGTACTGTGATGGCTAGCTCAAACAGTATGTTTTTCCACCTATTTATTTTTTTGATCCATGGTGTTTAAGGGCACATCCCTTTATATGTTCTAGCTCTCTAGTTTAAGATCTGGCTAGCTCAGCGCACATGCATATGCACTTAACATGCTATATTTTCATTATTCTTCCACGGACTGGTTGCGTGCTAAACTGTGGTGCAGCTCTGTTTACTCTCGCCGGCGCAGCGAGCTCTCTTCTTGAAAGGCATTGCACTAGACAGCTCAGGTTACAGTCCGCTGTGATGCACAGCTTTTTGGATCCTCTAGCAAAATTGCACTTTGCTATTTGGGTACTTCCGTCCTCCTGGCAAAGGGATATTTTTCTGCCATTTGTAACATTCTGGTGGACTCTCCTGGTAGTTTGCAGTGGCTCTGTAAGCCAGTTTCCATCAGTGCCGTTAAGACAGCACCAGACATGGCTATTCAGCTGCCCCAAGATTTATGTTGCATGTGTCTAAAGCATTGAGCAAAAAAAAGTGGTCACAATGCAAAATAAGTGGAATTCACCAATTATTTGTGTAATCTACATGTGGGACAGACCTGGAACATTTTAACAAAAATAAACACATGGTAAAAAAAAAAAAAAATGCAATTTCTAAAGCCCAGCTCAATTCCCCAAATGTTCCTGTCAATTTTTTAATCAATTGTAAATTCTCTCTGCTTTTATTAATGCATTCACAAAGTGCAGACCTCTTGATTGTAAGCCTTTTTGAAGGCATATAGGCCCTCATTACGAAATTGGCAGACTTTGAAAAAGACCGGCGAAGCTGCGGGAGCCAACATACTTCCAGTGCTGGCGGTATGGCTGCCCCCCTATTATGACTTTTCCACTGGGCCGGCGGACAGAAACAGCGTTTCCGTCCGCTGGCCCAGCGGGAAAAGTCACATCAACATTGAGCCTGCGGCAATGTTGATGTGCAGCAGCACCCGTCGCGCATTTCACTGCCAGAAATTCAAGCAGTGAAATGCGCGATGGGGCTGTGCCTGGGGGCCCCTGAGCATGGGCAGTGCAGGGGCCAACAGGGGCACCCCAAGTCCCCCTTATCGTCAGCCTTTCCATGGCAGTGTTTACCGCCATGGACAGGATGATGGTTGCGGACTCATAATCCCGAGTGCGACCGCCCGGCGGTATAGTGGAGGGGCCGGTGGTATGGCCGTGACTAATGCGCCGTGGTCATAATACACTGGCGGAACACCACCAGCCTGTTAGCGGTATTACCGCCAGTGTTCTGCCGTCCGCCAGGGTCGTAATGACCTCCCTAATGTTTACGGACTTCAAATGGTATCAGAACAGAATTCAATTTTGTATTTTATTTAGCTGTCTATGAAAATTATGTTAACATATTTGAATGTATTTACGCACACTTGTTTTATATTGGTCTTCAAGTAATCCATATGAGTACTTGTGTTTTCAGGCTTCCTCCAATATCCCCCTCCGGGTCACTTTTTTTCACTCCCACCACCACTCCGTCCAAGCTGCTTTTTTCCCTCCCTCCCCTTTGCCATGTCCATTACTTCTGACCGTCCCAGTTTCATTCCAACATGTGTCTTCTTTTTTCTTGGTGATTTCAAAAAGTGTACTTCGAAAGCCAAACTACTGAAGTATGCAAGACCCAAGGCCAAAGGTAGAATGGGGCAATCTCTTGCAAAGAGGCTGAGGCAGATTATCACCAAAGCCGTCCACAAAACAAGGGCTGCAATTTCTGAAGTGTGTGATGTTGCCGGACTACAGAGGCCAAGGAGTACAGCCAATGTAATGTGATGCAGCTAACCACAAAGCTGGTAAAATGTATTCAGTGTCTGGGAACGTACTAAATGCCTTTTTATTTACCTTATCCCAGTCGACCTCCACACTCTTCCGTGTTGTGTTGCTTGCCCCGCCCTGTGTTGTCTTGCTTTTCCCGCCAATCCTGTCAGACAAAAAAGGCAAATGACATGGCCAGCGCTGGCCACGTCATATCGCTTTTTGCCTTGACTTGCAGCCATGCTGCTATACAACATAGCTAAAAGAAATTGACATCTCCAATATCTTTTGCATTGCAGAGACCTATTGGCTTTGCCAATGCTTGGTTATACCTGGTGCCTCCTTTGAAATAGGAGAAGTTTCTAGAGAATTCCCTTTGAAGTCCTTGAATTTTCTAGGCTACCCTGCCTTGGCTCCAAGCTGGCTACATGAACAATGCATGGGTGGCAACACCTTTATGTAAAGGCAGAACATAGACTATTCAATTTGCAAGTGGGTCTGTGCCTAGTCCCGTACCACCCTCATGTCCCCGAAGTCCTGTCAGATGATGGCCCATCGAGGCACATCCAATCCTTCTGCTGTATGGCCGTCATGAGGGAATAAACTATCAGTTACACTCAGTCATGTGACCCATGACAGGCTGCAGACACCAAATGGCAAACGGAAAAATTAAAATTGCCAACTATCTAAAAGTTTTAAAAATAAACAGGGCAATCCAATATTCCCCCAGAGAACTAGGTAAATTCATATGCACACAAGAAAATGTTCCGGGAGGATTTTTTTTATTTTTTTACACATTTCATTTATATTGTGTTTGTCACAGAATCCACTGTTTTGACAAAAATATTTTAGCATATTACATGGAATCAGAAAAATTAATCAAAGCGTTCCAATAAATTCATTCTGTCACCTCCACCCCCCATAAAGATCATCCATAAGCAAAATTTAAATACATCAAACCTAGGGATCTCTAAGAGGCGTAGACTCCTCCGTAGGACTAGTCTATGTTTCTCTGCACTTACAGCTTTGGGAATTTTCATCTTTTAGAGATAGTTTTTTGCACATTCTCTAATTTCATCAGGGCTGTAGGATGATGCTTTATTCTTTTTGATCACTTTTACCCATTACACTTGGATACTATGACAAGCGAAATATATATGAAATGTGTAAATAACTCCTCAGGAACTTTCTAAAAGTGGCATTTTCAAAATTGTCTGATTTTACCATTATAGAGGATGTTTAATTACAATTTCTCAGACACCAAACACAATATGTTTGTGTGTTCCTAAACAAAAGCATTTATTAAATGTAATAAGACAACCCAATGTTATCCTATGTGAAAGATAGGTCTCACAGTAGTGAAAAATTAGTTTACGAGTTCTTTGCTACTAGGACATGTAAACCCTACAATTACGTGTCCAGCTTTTTAAATGCAACACACCCAGCCAATTGGGATACCAAGAGCCTACCTTAAAGGTGAGCTGTATGCAATAAAAGAGGAGTTTAAGGCTTGGCAAGGGAGTTATACCACCAAGTCAAATTGGCAGTTTACAACTGAATTCAGGCTGCATTTGCAAGTCTGAGACATGTTTAATGGGGCTACGTAAGTGAGTGGCACAATAAGTATTGCACACCCACTGGTAGCATTTAATTTACAGGACCTGGATGGTATACCACTCTTCCGGGGAATTAAATTAAATAATCCAATCAGGTGCAAATCAATTCTACCATATTTAGAGGAGAAAGCACAAGCACTTTGGTGCTGGTTAGCACTGGTAATGTGCACAGCCTTCAGGCCACCAAAAGCAAATTCAGCAAAAACAGGAGGAGTGAAGGAAACAGATTTCGGCCGACCCTGCAGAGAAGGCCAAGTCCATCGCCTCCCTGTTTATTCTTCTCCTGATTTCTCTTGGAGTACAATAAAGTAAAGTCATGTTTTCTAAGTTTTGTAGCGTATGTCACAATGTGCTTATTAGTTTCTCTCTTTTGGGTAAGCCTCTGAGGAATGATTAGCTATATTTGATGTTTGTTTGTGTAGTTTTGGTAATTAATTAAATGTCTGAACCATAAACTCATTTAGAATATTAGTACCTTAGAAAGGAGCAGTGAATGTATGAAACTGCAAATAATATGTAGATTTCCAACAACTGAAACTCTCCAAGTTGAATTGTTTCTGATCTTCCAATGAAAAACAATAGCTCTATTTGGGGATGGCACTGCTGCCATGTAATGACGAAGACAACTACAGAGGATGAAGTGGCTAATTGTGCCTCACAATGAAGGGTGGTCTATTAGTGTTAATGATTCTAAATTATCCTTGTCTAGCCCAGCTACTAGGCGGGTCATTTAAAGGTTGGCAGAATGGATAAACAGTCATAAATTACAACCTCTTGGTTTGGTTGTTCAACATTACGCCATCTGGTCACAGTGGTACTCACCCCATCCTGTGTAGGATGGGAAAACTCTGACTAGTATTCGTTCTACTTTCCTGAAGAGGCAAATTGCTCCATGGTTCTCAAATGCAGAGAGAAACCATCCTGCACATAAGAGACACTGATTTCTAGTTTTTCAAATACAAAGGTCCACATTTGGTATTTAAGCTTGAAAAAAATAAAATAAGATTAACAAAAATAAATGCAACAAACGTGGAGCCCGCTCTACAAACTATTTATCTGTCAGAAGAACCCCTGCAGTGGCAGCCCCACTCAAGGCTTGGAATCTCTTGCCACCCAGGTCGGGATCTCTAAATTGGGAGAATAACTCCTCCACGAGTGGAGTGCTTGGCCTTTACTGACCTGGTGGGCCTCACACAAACCTCTAAATAATAGCAAAGGTCTTCTTTAACCTTCAATAGGATTGGCTCATGTCCCCATACATGACAACTGATTTACGGAAGATGTTTAATTTATCAGTGTGTTCCTGGATTTGCAGATTATGATTTTTCAAAACAACACCCATTAAATGAGAGGATGAAAGAAGAAAGGAATGGAAATCAAATCGTTTCTTTTGGTCTGCATTACATTTTCTAATTGTTGCAATGTTCAAAGTTTGTTTCAGTATTTTGAGGTGTTTCACAATTACCAAGCAAATAGTTTATGAGTTTAATTTGTAGGCACTGATGTGCTCCTGCATGGAACATGAGTAAGTCTAGATGGAGAGCACCCATGCCTTCCCTTAATTTCAGTTTTATCCCTATGGAAAGGATTTGTTGACTTAAATAGCAGTAGATGATGGTAAGGGAGGCGTATGTGATGTGTGAGGGTGTTTCAAAGGTTTAGAATGACACTTTATTACTCTGGTCTTCACCATTTTTGACGTAGGGCCAGATGGTTGATGAGAGTTTTAGTCTTCACTGGATTAAGTTCAAAGTTTATAAATATTTCCAATCTCATATTATATCATAATTTGTATAGTTACTGGGTGGCCAGACAACATTCTAAAGTGCTGCTTCTCTATTCACTTAAGTTCCGAGCCATTTCATAAGGCCCTGGAAAACACAGAAGCCGGCTGCCATTATGTGGCCCTACGGTGGGCATCAATAAAGGACGTTTTCATCACACACTGAAGCTTTCAGATTGTACTTCGAAAGAAACCTTAGCTAGAAGCAGCCCGGTGCATTTCAAAGGAGAGAAGTCATGGGAAAAGCTCATTTACAAAATATTTGCTTCGAAAAGGGAGAGTAAGCTGATTAGAAGCTAGTACTTTATCTCAATTGTCTTTTAGGACGATAACTGGTGACAGAGAATCCCCTACCCAATAATAAATTATTTCAAGAGAGCTTTTATTTAAGCACACAAATTTTAGAATTTGATGTAGCTTTCTAGAGGGAACCAATAAAAGGCCTTTAATGCATTTTTCATGTATTTTCTTCTTTGTACTCGAAGGATGAGGTAAACTGCTTTGTTCTCGATGTATTGAGGTTTACGTGTATGTTTTGCCATGATACCAGTCCACGTAGCATTCTATTGTTTATTCAATTATGCCTTCGTGAAATGTGATAATTCTAGCAATTTTAGTTGCATGTTACCTTGTTTTGCCACCTTGATTTGTTGCAGAGAACAGATTATTTTTTTATTAGAAAACTATCTCAAAAGAACAAATAATCTACCCTTGCCAAATCACAGTCGCAATTAGTCACAGAACATTCTTAATAAGTGGTGCTTGGGTGATGGTCCAATGACATTTCATACAAAGATTACACTGTATTCTCTTGTGTTGCATTCAGGAATCTACAGCAATTCAAGATTGTATGGGTCTGCAGACTGGTGGGTGTCAGAGACTCAAGTTACATGATTGTATCATTTTGGTCTCACAGCTGCTCTCTGTACCCCTGTCCAATTACTTTCCTCTTTTCTTTTCCCCACAGAGCCTGATTTTAGGCTACAGTATTAGAAATTATTTGACGGTTAACTGATTGCTCTTAAGTAGCTTCTGTCTGCTACTGCTTTCTTCTTCCTGTTCGTCATGTGTTTTTTGCCTTTCCTGCCCCCAGTTGATTAGGTAGCAGATTTTTCAATTTATTCATCCACCCCTGTTTATTTCACTTTGTGCTTTTCCCTTCCTACAAGATGTCCTGCTCCTTTGTGGAATTGTATGGATTTTGACCTTGGGAACCTGAAGACTTTTGACTTCCATTGTTTTCCTTTTCCATTAGTATTCCTCTTTCTGAAGTCCTGTTTGTTAAAGTCTGCAACTCATTTGAGTTTTCATGTTTCTTATTAGTGCTTTTTTCTATGGAGCTTCTTTAGTTTATATGTCATCGCCCTAGCCTTTGGTTTATCTATTTGAATCTTTTTCTGTCTTTCATGGGATCTTAGTCTAATTTATGTAGGCCTACAGTAGGTGGAGGGTCATTGCTCTTTGTCTTTCCCTTGGTCTTTGGAGTCCAAAAGAAGCCTTAGTCTCAAATGTCAAACTCTGCTGTTTCTTCACCAGTTATTTCCCTCTTAGGTCCATTTAGCAGAATGAAGCTGCCAAGCTAGGGCACTCATGCAGGCTGAAGGGACTCTGAGCATGGCATGCTTTTGTTACTTGAGCATCTTTGTTCTATGAGTGTATAAAAACAGGGGCTGTTATCAAACCGGTATTTTAAAAAGAAAAAACATGCTAAATAGGAGTGGTATGAATAGGAGCTACATAATTTCAAAGACATTTGCTATTGGTGTTTTCAGTGCAGACAAAACAAAAAATGGTTGCATTAGATCTTAAATACGATGATTTCTTGAACGTGTGGTAAATATGAAAGTGTTAATATATGGTAGGTCTGACCAAAAACTTTATTCAACAAGAAAAGGATCTTGCGATGAAGCGCAAATGGAAAGCTCTCCAATGATTTCAGTTGATTACATTTGGATCACATGACCAGTGCATCTCAGCAATAAAAATTATCAGCTGCAAATACTAATGGTCACAGCCTAAAAGTGCATACTCAAGAATTGAATGACAGCTGAATGCCCCCAGCAGGCAATGGCAGAAAAAAAGAGAATGGTGAGAATGCAATTGGTTCAGCCAATTAATATTCACTTTTAGTTCATACATACGTATTCAAATAATTGTTCCTTAAGAACACATTGGAAAGTACTTAACCATTAAAATGAATATTGCCCACTACATTCATTCATAAATCTCTATTCAGTTTTAGCAAGCACAACCATAAAGGATACAATATACCACGGCTTAAAATACTCTAGGATTAAACATGTGTATAAGCACACTGGGACCTCGATATCCATCACCACAACGACATTGTTAACATTCTATTACTAGTTGGTTAAAATATATAGGACAGAAAACACTACATGGTAGCCTAAAAAACTTAAAACAATAACAAACATTTAAAATCAATAAAATAGCTGTACGCTGACACAATTTCACAAAGTCAATAATCAAGCAACTTTCTGATCGCTATTGCATAAGATAAAATACAGGCAAGCAGATAACAGGTTAGTTTTGAATTTCCCACCACACCTTCTTTTTGGGATTGACAAAAAAATAGTTGTATTAAATTCAACTTAAATTGTGTTCATAAAAAAAACAATGTCTGGAGTCAGTGACCAGGAATAAATAGAGTCGAACGCTTAGAGTGTTCTAGGGCTTCCCTATCGGCCTGGCACCTTGACGTAAGAGTTACCTGTATCCAAAACAGGCCAGATTTAGTGATTTGTTTCAGGATTATCAAATAAATCCCTACAGCCCAGCTGGGTAAAAATTTTGGAGCTTATTGCGATCCCAAAATTCTGATGGGGAGGTTGCTGCCAATGTGGCTATCTCCCTGCCGGGCCCATTACGAGTTTCCTGATAGGTTGGCGGGTGAACCCTGAGTTTCAGCCCACCAGCCCAGTGGGAGACATTGTCTCCGGCTTGTAATCGAGCCGCTGCAATGTTGTAGAGCGCAGGTTGCGCCAGCACCCTCACAAAGTTCATGGTCTGCTTTGCAGACTGTGAACATTGTGAGGGTGCTTACGAGGGGGCCCTGCACTGCCCATGCCAAATGCTATGCCAGTCTTTTCATGGCCACCATGAAACTGCTGGTGGAGAACAAAGTCTTAATCCCCAGGCAGATTAGGGCCGCCATAACTGCAAAACTGATGGGACATAAAATCCTGGCGGTTTCACTGTGGCACGACCACCACAGTCGTAATATGGCGCTCGGACCGCCGCATTGGGCAGACAAGACAGTTGGCTTTCATCCATTTAGCCTCTTTGGTCATACAGGTGGTAAACCGGTTTCTCATATTGATGTTCTTTTATGAGACAGAGAGTCAGAGTTGTGTGTCTGTGGCGTAAAAGAGAATGTTGTGTGCACGGATGATGCTGACTGGAGGGATCCTGCATGCGTTTAAGAGGGTGGGACTGAGGAACAAACCTTGAGGCACTTCACAGATGAGTTGGCAGACTTCAAAGAAGGTGCCAATCTGAAAGCATGTATTCGATCTATGTGGAAGGAGCAGAAACAGCAGAGAATGGGCGCTTGGATGGCAATCCTGTACACGCTCCTGGCAAGGATGGGGTGGGAGACTGTGTCAAAAGCTGCAGACAAGTCCAGGAGGAGGAGGGCTGCCAGGTCTTATTTGTCAAGGATCAAGCTAGTGTTGTCTGTGATGGTCATGTATGATATTTCTGTACTGTAGTTAGGCCTGAATCCGGACAGCGTGGGGTTCAGGAGCTGCTGGTGGCAGAGGTGATTGGTGAGGCATTTGTTTATTAACTTTATTGCTCCGGGATAACCACTGTTCAATTACATTTACCCTCCAAAGACTAGTACTGATCAGGTGAGTATGATCAGGGCCACTGGAATTATGTAACAGGAAGGGGCAAATTATGCAGCATGGTTGACTAAACTATGCAGGAAGAAAAGGCTAATTAAGCAGCACAATGAATCACATTTTCTGATAGTATTGCTTTATTATTTTGTCATATTTACATGTTTACACTGTCTGGGCAAAGTTTCACTCCGTTAGTACCTATTTAACACAAGCATGCAACAGAAATGCAAGCATTATAACTTCACAAAGGGCCTTCCACTGTGGAGGAATATGTGTTGCTGAGTTTAAGTAACTTGATCCGTTTGAGCTAGAAACATATTTCTCTGTTAAAGTGTGCAGCAGATGATAGATTATGCAGCAAATCCATACTTATGCAGAAAACATATCAGCCACAGAGTCACATAATTCCAGTAGTTCCAAGTTGACCTAAAACAACTACCAACTAATCATTTGTGACTTAGTTAATTCAGATGCCTAGTGGCAAGTAATCTACTGTGGGCTGTGTACAGACGTCGCTTAACAGGATGTTGGCTGCATTCCTTATCCCAAATGACCTTCACAGTTTTTCCAAATTATCATAAATTCAATAGTGGGGAGCTAACACTGCAAAGGATTTGTGTTTTATGCACAGAACTCAAGTTCATCAAATGTCATGGAGTTGCCAGACCAAATTATGTAAAATGTCTAACAGCACTCATTTGCAAAGGTCTGGCACAATAAAAAGGAGATTGTGAATTATTGCTAGAAGATGTAAATATTTCCCATGTATTTGCTCAATGAGAGTAAATTCTTCACTTTATCAGCAAGATTGTACCTAGGTGGGTACAAAAACCTTGGTTGGTTTCGGTCTCATGTATGGAGAAAGTACAGAATGAAGCAGCAGGGACATGGGTGCCAGAGCATGAACAACATAGAGAACTGGTTGGAAATTCTATCCATTTGGCTTGCACCTGGGTAAAAATTGCAGTAAGACTGAGGGCCTTATTTAACATTTTGGGGATGGGGTACTCAGTCACATATGTGGCCAATAACCCGGCCGCCATATTATGAGTGCATTACAGCCTATGGCATATTTGTGACGAAGTATCCCATCCACCAAAACTATAAATAAGGCCCTACATAGATCATCAAAGTGCTAAAATGGATGACATATCTTCATAGAACTAGAGCATTTGAATTGGGATGGAAAACTGTTTGTAGTGTGTACAGCTGTAGGTTCAAAAGCACTGCCGATTCCTGCCATTTAATCTTGGGCAAAGGTATTTGCAGCTTGTTTTTCTTCAAAGAAGTTTGAGTCAAACACCTCTCGATCCACAATGCACCAGGTTACATCCTCTACAGCATGTTTTCTGCTCAGCGGGTCAGTAGTGGAAGTGGAGAGTAGTGTTGAAGATGGTGTGTGCTGTGCATTGTAAGGGGAATGAATGAGGAAGGAAAGCATCTGTGATCATCTCTGGTTTTCTGGAGGTAGGTGGGTGCATGTGAATATACAACACTACATGATATGAACACATGGTTACAGGATAAGTACATTTTCCATTCCTAGCATGTGTAGCTGTAGATATACATGCTCTGCATAGACTGCAAAGTAGTTCCCACTCAAGCGGTGGCTAGTGAGCAGATGATGCAGATGTCTGGGATAATGTTCTTAGGACACCTTAGTCAGCTAAAGCCTGTTGATGGGCTAAAATATCCACACACTTGTGCTTGGTGAACGTGTGTGGGGTTGACCAAGTAGCAGTTTTGCATATACAAGTCAAAGGGGTTCTACCAAGAAGGGTTAACGTGTCATCCTTCACATGTGGAGTGGCTTCCATGGGAAGTGTCCACTTTGCCTTAGCATAACAAGTCTCAATGCATTGACAATTCATCTCATAATTCCCTATTTAGAGATGGAACTGCCTCTGTGGGGTTTGGCAAAGGCCACAAAAAGTTGACAACATATGAGAAGGCTTACTTTTATCAATATAGTACAAGAGCACCTTAACATTTACAGTTAGAAGGACCCTTTCTAATATAGACTCGTGTTGCAGGAAGAAGACACGCAGGTCCATGGTCCGGTTCATGTGAAACAGTGAGAAAATCTTTGGCAGAGGTGTAGTGCTAGTCAAAAGGACAATCTTATCTTTGTGAACTGGATGAATAGTTCATGTATTGTAAGAGCTTGGAGCACACCGATGTGTCTGAGGGAGGTGATTGCCACTCGGAAAGCTACCTTGCAATACAAGAACATGAGTGTAGCGGCTCAAAGGGGTGAGCTCATGAGTAATTTCAGGACTACAATCAGGTTTCACATGGGGAGAAGGGGGAGTTTTGGGAAGTATTACCCTTTTAAGGCCCTCCATGGAAGTTTTAATGACTGGGACCTTGAAAAGTGATATGGGTTGTCTTTTCTGCAAATATGCTGCAAATGAAGTTATTTGTAAGTGTATAGAAGTGTAGGTAAGGCCTGCCTTGGAATTGTGTAGCATACAATCTCTTACAAATCCTCTGGAAGTTTAAGGTAGCCAAACTGTAGAAACACAGTTGCAAGAGTGTGAAGTTCAGCCGTCTGGGATCTGAGCTGTCCCCAATGCTCAGTGTGAAGGTCCAGCCTCAGCAGAAGCTTCTTGTGTGGGTTGACTGACATCTTTGAGAGCAATGACAGCCAGAACTGTCTTGTACAGGTTTGTTTACTAAAAGAAGGATCGCTGGTATCTGCCTCATTACGTACGAGATGAAAAGGAGAGGAGGAAAAGGATAGAAAAATGTTCTTGACAGTTTATCTTTACTGCATTTCCTGTGGACTGTGGGTGGGGAGACCTGGAGGTGAAGTTTTGTCATCATACTTTTTCAAGAGCGGCAAACCAGTCAATGGTAGTGCTTCCCCACTGATGGAAGCACTTGTGAAGGACTTGCAGGTGGAGTTCATACTCTTGGATTCGATGATGCATCCTGCTGAGCAGATTTGCAAAGTCATTCTCCACTCCCAGCAAATGCTCTGCCAACAGCTTAATGTTGTTGCAGATTGCCCAGTGCCAGATCTCTAGAGGCAGTGCTAGTGGTAATGGGAGTAGGTTCTCTTCTGCTTCTAGTACATGGCCGTCATGTTGCCCTTCTTTATGTGCACTGTCTTGCCCCAAATGAGTATCAGGAAACATTGAGGGCTAGATGGATGGATAGCATTTCCAGGTAGTTCATATGGTACCCCAGGTTCTCAGGTGGTCCATGTGTATTGTGTATTCAGGTTTTGTAGATTGGCACTCCACAGGAGACGAGTCAGTGATTATGATCACTGTAGGAAGTTGGCTCTGTATGTGCTATTTTAAAGTAAGGAATAGCATGCACAGAGTCCAAGGGTTCCCCTTAGAGGTAAAATAGTGGTAAAAAGAGATAAAACTAATGCTCTATTTTGTGGTAGTGTGGTCGAGCAGTAGGCTTATCCAAGGAGTAGTGTTAAGCATTTGTTGTACATACACATAGACAATAAATGAGGTACACACACTCAGACAAATCCAGCCAATAGGTTTTATTATAGGAAAATATCTTTTCTTAGTTTATTTTAAGAACCACAGGTTCAAATTTTACATGTAATAGCTCTTTTGAAAGGTATTGCAGGTAAGTACTCTAGGAACTTTGAATCATTACTTTAGCATGTATACTTTTTACATAAAACACAATAAGCGGTTTTAAAAGTGGACACAGTGCAATTTTCACAGTTCCCGGGGGAGGTAAGTTATTGTTAGTTTCAACAGGTAAGTAAGGCACTTACAGGTTTCAGTTTTTGGTCCAAGGTAGCCCACCGTTGGGGGTTCAGAGCAACCCCAAAGTTATCACACCAGCAGCTCAGGGCCGGTCAGGTGCAAAGGTCAAAGAGGTGCCCAAAACACATAGGCTATAATGGAGAGAAGGGGGTGCCCCGGTTCCAGTCTGTCAGCAGGTAAGTACCCGCGTCTTCGGAGGGCAGACCAGGGGGGTTTTGTAGGGCACCGGGGCGGGGGGGGGCACAAAGTAGCACAGAAAGTACACCCTCAGCAGCGCGGGGCGGCCGGGTGCAGTGTGCAAACACGCGTCGGGTTTCCTTCAGTTTTCAATGGGAGACCAAGGGGTCTCTTCAGCGATGCAGGCAGGCAAGGGAGAGGGCCTCCTGGGGGTCACTCCTGCACAGAAGTTCAGTTTCTTTAGGGGCTGGGGGTTGCGGGTGCAGGGTCTTTTCCAGCCGTCGGGAAATGGAGTTCAGACAGTCACGGTCAGGGGGAGCCTGGGGATTCCCTCTGCAGGCGTCGCTGTGGGGACTCAGGGGGGGGCAACTTTGGTTACTCACAGTCGTAGAGTCGCCGGAGGGTCCTCCCTGAGTTGGTTGTTCTCCACCAGTCGAGTCGGGGTCGCCGGGTGCAGTGTTGCAAGTCTCACGCTTCTTGCGGGGAGTTGCAGGGGTCTTTAAATCTGCTCCTTGTAACAAAGTTGCAGTTCTTTTGGAGCAGTGCCGCTGTCCTCGGGAGTTTCTTGTCTTTTTCAAAGCAGGGCAGTCCTCAGAGGATTCAGAGGTCGCTGGTCCCTTGGAAAGCGTCGCTGGAGCAGGTTTCTTTGGAAGGCAGGAGACAGGCCGGTAAGTCTGGGGCCAAGGCAGTTGGTGTCTTCTGTTCTTTCTCTGCAGGGGTTTGTCAGCTCAGCAGTCCTTCTTGTAGTTGCAGGAATCTCATTTCTCTAGGTTCAGGGGAGCCCTTAAATACTAAATTTAAGGGCGTGTTTAGGTCTGGGGGGTTAGTAGCCAATGGCTACTAGCCCTGAGGGTGGGTACACCCTCTTTGTGCCTCCTCCCAAGGGGAGGGGGTCACATCCCTAATCCTATTGGGGGAATCCTCCATCTGCAAGATGGAGGATTTCTAAAAGTTAGAATCACCTCAGCTCAGGACACCTTAGGGGCTGTCCTGACTGGCCAGTGACTCCTCCTTGTTATTCTCATTATTTTCTCCGGCCTTGCCGCCAAAAGTGGGGGCCGGGGCCGGAGGGGGCGGGCAACTCCACTAGCTGGAGTGTCCTGCGGTGCTGTGACAAAGGGGTGAGCCTTTGAGGCTCACCGCCAGGTGTTACAGCTCCTGCCTGGGGGAGGTGTTAGCATCTCCACCCAGTGCAGGCTTTGTTACTGGCCTCAGAGTGACAAAGGCACTCTCCCCATGGGGCCAGCAACATGTCTCTAGTGTGGCAGGCTGCTGGAACCAGTCAGTCTACACAGATAGTCGGTTAGGTTTCAGGGGGCACCTCTAAGGTGCCCTCTGTGGTGTATTTTACAATAAAATGTACACTGGCATCAGTGTGCATTTATTGTGCTGAGAAGTTTGATACCAAACTTCCCAGTTTTCAGTGTAGCCATTATGGTGCTGTGGAGTTCGTGTAAAACAGACTCCCAGACCATATACTCTTATGGCTACCCTGCACTTACACTGTCTAAGGTTTTGCTTAGACACTGTAGGGGCACAGTGCTCATGCACTGGTACCCTCACCTATGGTATAGTGCACCCTGCCTTAGGGCTGTAAGGCCTGCTAGAGGGGTGTCTTACCTATACTGCATAGGCAGTGAGAGGCTGGCATGGCACCCTGAGGGGAGTGCCATGTCGACTTACTCATTTTGTTCTCACTAGCACACACAAGCTGGTAAGCAGTGTGTCTGTGCTGAGTGAGGGGTCTCTAGGGTGGCATAATACATGCTGCAGCCCTTAGAGTCCTTCCCTGGCATCAGGGTCCTTGGTACCAGAGGTACCAGTTACAAGGGACTTATCTGGATGCTAGGGTGTGCCAATTGTGGAATCAAAAGTACAGGTTAGGGAAAGAACACTGGTGCTGTGGCCTGGTTAGCAGGCCTCAGCACACTTTCAATTCAAAACATAGCATCAGCAAAGGCAAAAAGTCAGGGGGTAACCATGCCAAGGAGGCATTTCCTCACACAACCCCCCCCCCCCCCCCAAACGAAAGAGGATGAGACTAACCTTTCCCAAGAGAGTCTTCATTTTCTAAGTGGAAGAACCTGGAAAGGCCATCTGCATTGGCATGGGCAGTCCCAGGTCTGTGTTCCACTATAAAGTCCATTCCCTGTAGGGAGATGGACCACCTCAACAGTTTTGGATTTTCACCTCTCATTTGCATCAGCCATCTGAGGGGTCTGTGGTCAGTTTGAACTAGGAAGTGAGTACCAAAGAGGTATGGTCTCAACTTCTTCAGGGACCAAACCACAGCAAAGGCCTCCCTCTCAATGGCACTCCAACGCTGCTCCCTGGGGAGTAACCTCCTGCTAATGAAAGCAACAGGCTGGTCAAGGCCATCATCATTTGTTTGGGACAAAACTGCCCCTATCCCATGTTCAGAGGCATCTGTTTGCACAATGAATTGCTTGGAGTAATCTGGAGCTTTTAGAACTGGTGCTGTGCACATAGCTTGTTTCAGGGTGTCAAAGGCCTGTTGGCATTCTACAGTCCAGTTTACCTTCTTGGGCATTTTCTTGGAGGTGAGTTCTGTGACGGCTGTCACAATGGATCCATATCCCTTCACAAACCTCCTATAGTACCCAGTCAAGCCAAGGAATGCCCCGACTTGAGTCTGGGTTTTTGGAGCTACCGAGTCCAGAATAGTCTGGATCTTGGGTTGGAGTGGCTGAACTTGGCCTCCACCTACAAGGTGTCCCAAGTAAACCACAGTTCCCTGCCCTATCTGGCATTTGGATGCCTTGATAGAGAGGCCTGCAGATTGCAGAGCCTTCAAAACCTTCTTCAGGTGGACCAGGTGATCCTGCCAGGTGGAGTTGAAGACAGCAATATCATCAAGATAAGCTGCACTAAAGGATTCCAACCCAGCAAGGACTTGATTCACCAACCTTTGGAAGGTGGCAGGGGCATTCTTTAAACCAAAGGGCATAACAGTGAACTGATAATGCCCATCAGGTGTGGAGAATGCTGTCTTTTCTTTTGCTCCAGGGGCCATTTTGATTTGCCAGTACCCTGCTGTTAAGTCAAAGGTACTTAAGAATTTGGCAGCCCCTAATTTGTCTATTAGCTCATCAGCTCTAGGAATGGGATGAGCATCTGTCTTGGTGACAGAGTTGAGACCTCTGTAGTCCACACAACACCTCATCTCTCTCTTTCCTTCTTTGGTGTGAGGTTTGGGGACTAAGACCACTGGGCTAGCCCAGGGGCTGTCAGAGTGCTCTATTACTCCCAATTCCAGCATCTTGTGGACTTCCACCTTGATGCTTTCCTTAACTTGATCAGACTGTCTAAATATTTTGTTTTTGACAGGCATGCTGTCTCCTGTGTCCACATCATGGGTACACAGGTGTGTCTGTCCAGGGGTTAGGGAAAAGAGTTCAGCAAACTGTTGCAGGACCTTCCTACAGTCAGCTTGCTGTTGGCCAGAGAGGGTGTCTGAGTAGATCACTCCATCCACTGAGCCATCTTTAGGGTCTGATGAGAGGAGATCAGGGAGAGGCTCACTCGCAGCTTCCTGGTCCTCATCTGTTACCATCAACAGATTTACATCAGCCCTGTCATGGAAGAGCTTAAGGCGGTTCACATGGATCACCCTCTTGGGGCTCCTGCTTGTGCCAAGGTCTACCAGGTAGGTGACCTGACTCTTCCTCTCTAGTACTGGGTAAGGGCCACTCCATTTGTCCTGAAGTGCCCTGGGAGCCACAGGCTCCAGAACCCAGACTTTCTGCCCTGGTTGAAATTCAACCAGTGCAGCCTTTTGGTCATACCACAACTTCTGGAGTTGTTGGCTGGCCTCAAGGTTTTTACTTGCCTTTTCCATGTACTCTGCCATTCTTGAGCGAAGGCCAAGTACATAGTCCACTATGTCTTGTTTAGGCTCATGAAGAGGTCTCTCCCAGCCTTCTTTAACAAGAGCAAGTGGTCCCCTTACAGGGTGGCCAAACAGAAGTTCAAAGGGTGAGAATCCTACTCCCTTCTGAGGCACCTCTCTGTAAGCGAAAAGCAGACATGGCAGGAGGACATCCCATCTCCTTTTGAGTTTCTCTGGGAGCCCCATGATCATGCCCTTTAATGTCTTGTTGAATCTCTCAACAAGGCCATTAGTCTGTGGATGATATGGTGTAGTGAATTTATAAGTCACCCCACATTCATTCCACATGTGTTTTAGGTATGCTGACATGAAGTTGGTACCTCTGTCAGACACCACCTCCTTAGGGAAGCCCACTCTGGTAAAGATACCAATGAGGGCCTTGGCTACTGCAGGGGCAGTAGTTGACCTAAGGGGAATAGCTTCAGGATACCTAGTAGCATGATCCACTACTACTAGGATGTACATATTTCCTGAGGCTGTGGGAGGTTCTAGTGGACCAACTATGTCCACACCCACTCTTTCAAAGGGGACCCCCACCACTGGAAGTGGAATGAGGGGGGCCTTTGGGTGCCCACCTGTCTTACCACTGGCTTGACAGGTGGGGCAGGAGAGGCAAAACTCCTTAACCTTGTGGGACATATTGGGCCAGTAGAAGTGGTTGACTAACCTCTCCCACGTCTTGGTTTGTCCCAAATGCCCAGCAAGGGGAATATCATGGGCTAAGGTCAGAATAAACTCTCTGAACGACTGAGGCACTACCACTCTCCTAGTGGCACCAGGTTTGGGGTCTCTGGCCTCAGTGTACAGGAGTCCATCTTCCCAATAGACCCTATGTGTTCCATTTTTCTTGCCCTTGGACTCTTCAGCAGCTTGCTGCCTAAGGCCTTCAAGAGAGGGACAGGTTTCTTGTCCCTTACACAGCTCCTCCCTTGAGGGTCCCCCTGGGCCTAAGAGCTCAACCTGATAAGGTTCAAGCTCCAAAGGCTCAGTTCCCTCAGAGGGCAGAACTTCTTCCTGAGAAGAGAGGTTCTCTTTTTCTGACTGTGTTGCAGTTGGTGTCCCAACTGACTTTCCTTTTCTCTTGGTAGGCTGGGCCTTTCTTCCAGACTCCAGCTCTACTTTTTCACCCTGTGCCTTGCATTGTGCTCTTGTTTTTACACACACCAGTTCAGGGATACCCAGCATGGCTGCATGGGTTTTTAGCTCTACCTCAGCCCATGCTGAGGACTCCAGGTCATTTCCAAGCAGACAGTCTACTGGGATGTTTGAGGAGACCACCACCTGTTTCAGGCCATTGACCCCTCCCCATTCTAAAGTTACCATTGCCATGGGATGTGCTTTAGTCTGATTGTCAGCGTTGGTGACTGTATAGGTTTTTCCAGTCAGGTATTGGCCAGGGGAAACCAGTTTCTCTGTCACCATGGTGACACTGGCACCTGTATCCCTCAGGCCTTCTACACTTGTCCCATTAATAAAGAGCTGCTGCCTGTATTTTTGCATGTTAGGCGGCCAGGCAGCTAGTGTGGCTAAATCCACCCCACCCTCAGAGACTAGAGTAGCTTCAGTGTGGACCCTGATTTGCTCTGGGCACACTGTTGATCCCACTTGGAGACTAGCCATTCCAGTGTTACCTGGATTGGAGTTTGGAGTGGAACCTTTCTTGGGACAGGCCTTGTCTCCAGTTTGGTGTCCAGGCTGATTACAGCTACGACACCAGGCCTTTTTGGGATCAAAGTTTTTACCCTTGTACCCAGGATTGTTTTGTGAAGAGGCTCTGGGCCCACCCTCCTGTGCAGGTTTTTGGGGGCCTGTAGAAGACTCTTTACTATTTTTATTTTTGGCTGTCTCACCACCTTTCCCCTGGGGAGGTTTTGTGACCCCTTTCTTTTGGTCACCCCCTGTGGAAGTTTTGGACACCCTAGTCTTGACCCAATGGTCCGCCTTCTTTCCCAATTCTTGGGGAGAAATTGGTCCTAGGTCTACCAGATGCTGATGCAGTTTGTCATTGAAACAATTACTTAACAGGTGTTCTTTCACAAATAAATTGTACAGCCCATCATAATTACTTACACCACTGCCTTGAATCCAACCATCTAGTGTTTTCACTGAGTAGTCTACAAAGTCAACCCAGGTCTGGCTCGAGGATTTTTGAGCCCCCGTGAATCTAATCCTATACTCCTCAGTGGAGAATCCAAAGCCCTCAATCAGGGTACCCTTCATGAGGTCATAAGATTCTGCTTTTTTTCCAGAGAGTGTGAGGAGTCTATCCCTACACTTTCCTGTGAACATTTCCCAAAGGAGAGCACCCCAGTGAGATCTGTTCACTTTTCTGGTTACACAAGCCCTCTCAAAAGCTGTGAACCATTTGGTGATGTCATCACCATCTTCATATTTAGTTACAATCCCTTTAGGGATTTTCAACATGTCAGGAAAATCTCTGACCCTATTTATGTTGCTGCCACCATTGATGGGTCCTAGGCCCATCTCTTGCCTTTCCCTTTCTATGGCTAGGATCTGTCTTTCCAAAGCCAATCTTTTGGCCATCCTGGCTAGCTGGATGTCCTCTTCACTGGAGTTATCCTCAGTGATTTCAGAGTTGTTGGCCCCTCCTGTGAGGGGACCAGCATCTCTGACTATTATTTGTGGAGTCAGGGCTTGAGAGGCCCTGTTCTCCCTAAATAGGACTGGTAGGGGGGAATTTTCCTCCAAGTCACTATCTTCATCCTCTGTGTTGCCATCCTCAGAGGGGTTGGCCTTTTCAAACTCTGCCAACAGCTCCTGGAGCTGTAGTTTGGAAGGTCTGGGGCCCATTACTATTTTCTTTATTTTACAGAGTGACCTTAGCTCCCTCATCTTAAGATGGAGGTAAGGTGTGGTGTCGAGTTCCACCACATTCATCTCTGCACTAGACATTATGCTTCTAAAAGTTGGAATACTTTTTAAGAATCTAAACTGGTTCTAGAATCTAATTCAAACTTTTACAAACTTTTAAACTCTAAAAGAAATGCTAACAGGGACTAACACAAGGCCCTAGCAGGACTTTAAAGAATTTAGAAAACTTTTCAAATTGCAAAAATCAATTTCTAATGACAATTTTGGAATTTGTCGTGTGATCAGGTATTGGCTGAGTAGTCCAGCAAATGCAAAGTCTTGTACCCCACCGCTGATCCACCAATGTAGGAAGTTGGCTCTGTATGTGCTACTTCAAAGTAAGGAATAGCATGCACAGAGTCCAAGGGTTCCCCTTAGAGGTAAAATAGTGGTAAAAATAGATAATACTAATGCTCTATTTTGAGGTAGTGTGGTCGAGCAGTAGGCTTATCCAAGGAGTAGTGTTAAGCATTTGTTGTACATACACATAGACAATAAATGAGGTACACACACTCAGAGACAAATCCAGCCAATAGGTTTTTGTAAAGAAATGGCTCCCTGTTGCAGTTACCCCCCACTTTTTGCCTGATACTGATGCTGACTTGACTGAGAAGTGTGCTGGGACCCTGCTAACCAGGCCCCAGCACCAGTGTTCTTTCACCTAAAATGTACCATTGCTTCCACAATTGGCACAACCCTGGCACCTAGGTAAGTCCCTTGTAACTGGTACCCCCTGGTACCAAGGGCCCTGATGCCAGGGAAGGTCTCTAAGGGCTGCAGCATGTCTCATGCCACCCTAGGAACCCCTCACTCAGCACAGACACACTGCTTGCCAGCTTGTGTGTGCTGATGGGGAAAAAAATGACTAAGTCGACATGGCACTCCCCTCAGGGTGCCATGCCAACCTCCCACTGCCTGTGGCATAGGTAAGTCACCCCTCTAGTAGGCCTTACAGCCCTAAGGCAGGGTGCACTATACCACAGGTGAGGGCATATGTGCATGAGCACTATGCCCCTACAGTGTCTAAGCAAAACCTTAGACATTGTAAGTGCAGGGTAGCCATAAGAGTATATGGGCTGGGAGTCTGTCAAAAACGAACTCCACAGCTCCATAATGGCTACACTGAATACTGGGAAGTTTAGTATCAAACTTCTCAGAATAATAAACCCACACTGATGCCAGTGTTGGATTTATTAAAAAATGCACACAGAGGGCATCTTAGAGATACCCCCTGTATTTTACCCAATTGTTCAGTGCAGGACTGACTGGTCTGTGCCAGCCTGCTGCTGAGAGAAGAGTGTCTGACCTCATGCGGTGAGAGCCTTTGTGCTCTCTGAGGACAGAAACAAAGCCTGCTCTGGGTGGAGGTGCTTCACACCTCCCCCCTGCAGGAACTGTAACACCTAGCAGTGAGCTTCAAAGGCTCAAGCTTCGTGTTACAATGCCCCAGGGCACTCCAGCTAGTGGAGATGCCCGCCTCCTGGACCCAGCCCCCACTTTTGGCGGCAAGTCCAGGAGAGATAATGAGAAAAACAAGGAGGAGTCACTGGCCAGTCAGGACAGCCCCTAAGGTGTCCTGAGCTGAGGTGACTCTGACTTTTAGAAATCCTCCATCTTGTAGAAGGAGGATTCCCCCAATAGGGATAGGAATGTGACCCCCTCCCCTTGGGAGGACGCACAAAGAGGGTGTACCCACCCTCAGGGCTAGTAGCCATTGGCCACTAAACCCCAGACCTAAACACGCCCTTAAATTTAGTATTTAAGGGCTCCCCCTGAACCTAAGAATTTAGATTCCTGCAACTTACCTGAAGAAGAAGGATTGCTGAGCTGAAAAACCCCTGCAGAGGAAGAACAGAAGACACCAACTGCTTTGGCTCCAGACTTACCGGCCTGTCTCCTGCCTTCCAAAGAAACCTGCTCCAGCGACGCTTTCCAAGGGACCAGCGACCTCTGAATCCTCTGAGGACTGCCCCGCTTCAAGAAAGACTAGAAACTCCTGAGGACAGCGGCACTGCTCCAAAAGAACTGCAACTTTGTTTCAAGTAGCAGATTTAAAGACCCCTGCAACTCCCCGCAAGAAGCGTGAGACTTGCAACACTGCACCCGGCGACCCCGACTCGACTGGTGGAGAAACAACGCTTCAGGGAGGACCCTCCGGCGACTCTACGACTGTGAGTAACCAAAGTTGTCCCCCCTGAGCCCCCACAGCGACGCCTGCAGAGGGAATCCCGAGGCACCCCCTGACCACGACTACCTGAACTCCATTTCCCGACGGCTGGAAAAGACCCTGCACCCGCAGCCCCCAGCGCCTAAAGAAACGGAACTCCTGTGCAGGAGTGACCGCCAGGAGGCCCTCTCCCTTGCCTAGGTGGTGGCTACCCCGAGGAGCCCCCCCCTTGCCTGCCTGCAACGCTGAAGAGATCCCTTGATCTCTCATAGGAAACCATTACAAACCTGACGCGTGTTTGCACACTGCACCCGGCCGGCCCCGCGCTGCTGAGGGTGTACTTTTTGTGCTGACCTGTGTCCCCCCCGGTGCCCTACAAAACCCCACCTGGTCTGCCCTCCGAAGACGCGGGTACTTACCTGCTGGCAGACTGGAACCGGGGCACCCCCCTTCTCTCCATTGAAGCCTATGTGTTTTGGGCACCTCTTTGACCGGCCCTGAGCTGCTGGTGTGATAACTTTGGGGTGGCTCTGAACCCCCAACGGTGGGCTACCTTGGACCAAAAACTGAAACCTGTAAGTGACTTACTTACCTGTTAAAACTAACATTACTTTACCTCCCCCAGGAACTGTGAAAATTGCACTGTGTCCACTTTTAAAACAGCTTATTGTGTTTTATGTAAAAAGTATACATGCTAATGAAATGATTCAAAGTTCCTAAAGTACTTACCTGCAATACCTTTCAAATGAGATATTACATTTAAAATTTGAACCAGTGGTTCTTAAAATAAACTAAGAAAATATATTTTTCTATAACAAAACCTATTGGCTGGATTTGTCTCTGAGTGCGTGTTCCTCATTTATTGCCTGTGTGTATGTACAACAAATGCTTAACACTACTCCTTTGATAAGCCTACTGCTCGACCACACTACCACAAAATAGAGCATTAGTATTATCTCTTTTTGCCACTATCTTACCTCTAAGGGGAACCCTTGGACTCTGTGCATGCTATTCCTTACTTTGAAATAGCACATACAGAGCCAACTTCCTACAGTTTTGTTATAGAAAAATATCTTTTCTTAGTTTATTTTAAGAACCACAGGTTCAAATTTAACATGTAATATCTTGTTTGAAAGGTATTGCAGGTAAGTACATTAGGAACTTTGAATCATTTCAATTGCATGTATACTTTTCAAGTTATTCACAAATAGCTATTTTAAAAGTGGGCACAGTGCAATTTTACAGTTCCTGGGGGAGGTAAGTTTTTGTTAGTTTTACCAGGTAAGTAAGACACTTACAGGGTTCAGTTCTTGGTCCAAGGTAGCCCACCGTTGGGGGTTCAGAGCAACCCCAAAGTTACCACACCAGCAGCTCAGGGCCGGTCAGGTGCAGAGTTCAAAGTGGTGCCCAAAACGCATAGGCTTCAATGGAGGGAAGGGGGTGCCCCGGTTCCAGTCTGCCAGCAGGTAAGTACCCGCGTCTTCGGAGGGCAGACCAGGGGGGTTTTGTAGGGCACCGGGGGGGACACCAGCCCACACAGAAATTTCACCCTCAGCGGCGCGGGGGCGGCCGGGTGCAGTGTTAGAACAAGCGTCGGGTTCGCAATGGAAGTCAATGAGAGATCAAGAGATCTCTTCAGCGCTGCAGGCAGGCAAGGGGGGGCTTCCTCGGGGAAACCTCCACTTGGGCAAGGGAGAGGGACTCCTGGGGGTCACTTCTGCAGTGAAAGTCCGGTCCTTCAGGTCCTGGGGGCTGCGGGTGCAGGGTCTTTTCCAGGCGTCGGGACTTAGGTTTCAGAGAGTCGCGGTCAGGGGAAGCCTCGGGATTCCCTCTGCAGGCGGCGCTGTGGGGGCTCAGGGGGGACAGGTTTTGGTACTCACAGTCGTAGAGTAGTCCGGGGGTCCTCCCTGAGGTGTTGGTTCTCCACCAGCCGAGTCGGGGTCGCCGGGTGCAGTGTTGCAAGTCTCACGCTTCTTGCGGGGAGATTGCAGGGTTCATTAAAGCTGCTCCTTTGGATAAAGTTGCAGTCTTTTTGGAGCAGGTCCGCTGTCCTCGGGAGTTTCTTGACGTCGTCGAAGCAGGGCAGTCCTCAGAGGATTCAGAGGTCGCTGGTCCCTTTGGAAGGCGTCGCTGGAGCAGAGTTCTTTGGAAGGCAGGAGACAGGCCGGTGAGTTTCTGGAGCCAAGGCAGTTGTTGTCTTCTGGTCTTCCTCTGCAGGGGTTTTCAGCTAGGCCGTCCTTCTTGTTGTTGTTGCAGGAATCTAATTTTCTAGGGTTCAGGGTAGCCCTTAAATACTAAATTTAAGGGCGTGTTTAGGTCTGGGGGGTTAGTAGCCAATGGCTACTAGCCCTGAGGGTGGGTACACCCTCTTTGTGCCTCCTCCCAAGGGGAGGGGGTCACAATCCTAACCCTATTGGGGGAATCCTCCATCTGCAAGATGGAGGATTTCTAAAAGTTAGTCACCTCAGCTCAGGACACCTTAGGGGCTGTCCTGACTGGCCAGTGACTCCTCCTTGTTATTCTCATTATTTTCTCCGGCCTTGCCGCCAAAAGTGGGGGCCGGGGCCGGAGGGGGTGGGCAACTCCACTAGCTGGAGTGTCCTGCGGTGCTGTGACAAAGGGGTGAGCCTTTGAGGCTCACTGCCAGGTGTTACAGCTCCTGCCTGGGGGAGGTGTTAGCATCTCCACCCAGTGCAGGCTTTGTTACTGGCCTCAGAGTGACAAAGGCACTCTCCCCATGGGGCCAGCAACATGTCTCTAGTGTGGCAGGCTGCTGGAACTAGTCAGCCTACACAGACAGTCGGTTAAGTTTCAGGGGGCACCTCTAAGGTGCCCTCTGGGGTGTATTTTGCAATAAAATGTACACTGGCATCAGTGTGCATTTATTGTGCTGAGAAGTTTGCTACCAAACTTCCCAGTTTTCAGTGTAGCCATTATGGTGCTGTGGAGTTCGTGTTTGACAAACTGCCAGACCATATACTCTTATGGCTACCCTGCACTTACAATGTCTAAGGTTTTGTTTAGACACTGTAGGGGTACCATGCTCATGCACTGGTACCCTCACCTATGGTATAGTGCACCCTGCCTTAGGGCTGTAAGGCCTGCTAGAGGGGTGACTGACCTATACTTGCATAGGCAGTGAGAGGCTGGCATGGCACCCTGAGGGGAGTGTCATGTCGACTTACTCGTTTTGTTCTCACTAGCACACACAAGCTGGCAAGCAGTGTGTGTGTGCTGAGTGAGAGGCCTCCAGGGTGGCATAAGACATGCTGCAGCCCTTAGATGCATGTCCTTGGCATCAGGGCCCTTGGTACTAGAAGTACCAGTTACAAGGGACTTATCTGGATGCCAGGGTCTGCCAATTGTGGATACAAAAGTACAGGTTAGGGAAAGAACACTGGTGCTGGGGCCTGGTTAGCAGGCCTCAGCACACTTTCAATTGTAAACATAGCATCAGCAAAGGCAAAAAGTCAGGGGGTAACCATGCCAAGGAGGCATTTCCTTACACACGTCAAGTGGTAGAAGGTGGCATCCGACTCGCCACATCGCGGGCATTTGTGACAAGCCTGGGGGAATATGCACTGAAGCCGGTGTGGAGATAAATAGGTTTGGTGCAAATAATTAAATTGTATATAGCGGAATCTTGGGTTACGCGACACCCCTCGCGTCAGACTAAGTGCAGTTCGCCATGCCTTCTGTGATAGCGGTGCAGGGAGAGCCCGTCCAATCTAGCCTTCGCTCTTGTTTGAGCCACGTCCGGGCTCCCAAACAGAATACCATACAGTTGGGATATGCTGCAATGAATTCCTAGGCCGGCTAACAAGTCATGTAAGAGAGGGGAAGTTAGGGGTTCAGCGTGTGAGCAGTTGTACTGTGCAATAAGTTATGAACCGTCCCGGCCCCACGTCATGTGCTAACGTGAGCTCACTGTAGGACATGATGCGACTCTCTTTGAATATGTCCCCAATTGTTGGTATGCCCATTTCAGCCCATGATGTTTAGTTATGGTGTTCAGACACTTTCCACACCCCGGGGATGGCCAGCAGTGAGATCCTGGGTGAATAAGGTGGATCCGGGCGCCCATCTAGTATGTATCGGAGCCAGGACTTGTGTGCCACTTCTGACAGAATGTTATGTCGCCATGGAGGGCTATTGTGGTCTAACAGCCATTGCAGCACGTTGGTGTGGCCCAAGTTATCGTGTACCGACTTTGTCTCTATAGTAGGAAGGTTCTGCGTCCAGCGCAATGTCCAATATAATTGCACAGCTGCGTAATACAGCTTGTAGTTCAGTGTACCTGTGTAAGAATGTGTCGGCGAGCGTTGCGTGCCATTGACAACTGCCCCATATTAAATCAATCATCAGACTGTTCAGCGTTGTAAAGAAGATATGAGGAATTGCTATTGGCAGTGCGGAGAAATGGTATAGCAGTCTCAGGAGTATCATTTTTGCGATTGCCACCCTCTCCATTGGAGATAATGGAAGCGAGTGCCAAAACAACAGAGCCCCTAATCGACCTGACCGCACAGCCCAAGTTGCCTTCTCTAAGGTCTACTGCATTAATATATATCTGAATCCCTAGGGATTTGAATGAGGTATAACACCACTGTAGCCTATGTGTCATGAGAGGAACGTAGACCCTCGGGAACTGGTGTCAGTGGAAACAAACAGGATTTCGACCAGTTCACATGCAAGCCAGAAAGGGCCCCAAATAGATCCAGTAATTGCAGTAGGTTCGGGAGTGATGCTGTGCATTTGTGTTGATACATCAGCGTGTCAACCACAGGGAGGGAAACGATCTCAGGTATGCCCCATAGTTGCGTCCTTTGTCTAAGCTGTGCCGCCAGAGGTTCAGTCACTATTGCGAATAACAGCAGTGATAATGGGCAGCCCTGCCTCGTGCCCCTTCCAATCGGGAAACTTTCCAATATAATCCCGCCTGTCTTAACCCAAGCAGTAGGGCCAAAATACAGGGTGCTAATCCACCTCAGAAATACCTTCCCGAACCCCATGCTCCTCAGTGCTGCTGTTAAAAAAAGGCCAACCCAGAGTATCAAAAGCCTACTCTATATCGAGGGGCACCCCAACCCTATTGTGCTCTGAATCCGGGGCATCCGACATGAGCTGTAACAGACATCTAATATTTAGGAATGTGTTCCGACCGGGTATGAATCCTTACTGGTCTTAGTGCACCAGAGACGACATTAGCGGGAGCATTCGGTTCGTGAGGATCTTACCCAGTAGCTTACAATCCAGATTTAACAGTGAGAGGGGTCGGTAGGACCGAACATCCAGAGGATCACGGCCTGGCTTGGGGAGGACCACTATTAATGCCTCATGCTGGGATTCCGGGAGCTGCCCTGTCTTTTGTGCTTCATACAGAATTTCCATATATGGTTTGATTATCTGCGCTGAGAATGTGTGGTAATATTCTACCGGAAGACCATCGCTGCCCGGTGCTTTGTTATGGGCTAATTGACGCAATGCCGACTGAATCTCATCTGCATCTATGGGTTTATCTAATTCCAGCTGCTGTGTTGGAGAGAGGCGAGCAAGGGGGAGTGAGTGAGAAAAGTCTGCCATTTGTGCCGCTGAGGGGGAGGGTTACGCTGCATACAATGTGCTGTAGTATTGCTTGAATGCATCACTTATATCTGCCTATGTGTTAACCACTGCCCCACAATGTAGTCTAATAGCCCCTATGGGAGTGCGCTGTTGCTCACGACGTACCAACCACGCCAGTAACCTGCTGGAACGATCACCCTCCGAATGTGTCCTGGCAATGTAATGTCGGTAGTCGTATTTGCGCAGACACAAGTCGACCTCATGTCTGCATGTGCGTGGCTTGCAGAGGGCCTCCGGGGAAGCGGCACCCAACGCCACCTCACACTCCACCTCCTGCAGCAGCTCGCAAGACAACATACGCCACACCCCACCCGCCGCAGATAGACAGAGGCCCCTCACTACCACTTTATGGGCATCCCATTCTACAGCGCCAATGCAGCCGTCCCCCCATTAATTTTGAAATAATTGGAGTTGCACCCCGCCAATTCTTGGGAGAATGGAGGATCCAGTAGCAGATCCGGCTGCAGGCGCCCAAGTGAAAGGAGGCCATCAGAGGGCAATGGTCTGATATCGTTCTAGCCAGATATGACACCCCGGTAATGTCACTGGTCAGCCCTGTAGAGCTGAGCAACAGGTCTATGCGGGTGTGTAGGCAGTGAACCGGGGAATAAAAGGAGTATTCCCTATCTAGACGGTGAAGGAGGCGCCACACATCGTAGATTCTCCTCTCGGACATCCACGTCCTCAACACCTGGGAAATTTTCTTACTTGGAGTGCCATCCAGTGGTGGGTGGGATCTGTCCATATCTATATCTGCTACACATTTCAGGTGACCGCCCCATAATCTGTTGGACGGAGGGTATTGGAGGAGTTTGGGTGTAGTCGACAGGAGAAAATCCCCTTGTTTCAAATTAGGAGCATATAGCCCTACTATGATTAGTGGCTTGCCATCTAATGAACCTTCTAATTGGACGTATTGGCCATCTGCATCGGTCTTGTGATGCTCTACTGTGTATGGAACCTCTGGGGCCACCCACACCAACACCCCCCCTGGCTAAGGTAGACGTCGATCTACCATACGTTAGTCCCAGCCATTTGCTTTTGTGGCTATGTAAGTCCGCTGCTGTGAGGTGCGTTTCCTGAAGTATTGCTAGGTGGATTTTGTGCCTTTTGAGGTATGAGTATATCCTGCAATGTTTGGTGGTATTAGCCATGCATCTCACGTTCCATGTCAGTATGTTGTAAGAGTCAGTGCTTATGAGATTACGAAGTCGTGTGACAGTGTATGTGCTAGCAGTGCTTGACGTTGAGGTGGGGACAGTGTGGAGAACACTTTTGCCAGCCAATCACCCCCCCTCTGTATAGACCCCCACCTCCTCCCCCTGCCGTCCCGCAGATAAAGAAAAAAAATGCTAGAAAAACAACTTTGAACAAAATAATAACTTACTGGGCAACACCCAACTCTTACCGCAGTGGCACAACGGGTGCCACAGGTAACAGTCCTAACATTGTCCTTTTGGTAACCCATAGGGGTATGAGGAGGTGTGGGAGAGAAGAGCAAGAGTTGCATGGGCCACGGCCCGATCCAGATCCAGATAATCTTCACGCCCATCTTGTCCCGGCTACCCTGCCATTCGCTCCGTTGATGTTGAGGCCTCCCACAGGGGGCGTGGTGGGGGAAGCCCAAGCAGGTTGTTAAGTACTGACAGCAGTGGAGGAGTGCTGGATCTTGTTATGCTCGCCCCCTGTTGCATAGCCAATCACCGTCATTGCTGTGTAGGCCGCTGTACCACAAATCAGAACCTGGGAGATGGAGTAGCATGCCTGAGCCAGTGGTGTTAAGAAAGTTTGGAGATCGCCTGCTGTGCGCGGATTAAGTTCTGGGCGAATAAGGAGGGGGAGGTGGAGGCACTGGAGTGCCCCTGCGATGAGTTAGAGTCCATGTTCTTGTCCTCACGATGGGTGGCGTACTGAGCAGATGTGAACTGATTAGTGTCTTTTAAGGCCTTGGCCTGACCCTCGTCCGCCTGCGATCTGGAGTGGCGTGTCACGATTCCGGGTTTCCTCCTCCGACGAGGTGTGATCCAATCGTCCGGTGTGGGGTCATCACTGTTTGGTTTGACCAGCCCCTTTGCATGTAGCCAAGTCCAGGCGTCCTCTGGGGACGGGAAAATATGGGTTCTCTCCCCATCTATTACCCAAAGACGCACCGGGAACAGCAAAGAATAGGTGAGATTACTGTTGCGTAAGAGTTGTTTAACCTTCATGAAGGGCGAACGCTTTTGTTGCACCTCCATGGTGTAGTCAGGAGAAGCTGTAATAACATTGCTGTCCAACTGCAAAGGGCCCTGTGACCTGAAGCTCTGGAGGATCCGGTCTCTATCACGGAAGTTGAGGATTCTAGCAATCAGGAGTCAGGGTGGAGCCCCCAGGTGCAGTGGTCTGCTCGGGATCCGGTGGGCACATTCAACTGTGTACAAAGGCGATGCATCATTAGTACTGCATCCCTCAACCACTGTTCCAAGAACACCTCGGCATTTGGCATCTCTATCCGCTTCGGGAACCCCATAAATCTGATACTGTTCCTCCACGACCGACCCTCTACATCTTCTGCTCTACGTTTTCAAAAAGTAACCTCTGTTTCTATCCACTGTAGCTGGTCCCGTAGTTCTGTGATTTCGGGCCGAACTGTAATGAGTGTGGCTTCGTTGTCAGAAACTCTGTGTGCTAGTTTGTGGTGATCCACTCTGAGTAGGTTCACTTTCAGTGCCACTGAGTCTATTTTACCTCCAAGGTTACTTTGGTGTCCATCATGGATTGTAGGAGCTTGTTGAATTGTGCGGAATGAGCCTGCAGTGTCTCGTTCATTTGGTGGAGTGCAGCGGTGTGGTCTCCTGCAGCATTCATGGAGGGAGCATCTCTCCCTCCACGGCCTGTGGCAGCCTAATCGGCTTCGGTTTGACCATGATTGTATGTGGTTCTATCCCACGTCAAGTAGTCACACTGACCGCACACAGCCCAGACCGTCGGTCGTGCATCTTGTCACGTAATGGTGCGTATACTGCTGTGTTAACGGAGTCAGCCCCTGGGACGTGCACTGTTGGTAGGCACCAGAAGTGTCACTGAGTCCCTCTCACAGTCTCATTGGTTCGGTCAGCATGCCACCCAATGAAAGATCCGCGCCCCACCCAGGGCGGCTCACCTAGTTCGTCAGTACTTCCTACCTCCTCAGGAATTTTCGTTGCCGATGTTCACTGAAAGACAGGCTACTACTCTCACTCAGGTAGCCTTCTCTCACAGTGCGTTGAGTCTCCTGATAGTAAAGGGAACAGCATGCACGGCGGGGTCCCCGCCGCCACTCCGCTGTCATTTTGGGTTGGATCCCAGGCACAATAGGCGTCCCGCTCTGAAAACACTGCAGCCGCAGCCGTGCAGCACATGCGCGCTCCGCTGATTGTGCTAGCCACCCACAGCAGAGTCCCCTTGCAGTGCGTTTAGTGCTTTGGGCGCTGTGTAAGTCACTGAGATCCACGATGCTGGAAGGTGCCAGGAGTTACATGAAGCCCACTTTACATTTCTTTTAGTTCAATCAGGGGTGCTGCCAGTCAAAAAGAACTGCTTGCTGGCCAGGGCAGCCGGCCCGAGCCTCCCAACGCTCCCCTCAGCAGAGGGCCCAGTTGCTGCCAGTGTTTATCGCATGGTGGGCTGCTATGGTCTCTTATGTAGCCAACCGGTAAGGTACAGATATCCTCCCAACGATAAATGGTACAGCATATCTGGAGGGAGGCCTCATCCGCAATTCTGTTGACGTCACCCTGGGGTAGGCCTCCAGGCCTTGTATGGGCAACACGCTTGAAGATTATTGCTATTGCGGACTGGCCGCAGCTGTACATGCGGGCAGTGGTCTGCGCTCCGGCCGCTCGCACCCCAGCACCGGGGGACGATCAGGAGCACGACGGCAGGCGCCAGGGCAGTCCGGGCATGTAGGACAGCAGGATTGTTTACAGGCTGTGAGCGGGGCTCTTTAGCTAGCGTCCGCTCCAGCCGCCATCTTGGCCACGCCCCGCCCCCCCATTCTGCTTCTCTTGACTGTCCAGGTAAGCGAAGACTTGTATGACATTTCTTCACAAGTGCACTGCTAGTACCAGCAGGCACTTTGTGAACACCCAAGGAGCCGTGACTCCAAATGATAACTCCTTGAGCTGGTAGTGCTGTCCATTTACTATGAATAGAAGGTTGTAGTAATGCACTGAGTCGATGGGGATATGAAAGTATGAGTCTTTCTGAAGCAAGACAGAAGTGAAGTCAGTTTGCTGAAACAGTGGATGACATTCTGCAGGGTAATCCTGTGAAAGTGTTTGGCAAGGATGACCCTGTTCATTAGTGAAGGTGCAGAATCAATCAGAGACAGCTATCCTTTTAGGGATGAGAAAGCAGAGGGAGTGCACGTATTGTCCATTCTTTTGTGTGGGCCCCAGTACCTGTGGGATGAGCATAAACCTCTGTTTAAAAGCTGGAGGTGGCAGAGTTGAGGAGGTGGTGGTGGTGGAGGGGAGTGCTGGGGGGCATGGAAAATAATTCTAAATGCCACAATTCTCGCACAATCAAGAGCCCGTTCCCACCATCAGAGGTGATGTCTTTCCACTGTGGGAAGAAATACCTTATACTTCACCCAAGGCAAATCTGTGACTCTGGAACTGTAAGGCACTCAAGTGTCTATGTTGGTGCCTTTTTCATTTTTGTTTGAAAATCTGGTTATCGTGGGGACGGAACAGATGCTCACCACCAAAAGAGACATGTGTAAGTGCTGATGCACCAGAGTGTTAAACCTGTAATTTCTGAGCCAGACACGTGGAGAAGGATGTTTGTGTTAATCCCTCTAGCAGCAGTATCTGCATCAAGGATGCAACTAATATTTTAATTGATGCTGATCTTCCTCTCAGCAATGAGCTCTCGCCCCCATATTCTCATGAGCCTTCGGGCGGTCCTTGATCCTCTCCTCCAATTCCTACCAGTGGTAACAGCCATGAGAGGAGACCCACAGATTTCTCAAAAAGACAGTTGGTGGCATCTTAGAGGGCCAAACACTTGCCTGCTGATTCTATGCATTTGGACTATATTTTTTTATTTTTTTTAAGGGGAGGGGTGTAGGAGAGGGTGGGTTCCTCCACTTGTTTGAGCAAATGCACACTTTGTGCCATATGCATAACAAAGATTTCAGGTTCAACCTTGCCACAGATATAGATAGGGTCATCAGGAGCAGACAAACATTTTCTCGACTGCAGGTGTGGCCACCTTTCCCTTCATTGGCTCCTTAAAGCGATCATGCCAGCTCCAAGCATTGCTTTTAGCATGGGGAGGTAGTGAACTGCCCCCCCTGTCCTGGAGAGGATTTCAAATGGGAAGTCAGCCGCTATGCTTGTTAAGCTACTGCATGGTAAACAGTGGTATCATCAGGTAGCAGGGCTTTGGCTGGGTTGTGTATGGAGGTGGGGGATCTTCTCGGAGTAGCCAACTACACAATCTTTCCACAGATCTTTTCCCTCCTGGGGCAATGTAGGGCTCATCACAAGGGGTCCTGCGGGGAATAGAAAATCCCAGGGACTGAATAGATGTCCTGTGGGTATGTAGGAGAGGAGTGGAAGTAGGTGTGGTTTTGGAAGTTGGGGGACTTCTGGCTGAATTCCTAAACCCTTTCTAAGTTGGTAAACTTGAGGATTTGAGTCCTGGTTCATCCTCAAAGGCAAGCCTACATTTCTTTGGGATCCAGAGAAGTACTGAAGCTGGGGGTTTCGCACCAATTTTGCGAGTGTTGAGATGGATGAATAGGCTTCTCTGTTTACCACCAAAGGCCTCAGAAAGTATTTTTAAGCTTAACCCCTTGGGGTTTGAGCTCATCACCAATGGAGTTTTTGATGCTGCTTGTTTCGATGCTGGTATTGGTGTAAGCTTTTGTTGCAGATTTCAGCTGCGAGGGGGCCTTCTCTGGGCCTTGGCATTGAGGCAGAGTCGAATAACAATGCGGCTTGGTGCTCTTGGCTGCGGCTTTCATAAGCATCTATCCAGTCTCTTCAGTGCAAGAGAGTGCTGGTCGGAGAAGCCAGAACGAAAGGTTCTGTCATTTTTGGCTGGACTCTGCACTCGAAGTCAGACTTCGAAACAAGTGGTGCTGTGCCTTCATCGAAAGGCTTACTGGGGTCAAGGCTGGGCCAGACGTGTGGGCTGGCACCTACTTCACAGCAACTTCTTGTACCTCCTCCTCTTCTGCCTCAAGAGGCTTCAAATAACTGGGCCCCAGACTCTCACCTCCCCGGGTTGCTGGAATGCTAGCAGTCAAAGCCTATTCCTCTTCAGCACTGAAGCGGTCGTTGACCTCGAAGAGGTCCGGTATTTCAGAGGAAACCTGCTATTGCATCTTGTGGCGAGCCCCCACCATTCCCTTAAGGACTAGAGAATCTTCTTGCAGCAGAAGGCATGGCAGGTGTCACAGGAAATCTTGCAGGTTGGCGAGAGACACACCTTACAAAGAGTGCAGATTGCTTCCGGGTTGCTGGTCATTAAAGCTAGGACAAAACTGAAAGGATGTATGTTCCCATACTCGAGCCCTAAGTCCATCTCCTAAGAGAAGCTGAGAAGACTTCAGGGTCATTGACGGCTGGAACCTGAAAGGGTACGGTGCGTTGAAGGCCAATTTTTGTTGACTGTGGAGTCCAAGGTCCCAGGCACTGCAGGGAAAAATGTTCGGTGGCAGTATGCTGTTTTTCTGTTTGCGGTGATTTAAAGGCAAGTAGCTGACAATAAGAAAACTAGAGCAGAATTCATCGGTCCAAGAGCTGCATTCTCAAATGTCTGAGCCCAGGGAAGAAAAAAAAAAAAATCAGATCTGGAGGTGGTGTCCTGGTGCATTGAGGACAATTCTTGTCACTCAATATTCTTCGAAGAAAACAAGTTTCAAATGCTTAAACCCAACTCTAGATGACAGTAGTGTGCAGAGCATGTGTATGTACAGCAATACATGCTACAAACACTGTTTTAGCTCAACATTATCAGAACCGTTGAGATAAGGCTGCTTATGCTGACAGCTCAGACTGGATTTCTGGATTACTTTTTGCCAATGCCCAATAAAAGATAATTAGCAAGAACGACACTGACTTCTAAATGCCTATGTAACTATTTCAAGCTGGTTCTAAGTCTGTTGCTGCATCACCTTACTGACTGATATCCTGCTAGAGTTCTGATAGGAGACTAATGAAAGACAACCTGCTACACTGTAAAGACATGAAAGCACCTGAAAAGTTAGGGACAGTTCGGTAGGCTTGGCTGTAGTGGTGCTTGCCGTTCTCTTCAGGTCCCTAACTACAAAGTTATCTTCAGTTTCCCGTTTACTTGCTAATCTTGGAAGGCACTGCACACAAGTGTGTGTTTGAGATTTATGTTTGTAGTTAGTACCATGAATTTAGAAGAGTGATTATTTTTGGTCATGTGCATGCAGATAGTTAGGGGCAATCTCATCTCAAAAGTCCAGATCAGTGAACTACCACTAATTCTATGTACTGGACACAGCAATCATCAGTCTGTAGATTTCATTAAATGTAATTTTCTGTTCTTCTGGAAATATGTCAAACTCAAGCTTTGCCTCTCAAATGGGAGCGGTAAGTTTGACTATTAACAGAGAAGATTTTATAGTTAATTATACAATGGATTGGCAGGTGCACAAATGCTCACAGCACCCTAATAAAAGATCAGCTTTATTTGGATGGATGAATGAGTAGGGACAAGCAAGGAAGCCACGTATTTTATACTAGAAAGTTAATTTTGCATTGTCAGTTTTTCAACTTGCATGGCCAGCAGAGTATCCTCTACTGAGATTCCTCTCCAAATACCGGACATCAAAGACTTGTCAAGTTGGTCATCCTTTTCCTATCACATGATGCCTAAACATTGTGCCTGTAATGTTCAAGCACTGCGTTTAATGGCAACGGAAAATAGTACACTTATATTGAAATTCTTCTTAATATTTGGGATTGCGTCCTTATGTGAAGCCATTCACATTAATACAAATCTTTTTAAAATGAGGAATTGTATCTCTGCAATCAAAGACAAAATCCGCATATTGGTCATCAGGGGGAGCAGAAACGGCCACAGAACAGGATGTTGCACGTTTTATTGTGCCTGATAAAGAACAGGAAAGGATGGTCTGCCATGAACCTAGGTACTATTGGTGCGCACTGCTTCATCATGATTGCTGCAGTTGCAGCAGCTGGTTCTGTGCCTTCCTCGTTTATATCCACAAATGTCTTGTGAACCACCTTTTACAGGACCAAAGCATTGCTATCTGACATTCCGGAGAAATCAGATTTGGCCACATCCAACGCATGGCACATTCCCAGGCTGATCAGAAATTATCTCGGGTCATAATCCTCCTCCAATTTAAATCGGGGTAAAAAAAAGCTGAATTTGAGTTCTGTCACTCATTTCTGGATTAGTCCAATCTGCTCAACATTAATTTCCCTTTCAAGCTAAAAAAGGAGACAAAAGTTATTTTCAATGCAAAACAAGCAGTCAAAATCAATCTAAAAGTATGAACGACTTTAAATAATTTTTTTAAACACATGAAACCCATCATTTCATTAATTTACGAAATGCAGAAACGCAATGGGATCCAACTGTGTCAACTATACAACCAAAATATTACATAAAAATCAAAGAGGATGCATCTTAGTCTAGCAAAACCGTGTGCACTTTCTAACCCTGGGTAAAAAGAAAATTACACCAGAAGTATAATTCTATGAATGAATGCGGGTGACATATGTATCTTGAGTGCTTATGATTGTCATATATAGTTTGTTTTTTGAACTTGCATTAAGAGGAATTTTTAGCCAAAACCTCACAAAGTGGCATAACAACTGTTACAAGAGGTGGCATAACACAAACTCCCTTTTACGTTTGTTGGTCTTTTTCCCTCTGCTCTTTCCATCCTCTAAACGATACACCATATAGAGACTGTGCCTAATTCATTCTTTCATGACTACCTTTTCTGTAACCTAATTTCCTATCCATGTGATTCTGGCAGAAATGGGCAACATTTTGGGCCTCATTACAACCCTGGCGGTCAAAGACTGCCAGGGCTGTTTTGGAGGTTGCACCGCCAACAGGCTGGCAGTGCAAACTCGGGAATTATAACCACGGCTGAAGCGCCGCGCTCGCACCGCCAGGGTCAGCGTTTTTTTGCCACGTTGGTCGAGGCGGTTTTCTGCCGCGTTGGTTCCGGCGGTTGTAATCCACCAGGGCAGCGCTGCCCAGAGGATTACAAGTCCCCTTCCCGCCAGCCTTTTAATGGCAGTAGGAACTGCCATGGAAAGGCTGGAGGGAAGGGGAGTCGCAGGTCCCCTGGGGGGGCCTGCACTGCCCATGCCTTTGGCATAGGCAGTGCAGGGGCCCTCTGGCACAGCCCCACACAGCTTTTCACTGTCTGCACAGCAGACAGTGAAAAGCGCGACGGTTGCAACTGCACCAATCGCACGGCCGCAACACCACCGGCTCCATTTGGAGCCGGCTCCCATGTTGCGGCCGACATCCCCGCTGGGCCAGTTTTCCGCCCGCTGGGCCAGTTTTCCGCCCGCTGGCCCAGCGGGGATGTCATAATGGCCACTGCGAGAGTGTGGCCGCATTGGCGGCCGCACAGCGGTTACAACTTGGCAGGCGGCAAAGTTGTAATGAGGGCCTTTATCCCTTCCTTTGCATCTCTTGGAAATTATCATGGCTGGAATTTTAATGTATACTGTAGGAAGTTGGCTCTGTATGTGCTATTTCAAAGTAAGGAATAGCATGCACAGAGTCCAAGGGTTCCCCTTAGAGGTAAAATAGTGGTAAAAATAGATAATACTAATGCTCTATTTTGTGGTAGTGTGGTCGAGCAGTAGGCTTATCCAAGGAGTAGTGTTAAGCATTTGTTGTACATACACATAGACAATAAATGAGGTACACACACTCAGAGACAAATCCAGCCAATAGGTTTTTGTATAGAAAAATATCTTTTCTTAGTTTATTTTAAGAACCACAGGTTCAAATTCTACATGTAATATCTCCTTCGAGAGGTATTGCAGGTAAGTACTTTAGGAACTTTAAATCATAAAAATTGCATGTATACTTTTCAAGTTATTGACAAATAGCTGTTTTAAAAGTGGACACAGTGCAATTTTCACAGTTCCTAGGGGAGGTAAGTTTTTGTTAGGTTTACCAGGTAAGTAAGACACTTACAGGGTTCAGTTCTTGGTCCAAGGTAGCCCACCGTTGGGGGTTCAGAGCAACCCCAAAGTCACCACACCAGCAGCTCGGGGCCGGTCAGGTGCAGAGTTCAAAGTGGTGCCCAAAACACATAGGCTAGAATGGAGAGAAGGGGGTGCCCCGGTTCCGGTCTGCTTGCAGGTAAGTACCCGCGTCTTCGGAGGGCAGACCAGGGGGGTTTTGTAGGGCACCGGGGGGGACACAAGCCCACACAGAAAGTTCACCCTCAGCAGCACGGGGCGGCCGGGTGCAGTGTAGAAACAAGCGTCGGGTTCGCAATGTTAGTCTATGAGAGATCTCGGGATCTCTTCAGCGCTGCAGGCAGGCAAGGGGGGGATTCCTCGGGGAAACCTCCACTTGGGCAAGGGAGAGGGACTCCTGGGGGTCACTTCTCCAGTGAAAGTCCGGTCCTTCAGGTCCTGGGGGCTGCGGGTGCAGGGTCTCTCCCAGGCGTCGGGACTTTGGATTCAAAGAGTCGCGGTCAGGGGAAGCCTCGGGATTCCCTCTGCAGGCGGCGCTGTGGGGGCTCAGGGGGGACAGGTTTTGGTACTCACAGTATCAGAGTAGTCCTGGGGTCCCTCCTGAGGTGTTGGATCTCCACCAGCCGAGTCGGGGTCGCCGGGTGCAGTGTTGCAAGTCTCACGCTTCTTGCGGGGAGCTTGCAGGGTTCTTTCAAAGCTGCTGGAAACAAAGTTGCAGCCTTTCTTGGAGCAGGTCCGCTGTCCTCGGGAGTTTCTTGTCTTTTCGAAGCAGGGGCAGTCCTCAGAGGATGTCGAGGTCGCTGGTCCCTTTGGAAGGCGTCGCTGGAGCAGGATCTTTGGAAGGCAGGAGACAGGCCGGTGAGTTTCTGGAGCCAAGGCAGTTGTCGTCTTCTGGTCTTCCTCTGCAGGGGCTTTCAGCTAGGCAGTCCTTCTTCTTGTAGTTTGCAGGAATCTAATTTTCTAGGGTTCAGGGTAGCCCTTAAATACTAAATTTAAGGGCGTGTTTAGGTCTGGGGGGTTAGTAGCCAATGGCTACTAGCCCTGAGGGTGGGTACACCCTCTTTGTGCCTCCTCCCAAGGGGAGGGGGTCACAATCCTAACCCTATTGGGGGAATCCTCCATCTGCAAGATGGAGGATTTCTAAAAGTTAGAGTCACTTCAGCTCAGGACACCTTAGGGGCTGTCCTGACTGGCCAGTGACTCCTCCTTGTTGCTTTCTTTGTTCCCTCCAGCCTTGCCGCCAAAAGTGGGGGCCGTGGCCGGAGGGGGCGGGCAACTCCACTAAGCTGGAGTGCCCTGCTGGGCTGTGACAAAGGGGTGAGCCTTTGAGGCTCACCGCCAGGTGTCACAGCTCCTACCTGGGGGAGGTGTTAGCATCTCCACCCAGTGCAGGCTTTGTTACTGGCCTCAGAGTGACAAAGGCACTCTCCCCATGGGGCCAGCAACATGTCTCTAGTGTGGCAGGCTGCTGGAACTAGTCAGCCTACACAGATAGTTGGTTAAGTTTCAGGGGGCACCTCTAAGGTGCCCTCTGTGGTGTATTTTACAATCAAATGTACACTGGCATCAGTGTGCATTTATTGTGCTGAGAAGTTTGATACCAAACTTCCCAGTTTTCAGTGTAGCCATTATGGTGCTGTGGAGTTCGTGTAAAACAGACTCCCAGACCATATACTCTTATGGCTACCCTGCACTTACAACGTCTAAGGTTTTGCTTAGACACTGTAGGGGCACAGTGCTCATGCACTGGTACCCTCACCTATGGTATAGTGCACCCTGCCTTAGGGCTGTAAGGCCTGCTAGAGGGGTGTCTTATCTATACTGCATAGGCAGTGAGAGGCTGGCATGGCACCCTGAGGGGAGTGCCATGTCGACTTACTAATTTTGTTCTCACTAGCACACACAGGCTTGTAAGCAGTGTGGCTGTGCTGAGTGAGGGGTCTCTAGGGTGGCATAATGCATGCTGCAGCCCTTAGAGACCTTCCCTGGCATCAGGGCCCTTGGTACCAGAGGTACCAGTTACAAGGGACTTATCTGGATGCCAGGGTGTGCCAATTGTGGGATCAATGGTACATTTTAGGTGAAAGAACACTGGTGCTGGGGCCTGGTTAGCAGGGTCCCAGCACACTTCTCAGTCAAGTCAGCATCAGTATCAGGCAAAAAGTGGGGGGTAACTGCAACAGGGAGCCATTTCTTTACACAAGCCCCCCCCAGCCCACAGGCCAGGAGACTCAGCCAACGCTGGAAGAGTCTTCCTAGTCTGTCAGGCGAGGAAGAGTAGAGGAAATGGCTGGTTTGTTGCAGGGCCTACTCTGCCTTACATCCTCCTGTTCAGGTCATTCCCTCTGGGGAACTGACCCACTTCCACAGTGATAGGACCTAGTCTGAACTGCCTCTTGTCTGTGCTTTTTATGTCTTTACCCATTCTCTCTATTTTGAGGTCAGAGGTATCCACCTCTGCTAATCTTATCTTAGCCAGGGTCACCCCTAGCTTACCCAAAGAGGTTACCCAGAGCTGGAGTAACCCCACCATGACCAACAGGGTCAGGGGGCCTAACTTGTTATTTGGCATGGGGTCAGACCACCATGCCAAGGATAGTGCAGCCATAAAGGCTAACACCCAGCAGAGGCCACTGACAGCTGTCAGTGCCCAGAACCACACCTTTAGCTCTTCACCTACAAGGGAAGGGGCTAAGTTACAGGCTTCTTTGGGTTCAGGGTGCCTGTCTGCTGTATTAGAGTGGGGGGTTACCACATCTTGTAGTAAACACCCTTCTTCCACTCTTTCTTCTGTTAGCTGAGGAGCCACCCACTCAGGCTTAACAGTTGCCTGACTAGCCAGGACTTCTTGTGGGTCAGGTTGGACTTTATCAGAGCCATTTTTGGAGTTCTCCCCTACTGGAGCAGAATCTCCTTGGCTTGCTGGAACCTTGGCTAAAGGTTGTCCACCTTTCCTACTCTGTTTCCTTTTCTTTTTCTTCTGGGGCCTACTTGCATTTACTGCAGAGGCAGGCACTCCAGAATCCTTGGGAGAGGACTGGCCCTGGACCAGTTCTTCTCTTAGGCTCTGACTAACCTCTGGGTAGTCATTTCCAAGGAGACAATCAAGGGGGAGGTCTGTACTGACTACCACCCTTCTCCAGCTAAAAGTTCCACCCACTTCTATGGGCACAAGAGCCACAGGCCTATTAGTGACCCTGTCTGGGCTAACTCTTACTCTGGCCATCTCACCTGGGATGTACTGGTTTGAGAGTACCAGCCTGTCATGCACAATAGTGTGACTGGCACAAGTGTCTCTCAGGGCAGTGGTTGGGATTCCATTCACCAGTAGGTGGTGGAAGTGTCTACTTCCCTCTGGAATCTCCAACTCACCTGTTGGGCCCTGTTTCCAGTTGAAGGCTATGAAGACCTCCTCATCTGAGGAGTCATCTCCCATGGCTACACTGGTTACCCCTGGAATTTTGTTCTGGGGTTTGTTTTTGGGACAAGAAGTGTCCTTGGTGTGGTGCCCAGACTGTTTACAGTTGTGGCACCATGCCTTAGTGGCATCCCAGTTCTTACCCTGGTACCCACCTTTGTTTTGGGTTGTGTCTTGGGGCCCACCCACCTGTTCTGGTTTTTGGGGGCCTACAGAGGACTCTTTTTCTTTGTTTCTAGGGTCACCCACTTTCTCCTGGGGAGTTTTTGTAACCCCTTTCTTTTGGTCACCCCCAGTGGAAGTTTTGGTTACCCTAGTCTTGACCCAGTGGTCTGCCTTCTTTCCCAATTCTTGGGGAGAAATTGGACCTAGATCTACCAGATACTGATGCAACTTTTCATTGAAGCAGTTACTTAAAATGTGCTCTTTCATAAACAAATTATAAAGCCCAACATAGTCACACACTTCATTTCCAGTTAACCAACCATCTAGTGTTTTTACTGAGTAGTCTACAAAATCAACCCAGGTCTGGCTCGAGGATTTTTGAGCCCCCCTGAATCTAATTCTATACTCCTCAGTGGAGAATCCAAAGCCCTCAATCAGGGTACCCTTCATGAGGTCATAAGATTCTGCATCTTTTCCAGAGAGTGTGAGGAGTCTATCCCTACACTTTCCAGTGAACATTTCCCAAAGGAGAGCACCCCAGTGAGATCTGTTTACTTTTCTGGTTACACAAGCCCTCTCAAAAGCTGTGAACCATTTGGTGATGTCATCACCATCTTCATATTTTGTTACAATCCCTTTGGGGATTTTTAGGATGTCAGGAGAATCTCTGACCCTATTTAAGTTGCTGCCACCATCGATGGGACCTAGGCCCATCTCTTTTCTTTCCCTTTCTATGGCTAGGAGCTGCTTTTCCAAAGCCAATCTTTTGACCATCCTGGCTAACAGGGGGTCATCTTCACTGGAGTTATCCTCAGTGATTTCAGAGGTGTTGGTCTCTCCTGTGAGGGAACCAGCATCTCTGACTATTATTTTTGGAGTCAGGGTTTGAGGGACCCTGTTCTCCCTAGATAGGACTGGTAGGGGGGAATTTTCCTCCTGGTCACTATCCTCTTCCTCTGAGTTGCCACCCTCAGAGGGGTTGGCCTTTTCAAACTCTGCCAAAAGCTCCTGGAGCTGTATTTTGGTAGGTTTGGGGCCCATTGTTATTTTCTTTATTTTACAGAGTGACCTTAGCTCCCTCATCTTAAGATGGAGGTAAGGTGTGGTGTCGAGTTCCACCACAGTCACATCTGTGCTAGACATTTTGCTTCTAAAAGTTGGAATACTTTTTAAGAATCTACAACTGGTTCTAGAATCTAATTCAAACTTTTACAAACTTTTAAACTCTAAAAGAAATGCTAAACAGGATCTAACACAAGGCCCTAGCAGGTCTTTTAAGAATTTAGAAAACTTTTCAAATTGCAAAAATCAATTTCTAATGACAATTTTGGAATTTGTCGTGTGATCAGGTATTGGCTGAGTAGTCCAGCAAATGCAAAGTCTTGTACCCCACCGCTGATCCACCAATGTAGGAAGTTGGCTCTGTATGTGCTATTTCAAAGTAAGGAATAGCATGCACAGAGTCCAAGGGTTCCCCTTAGAGGTAAAATAGTGGTAAAAATAGATAATACTAATGCTCTATTTTGTGGTAGTGTGGTCGAGCAGTAGGCTTATCCAAGGAGTAGTGTTAAGCATTTGTTGTACATACACATAGACAATAAATGAGGTACACACACTCAGAGACAAATCCAGCCAATAGGTTTTTGTATAGAAAAATATCTTTTCTTAGTTTATTTTAAGAACCACAGGTTCAAATTCTACATGTAATATCTCCTTCGAGAGGTATTGCAGGTAAGTACTTTAGGAACTTTAAATCATAAAAATTGCATGTATACTTTTCAAGTTATTGACAAATAGCTGTTTTAAAAGTGGACACTTAGTGCAATTTTCACAGTTCCTAGGGGAGGTAAGTTTTTGTTAGGTTTACCAGGTAAGTAAGACACTTACAGGGTTCAGTTCTTGGTCCAAGGTAGCCCACCGTTGGGGGTTCAGAGCAACCCCAAAGTCACCACACCAGCAGCTCGGGGCCGGTCAGGTGCAGAGTTCAAAGTGGTGCCCAAAACACATAGGCTAGAATGGAGAGAAGGGGGTGCCCCGGTTCCGGTCTGCTTGCAGGTAAGTACCCGCGTCTTCGGAGGGCAGACCAGGGGGGTTTTGTAGGGCACCGGGGGGGACACAAGCCCACACAGAAAGTTCACCCTCAGCAGCACGGGGCGGCCGGGTGCAGTGTAGAAACAAGCGTCGGGTTCGCAATGTTAGTCTATGAGAGATCTCGGGATCTCTTCAGCGCTGCAGGCAGGCAAGGGGGGGATTCCTCGGGGAAACCTCCACTTGGGCAAGGGAGAGGGACTCCTGGGGGTCACTTCTCCAGTGAAAGTCCGGTCCTTCAGGTCCTGGGGGCTGCGGGTGCAGGGTCTCTCCCAGGCGTCGGGACTTTGGATTCAAAGAGTCGCGGTCAGGGGAAGCCTCGGGATTCCCTCTGCAGGCGGCGCTGTGGGGGCTCAGGGGGGACAGGTTTTGGTACTCACAGTATCAGAGTAGTCCTGGGGTCCCTCCTGAGGTGTTGGATCTCCACCAGCCGAGTCGGGGTCGCCGGGTGCAGTGTTGCAAGTCTCACGCTTCTTGCGGGGAGCTTGCAGGGTTCTTTCAAAGCTGCTGGAAACAAAGTTGCAGCCTTTCTTGGAGCAGGTCCGCTGTCCTCGGGAGTTTCTTGTCTTTTCGAAGCAGGGGCAGTCCTCAGAGGATGTCGAGGTCGCTGGTCCCTTTGGAAGGCGTCGCTGGAGCAGGATCTTTGGAAGGCAGGAGACAGGCCGGTGAGTTTCTGGAGCCAAGGCAGTTGTCGTCTTCTGGTCTTCCTCTGCAGGGGCTTTCAGCTAGGCAGTCCTTCTTCTTGTAGTTTGCAGGAATCTAATTTTCTAGGGTTCAGGGTAGCCCTTAAATACTAAATTTAAGGGCGTGTTTAGGTCTGGGGGGTTAGTAGCCAATGGCTACTAGCCCTGAGGGTGGGTACACCCTCTTTGTGCCTCCTCCCAAGGGGAGGGGGTCACAATCCTAACCCTATTGGGGGAATCCTCCATCTGCAAGATGGAGGATTTCTAAAAGTTAGAGTCACTTCAGCTCAGGACACCTTAGGGGCTGTCCTGACTGGCCAGTGACTCCTCCTTGTTGCTTTCTTTGTTCCCTCCAGCCTTGCCGCCAAAAGTGGGGGCCGTGGCCGGAGGGGGCGGGCAACTCCACTAAGCTGGAGTGCCCTGCTGGGCTGTGACAAAGGGGTGAGCCTTTGAGGCTCACCGCCAGGTGTCACAGCTCCTACCTGGGGGAGGTGTTAGCATCTCCACCCAGTGCAGGCTTTGTTACTGGCCTCAGAGTGACAAAGGCACTCTCCCCATGGGGCCAGCAACATGTCTCTAGTGTGGCAGGCTGCTGGAACTAGTCAGCCTACACAGATAGTTGGTTAAGTTTCAGGGGGCACCTCTAAGGTGCCCTCTGTGGTGTATTTTACAATCAAATGTACACTGGCATCAGTGTGCATTTATTGTGCTGAGAAGTTTGATACCAAACTTCCCAGTTTTCAGTGTAGCCATTATGGTGCTGTGGAGTTCGTGTAAAACAGACTCCCAGACCATATACTCTTATGGCTACCCTGCACTTACAACGTCTAAGGTTTTGCTTAGACACTGTAGGGGCACAGTGCTCATGCACTGGTACCCTCACCTATGGTATAGTGCACCCTGCCTTAGGGCTGTAAGGCCTGCTAGAGGGGTGTCTTATCTATACTGCATAGGCAGTGAGAGGCTGGCATGGCACCCTGAGGGGAGTGCCATGTCGACTTACTAATTTTGTTCTCACTAGCACACACAGGCTTGTAAGCAGTGTGGCTGTGCTGAGTGAGGGGTCTCTAGGGTGGCATAATGCATGCTGCAGCCCTTAGAGACCTTCCCTGGCATCAGGGCCCTTGGTACCAGAGGTACCAGTTACAAGGGACTTATCTGGATGCCAGGGTGTGCCAATTGTGGGATCAATGGTACATTTTAGGTGAAAGAACACTGGTGCTGGGGCCTGGTTAGCAGGGTCCCAGCACACTTCTCAGTCAAGTCAGCATCAGTATCAGGCAAAAAGTGGGGGGTAACTGCAACAGGGAGCCATTTCTTTACACATACCATTTAATTTTTTTCACTAAGGAAAATTACGTTATTTCATTATTGTTTTACAATCATAGCCAACCAACATTTTTACTATTTCTGGCTCCTACCTCACAATTAACAATTTTAAAATTGGTCAGCACTTAACATTGTGACTTTGGACAGCTTTGTAGAGACAGCACATACAGATAGCAAAGGGACATGTGCCAGATGCTGTTGCACCTGGGTCCGAAATCTGGAATTTGAGCCAAGCAGTTCTGCAGAGGAGGTTGCTAGTGTTAATCCCTTTCGAATTTCAAAGTTAAAACACATCAATGTTATTATGTATTACATTTCCATTACGAAATGTCACAAAAAGTACATTCCATCTTAAAATTCACCCAAATCCCGTGGTCATAGTGTATCTAAATTATTTATGCAACATTTTTTGTGTCCGAAGCTGATATCTATCTGTTCTTTTATGTGATTTTCTGTAATTCAAGTACAGGGTCTACAATTTGAAACCCTGTCTCTAAACAAGATGTGAGATTACTTGTCTGAATATTGGATTAGTGTTCATTACATGTGTGTTTAGCATACAAGTGTTTATTTTCGAGGTGCAATAACAATAATGAAACAAAAAAAAAATCTGTATCTTTCCCTTATATTACATTAAATGTGCAATTTAAACAGGGATATAGTTATTTTTTTCTTTTATAAGTTTGCTGAATGCCCTTCGACTTTAACGGCTCCGCTTTTGTTAACATACCTCTTATATTTTATTCAGATTAAGCACACACTGGGGAGGAGATTTAAAAAAAGAAGTCCTTTTATTTATTGGCAATGAATGCCAATTCCTCAGTACATATTTAATATTACATGAAATGTGACTAAAGGCTGAGGTCATTACTATTTTGTGGTGTCAGCAATACCACTCAATACATTTTTGATTTGATCTTTCTCCTTTTCCAAGATATGCTCCTCATAACCGCGTTTTAACCTGAAGCAACTTTTTTATTCAGCCTTCACCTATTCTCCTTTGGTAATAATCTGCTATGGCTGCCTACATGACACATTTTCACTTCCAAGTTGGTTGTGAAAAAGTTGCTATCTGTGAACTCCTTGAATTACTTTATTGCCTTGCACAGAAATGCTAGCATTTAGATGCTTTATCTCTGGTGTCCACATACTTATTGAGCACTGCTTTCTAGGCTTTACTAAAAGTTATCCTTCATAAATGATCATTCCTTTAAGTATCATCCCTGTGAGCCAGAGATATTATCAATATATTTTCTCCATTATAGTAAATGCTGTTTTGGCGCTTTGTGTTTTTTCCCAGAAAAAGTTCATATTCGAATACATAAACATAGGACCACCAAAAACAGAAAAGTGAAAACATTTTCACAAGCAGTAATATACACAAGGAAATTGATATTTAACTATGAAAAAAACGTTGTTCAGTGGCACTTGGTAAGATCCTGGTTTTGAATTAATACAACTGATGGAGAAATCTGGATAATGTGAGGTTTTATGTTGTCGTTCGACAGGTTACAAAGATGGATATTTTGAACACATTTCGTTTTAAGAACAATATTGTGAAAGTTATGAAAAAATGGGATTGGGTGTAAGCTAGTAATCAGCTAATGAGAGTCAGTGGATGTTTTGTTTTGTATACATTTATTTATGGATATCTCACCACAGACATGACTGCATCCTGAAGGAGCAGAGCATCCAAACAGGAAGGTGGCATTATGAACCCTAGGTGTACTATAAGTATGTGACTAAGCTTCATATTAATAAACAAGTAAAATATTTAGATACCACTTGTGTTCTTTAAACTTGTTGACAAAAGTCTTAGTAACCTAAGAAGAAGGCATTTATAGTCAGTAACCATCTTTAATTCATGTGACCACTGAAGCATTCAAGGAGGCAAATGGTTATTGTTACAAAAAAGTAATTGATACTCCCAAATTGAATAGTGAAAGTAAGCCTATTCAAAGGAACGGAAGCGCTATTTCAGGCTAAATAATAATAACTTCAGGGGGTGCCAATCAAGGATTTGTTTCTAACAATTTATACAAAATATTGACAAGCACACTGATCAGTATAGGGAAAGGTGCGGAAGACATTGTGACGTGAAGGGTTAATTAGCTTGAGCAGTGTAGAGGAGTGTGATGCCTGTTGAAACTCCCCCCAAACAACGTGGAAAAGTTCATGATATTATTTTCAAGCTTGTTTGTGTAGAGGGAAAAGATGGAATGAAAACAAAGGCTGGAGAAGGGCACAGCAGCCAAGTACTGATAACATAGTTAGAAAATGCCAGAATGAGATAGAATCCAAGCTTCGAGTTATTTAAGCACTGAAGTGTGGGTGAGGGATTGGAAGCTCGCAGATGGAGTTGTAAAAGCTGTCATGGCCCAGCGCTGCCTCCCTGTTTTGCTGACCGTGATGCTTGAGGGGGGGAGAGGTCCAAGCAGGCGGTAGAGGGCTTCCCAGCCTTTCGTGGACTAAGGTAGGTTCCACACAGGGATGAAAGGCCTTTGTTTCTCTGCTCTATTATGACTGATTATTTATGCTTGCACTGTGTTTATAACCTGAAGTATTCAGCTCGTTTATATTTTGCTTTCTAAACCTCGTAGTATGAACCTGCTACAGTAACTGAAACATGCATTTTGGTGTGCAGTAAATCAAAGCTTATCTGAAGTATTCAGTTTGTTTATATTTTGCCTCCTGAACATCGTAGTGAGAGCCTGCTGCAGTAATAGAAACATGCATTTTGGTGTGCAATAAATCAAAGCTTATCTGAAGTATCCAACTCATTAATATTCTGCTTCCTGAATATCGTAGTGTGATGCATTTTGGTATACAGTTAATCAAAGCTTATATCGGTCAATGAACTCTTTGTATATATATATATATATATATATATATATATTTGGAAAATGTCACTTACCCAGTGTACATCTGTTCGTGGCATGAGTCGCTGCAGATTCACATGCTGTGCACAGTCCGCCATCTGGTGTTGGGCTCGGAGTGTTACAAGTTGTTTTTCTTCGAAGAAGTCTTTTCGAGTCACGAGACCGAGGGACTCCTCCAACTTCGATTCCATTGCGCATGGGCGTCGACTCCATCTTAGATTGTTTTCCCCGCAGAGGGTGAGGTAGGAGTTGTGTATGTTAGTAATAGTGCCCATGCAATGGAATGAATACGTATGTACATAATAAAGGTTAAAGTAATATATTTACAAATGTTGAAGATCTACTTCTAAACGTCTAGAGGCTCCCGGGGAGGCGGGTGGGCGCATGTGAATCTGCAGCGACTCATGCCACGAACAGATGTACACTGGGTAAGTGACATTTTCCGTTCAATGGCATGTGTAGCTGCAGATACACATGCTGTGCACTGACTAGTAAGCAGTTATCTCCCCAAAAGCGGTGGTTCAGCCTGTAGGAGTTGAAGTAGTTTGAAATAATGTTCTTAGTACAGCCTGACCTACTGTGGCTTGTTGTGCAGTTAACACATCTACACAGTAGTGCTTGGTAAATGTATGAGGCGTAGACCATGTTGCTGCCTTACATATTTCATTCATTGGAATATTTCCTAGAAAGGCCATGGTAGCACCTTTCTTTCTGGTTGAGTGTGCCTTTGGTGTAATAGGCAGCTCTCTCTTTGCTTTAAGATAGCAGGTTTGAATACATTTAACTATCCACCTAGCAATGCCTTGTTTTGAAATTGGATTTCCTGTATGAGGTTTTTGAAAGGCAATAAATAGTTGTTTTGTTTTTCTAATTAGTTTCGTTCTGTCAATGTAGTACATTAGTGCTCTTTTGATGTCTAATGTATGTAGTGCTCTTTCAGCTACAGAATCTGGTTGTGGGAAGAACACTGGTAATTCTACTGTTAGATTTAAGTGGAACGGTGAGATAACCTTTGGTAAAAATTTAGGATTTGTTCTTAGAACTACTTTATTTTTATGTATCTGAATAAATGGTTCTTGTATGGTAAATGCTTGAATCTCGCTCACTCTTCTTAGAGATGTGATGGCAATCAAAAATGCAACTTTCCATGTTAAGTATTGCATTTCACAAGAATGCATGGGCTCGAAAGGTGGACCCATGAGTCTTGTTAAGACAATGTTGAGTTTCCATGAAGGAACAGGTGGTGTTCTTGGTGGTATGATTCTCTTTAAGCCTTCCATAAATGCTTTAATGACTGGTATAGTGAAGTTGAATGAGTAATTTGTAGGTAAGCTGAAATTGCGGTGAGATGTATTTTTATGGAAGAGAAAGCTAGATTTGATTTTTGTAAATGTAGTAAATATCCTACTACATCCTTTGGAGATGCGTGTAATGGCTGAATTTGATTATTCTGGCAGTAATACACTAATCTTTTCCACTTGTTTGCGTAGCAGTGTCTAGTGGTAGGTTTCCTAGCTTGTTTTATGACCTCCATACATTCTTGTGTGAGGTGCAAGTGTCCGAATTCTAGGATTTCAGGAGCCAAATTGCTAGATTCAAAGATGCTGGATTTGGATGTCTGATCGGTTGTTTGTGTTGTGTTAACAGATCTGGTTTGTTGGGTAGTTTGACATGAGGTACTACTGACAGGTCTAGTAGTGTCGTGTACCAAGGTTGCCTCGCCCATGTTAGTGCTATTAGTACGAGTTTGAGTTTGTTTTGACTCAACCTGTTTACTACATATGGAATGAGAGGGAGAGGGGGAAAAGCGTATGCAAAGATCCCGGACCAGTTCATCCATAGAGCATTGCCTTGGGATTGATCTTGTGGGTACCTGGATGCGAAGTTTTGGCATTTTGAGTTTTCTTTTGTTGCAAATAGATCTATTTGAGGCGTTCCCCAAATTTAAAAGTAATTGTTTAGTATTTGGGGGTGAATTTCCCATTCGTGGGTTTGTTGGTGATCTCGAGAGAGATGGTCTGCCAACTGGTTCTGAATCCCTGGAATAAATTGTGCTATTAGACGAATGTGGTTGTGAATCGCCCAATGCCATATTTTCTGTGTTAGGAGGCACAACTGTGTTGAGTGTGTCCCTCCTTGTTTGTTTAGATAATACATTGTTGTCATGTTGTCTGTTTTGACAAGAATGTATTTTGGGGTTATTATGGGTTGAAATGCTTTCAGCGCTAGAAATACTGCTAACATTTCCAAATGATTTATGTGAAACTGTCTCTGATGTACGTCCCATTGTCCTTGGATGCTGTGTTGATTGAGGTGTGCTCCCCACCCTGTCATGGAAGCATCTGTTGTTATGACGTATTGTGGCACTGGGTCTTGGAAAGGCCGCCCTCGGTTTAAATTTGTACTGTTCCACCATAGAAGCGAGATGTATGTTTGGCGGTCTATCAACACCAGATCTAGAAGTTGACCCTGTGCTTGTGACCATTGTGATGCTAGGCACTGTTGTAAGGGTCGCATGTGCAATCTTGCGTTTGGGACAATGGCTATGCATGAAGACATCATGCCTAGTAGTTTCATTACCATTCTGACTTGTATCTTTTGTGTTGGATACATGGCCTGTATTACTTTGTGAAATGTTTGAACCCGTTGTGGACTTGGAGTGGCAATCCCTTTTGTTGTGTTGATTGTTGCTCCTAAGTATTGCTGCGTTTGACACGGCAAAAGGTGTGACTTCGCGTAGTTGATGGAGAAACCTAGCCTGTGAAGGGTTTGTATGACATATTTTGTGTGCTGTGAACACTGTTTTAGCGTGTTGGTTTTGATTAACCAGTCGTCTAAGTACGGGAACACATGTATTTGCTGCCTTCTGATATGTGCAGCTACTACTGCCAGGCATTTTGTAAAAACTCTTGGCGCAGTTGTTATTCCGAATGGCAACACTTTGAATTGGTAATGTATTCCTTGGAATACGAACCTTAGGTATTTCCTGTGTGAAGGATGTATTGGTATATGGAAATACGCATCTTTTAGATCTAATGTTGTCATGTAGTCTTGCTGTTTGAGCAGTGGGATTACGTCTTGTAATGTGACCATGTGAAAGTGGTCTGATTTTATGTAGGTATTTAGTGTTCTGAGATCTAGTATTGGTCTCAGGGTTTTGTCTTTTTTGGGTATTAGAAAGTACAGTGAGTAAACTCCTGTGTTTCTTTGTTGAATTGGTACTAATTCTATTACGTCCTTTTGTAGCAATGCTTGAACTTCTACTCCTAAAAGATCTATATGTTGTTTTGACATATTGTGTGTTTTCGGTGGGACGTTTGGAGGGAATTGGCGAAATTCTATGCAATAACCATGCTGGATAATTGCTAAGACCCAAGTGTCTGTTGTTATTTCCTCCCAAAGTTAGTAAAATTGGCTTAGTCTTCCCCCCACAGGTGTTATGTGATGGGGTTGTGTGACTTGTGAGTCACTGCTTATTTTGAGGGGTTTTGGGGCCTTGGAATTTTCCTTTATTTTTTGGGAATTGGCCCCCTCTAAATTGCCCCCGAAAACCTCCCCTCTGATATTGACCCTGGTAGGTAGGCCTGGTTTGTGAGGTTGTGGTTTCTGTGGGTTGACCTCGAAACCCTCCCCTAAAAGGTGTTTTCCGAAATGTGCCTCTGCTCTGCGGGGAGTAGAGTGCGCCCATGGCTTTGGCTGTATCGGTGTCCTTTTTGAGTTTTTCAATGGCAGTGTCTACCTCCGGCCCAAACAATTGCTGTTCATTAAACGGCATATTGAGCACAGCCTGCTGGATTTCCGGTTTGAACCCAGAAGTGCTCAGCCATGCGTGCCTTCGTATTGTGACTGCAGTGTTTATTGTCCTTGCAGCTGTATCTGCTGCATCCATGGAAGACCGTATCTGATTATTTGAGATACTTTGTCCCTCTTCCACCACCTGTTGTGCTCTTTTTTGGAACTCCTTGGGTAAGTGTTCGATGAAATGTTGCATTTCATCCCAATGAGCCCTGTCGTATCTTGCCAAAAGTGCCTGTGAATTGGCAATACGCCACTGATTTGCTGCTTGTGCTGCAACCCTTTTTCCCGCAGCATCAAATTTGCGGCTCTTCTTGTCTGGAGGTGGTGCGTCGCCTGAGGTATGAGAGTTGGCTCTCGTACGAGCTGCCCCCACAACTACTGAGTCTGGTGTTAGTTGTGTTGTAATATATATTGGATCTGTGGGCGGTGGCTTATATTTTTTCTCCACCCTCGGAGTTATGGCTCTGCCTTTAACTGGATCCTGAAAAATTTGTTTTGAATGTCTTCGCATTCCTGGGAGCATGGCAAGGCATTGATACTGGCTATGGGTGGAGGATAAGGTGTTAAAGAGAAAGTCATCCTCAATTGGTTCCGAATGTAAGGAGACATTGTGAAACTCGGCTGCCCTTGCGACCACCTGTGTATAGGATGTACTGTCCTCAGGTGGTGACGGTTTAGTAGGATAAGAGTCTGGGCTATTGTCAGACACTGGAGCATCGTAGAGGTCCCATGCATCGGGATCATCCTGACTCATTGTGGTATGAGCTGGTGAGTGCATCAGTGGTGGAGTTGTTGCTGGTGATGCATGTATTGATGGTGGTGGAGACGGTGGTGGGGTTGTTTTCCTTGCCACCTTTGCCTGTGGTTGCTTGTCCTTTTGTTGAAAGGCAAGTTTCCTTTTTATTTTGATTGGAGGAAGAGTGGTTATCTTCCCTGTGTCCTCATGAATATGAAGCCTTCTTTGTATGTAGTCAGGTTCTACAGCTTGAAGCTCCTCTCCAAATCTATGTAATTGGGAGGTTAATCCTTGTTCCTCTGTATAGGAACTGGTTTTCGGCTCCGAGGCTGGCTGTTTCGGAACCGAAACCTTTTCGGAAGTCTTTTTAGGCTCCGAAGAAATCTTCTTTGTTTTCGGTGTGGTGTCTCGGTGCCAAAATTCTTCGGTGCCGCTGTCTCTGTGCTGAAGTTTCTCGGAGCCGCTGTCTCGGCTCCGAGGTTGCTGTGTGGCGGTATCTCGACCGGAGTTGGATGACTTCGACAACAGCATGCCCTTTTTCGGTGCCTTGGATGGGTCACCTATTTTTCAGGTTAAGCCATGGCCTGTTGGCGGTGTCGTCCCCTGGGCTTTTGTAGACTTCTCGTGAGTCTTGATTTTCGACGTTTTACTCACGGTTTTGGTTGTTTCTTCGGCGTCGAGTTCTTCCGAATCCGACTTGCGGACGGAGAAAGCTTCTTCTTCCTCCTCGAAACGATCTTGACCTGTCGCCGTGGACGCCATTTGTAGTCTCCTGGCTCTTCGGTCTCTCAGCGTCTTCCTCGACCAAAATGCTCGACAGGCTTCACAAGTATCCTCCTTGTGCTCGGGGGACAAGCACAAGTTACAGACCAGATGGTGATCCGTATACGGATACTTGTGATGGCATTTTGGGCAGAAACGGAATGGGGTCCTGTAGGAAGTTGGCTCTGTATGTGCTATTTCAAAGTAAGGAATAGCATGCACAGAGTCCAAGGGTTCCCCTTAGAGGTAAAATAGTGGTAAAAATAGATAATACTAATGCTCTATTTTGTGGTAGTGTGGTCGAGCAGTAGGCTTATCCAAGGAGTAGTGTTAAGCATTTGTTGTACATACACATAGACAATAAATGAGGTACACACACTCAGAGACAAATCTAGCCAATAGGTTTTTATATAGAAAAATATCTTTTCTTAGTTTATTTTAAGAACCACAGGTTCAAATTCTACATGTAATATCTCATTCGAAAGGTATTGCAGGTAAGTACTTTAGGAACTTCAAATCATCAAAATTGCATGTATACTTTTCAAGTTATTCACAAATAGCTGTTTTAAAAGTGGACACAGTGCAATTTTCACAGTTCCTAGGGGAGGTAAGTATTCGTTAGGTTAACCAGGTAAGTAAGACACTTACAGGGCTTAGTTCTTGGTCCAAGGTAGCCCACCGTTGGGGGTTCAGAGCAACCCCAAAGTCACCACATCAGCAGCTCAGGGCCGGTCAGGTGCAGAGTTCAAAGTGGTGCCCAAAACACATAGGCTAGAATGGAGAGAAGGGGGTGCCCCGGTTCCGGTCTGCTTGCAGGTAAGTACCCGCGTCTTCGGAGGGCAGACCAGGGGGGTTTTGTAGGGCACCGGGGGGGACACAAGTCCACACAGAAATTTCACCCTCAGCGGCGCGGGGGCGGCCGGGTGCAGTGTAGAAACAAGCGTCGGGTTCGCAGTGTTAGTCTATGAGAGATCTCGGGATCTCTTCAGCGCTGCAGGCAGGCAAGGGGGGGGTTCCTCGGGGAAACCTCCACTTGATCAAGGGAGAGGGACTCCTGGGGGTCACTCCTCCAGTGAAAGTCCGGTCCTTCAGGTCCTGGGGGCTGCGGGTGCAGGGTCTCTCCCAGGTGTCGGGACTTTGGATTCAAAGAGTCGCGGTCAGGGGAAGCCTCGGGATTCCCTCTGCAGGCGGCGCTGTGGGGGCTCAGGGGGGACAGGTTTTTGTACTCACAGTCTTAGAGTAGTCCTGGGGTCCCTCCTGAGGTGTCGGATCTCCACCAGCCGAGTCGGGGTCGCCGGGTGCAGTGTTGCAAGTCTCACGCTTCTTGCGGGGAGCTTGCAGGGTTCTTTCAAGGCTGCTGGAAACAAAGTTGCAGCCTTTCTTGGAGCAGGTCCGCTGTCCTCGGGAGTTTCTTGTCTTTTCGAAGCAGGGGCAGTCCTCAGAGGATGTCGAGGTCGCTGGTCCCTTTGGAAGGCGTCGCTGGAGCAGGATCTTTGGAAGGCAGGAGACAGGCCGGTGAGTTTCTGGAGCCAAGGCAGTTGTCGTCTTCTGGTCTTCCTCTGCAGGGGTTTTCAGCTAGGCAGTCCTTCTTCTTGTAGTTGCAGGAATCTGATTTTCTAGGGTTCAGGGTAGCCCTTAAATACTAAATTTAAGGGCGTGTTTAGGTCTGGGGGGTTAGTAGCCAATGGCTACTAGCCCTGAGGGTGGGTACACCCTCTTTGTGCCTCCTCCCAAGGGGAGGGGGTCACAATCCTAACCCTATTGGGGGAATCCTCCATCTGCAAGATGGAGGATTTCTAAAAGTCAGAGTCACTTCAGCTCAGGACACCTTAGGGGCTGTCCTGACTGGCCAGGGACTCCTCCTTGTTTTTCTCATTATTTTCTCCGGCCTTGCCGCCAAAAGTGGGGCCTGGCCGGAGGGGGCGGGCAACTCCACTAGCTGGAGTGTCCTGCTGGGTTGGCACAAAGGAGGTGAGCCTTTGAGGCTCACCGCCAGGTGTGACAATTCCTGCCTGGGAGAGGTGTTAGCATCTCCACCCAGTGCAGGCTTTGTTACTGGCCTCAGAGTGACAAAGGCACTCTCCCCATGGGGCCAGCAACATGTCTCGGTTTGTGGCAGGCTGCTAAAACTAGTCAGCCTACACAGATAGTCGGTTAAGTTTCAGGGGGCACCTCTAAGGTGCCCTCTGTGGTGTATTTTACAATAAAATGTACACTGGCATCAGTGTGCATTTATTGTGCTGAGAAGTTTGATACCAAACTTCCCAGTTTTCAGTGTAGCCATTATGGTGCTGTGGAGTTCGTGTTTGACAGACTCCCAGACCATATACTCTTATGGCTACCCTGCACTTACAATGTCTAAGGTTTTGTTTAGACACTGTAGGGGTACCATGCTCATGCACTGGTACCCTCACCTATGGTATAGTGCACCCTGCCTTAGGGCTGTAAGGCCTGCTAGAGGGGTGTCTTACCTATACTGCATAGGCAGTGAGAGGCTGGCATGGCACCCTGAGGGGAGTGCCATGTCGACTTACTCGTTTTGTCCTCACTAGCACACACAAGCTGGTAAGCAGTGTGTCTGTGCTGAGTGAGAGGTCTCCAGGGTGGCATAAGACATGCTGCAGCCCTTAGAGACCTTCCTTGGCATCAGGGCCCTTGGTACTAGAAGTACCAGTTACAAGGGACTTATCTGGATGCCAGGGTCTGCCAATTGTGGATACAAAAGTACAGGTTAGGGAAAGAACACTGGTGCTGGGGCCTGGTTAGCAGGGTCCCAGCACTCTTCTCAGTCAAGTCAGCATCAGTATCAGGCAAAAAGTGGGGGGTAACTGCAACAGGGAGCCATTTCTTTACAGGTCCGTTCCATGAGCCTTGAAGTCGCACGTGGCCGGGCCGACCAGGCCCCGACGGGGGATCGAAAAAACCCCGAAGGGCCACCGGAGCTCTTCAAAATTCGGTGTCGATTTGTTCTAACTAACCCGATACCGAACGCAAACAATACCGACGTTTTTTTCCGAGATTCTAACTAACTTTCCGACCCGAAACACGGAGCGAAAAGGAACACGTCCGAACCCGATGGCGGAAAAAAAACAATCTAAGATGGAGTCGACGCCCATGCGCAATGGAATCGAAGTGGGAGGAGTCCCTCGGTCTCGTGACTCGAAAAGATTTCTTCGAAGAAAAACAACTTGTAACACTCCGAGCCCAACACCAGACGGCGGACAGTGCACAGCATGTGTATCTGCAGCTACACATGCCATCGAACATATATATATATATATATATATATATACACACACACACACACACACACACACACACACACAGATGCTCTTTGTAATGTACTTATATATAAATAGATGCATTTCATTGCTGTAGGAAGTTGGCTCTGTATGTGCTATTTCAAAGTAAGGAATAGCATGCACAGAGTCCAAGGGTTCCCCTTAGAGGTAAAATAGTGGTAAAAATAGATAATACTAATGCTCTATTTTGTGGTAGTGTGGTCGAGCAGTAGGCTTATCCAAGGAGTAGTGTTAAGCATTTGTTGTACATACACATAGACAATAAATGAGGTACACACACTCAGAGACAAATCCAGCCAATAGGTTTTTATATAGAAAAATATCTTTTCTTAGTTTATTTTAAGAACCACAGGTTCAAATTCTACATGTAATATCTCATTCGAAAGGTATTGCAGGTAAGTACTTTAGGAACTTCAAATCATCAAAATTGCATGTATACTTTTCAAGTTATTGACAAATAGCTGTTTTAAAAGTGGACACTTAGTGCAATTTTCACAGTTCCTAGGGGGAGGTAAGTATTGGTTAGGTTAACCAGGTAAGTAAGACACTTACAGGGCTTAGTTCTTGGTCCAAGGTAGCCCACCGTTGGGGGTTCAGAGCAACCCCAAAGTCACCACACCAGCAGCTCAGGGCCGGTCAGGTGCAGAGTTCAAAGTGGTGCCCAAAACACATAGGCTAGAATGGAGAGAAGGGGGTGCCCCGGTTCCGGTCTGCTTGCAGGTAAGTACCCGCGTCTTCGGAGGGCAGACCAGGGGGGTTTTGTAGGGCACCGGGGGGGACACAAGTCCACACAGAAATTTCACCCTCAGCAGCGCGGGGGCGGCCGGGTGCAGTGTAGGAACAGGCGTCGGGTTCGCAATGTTAGTCTATGAGAGATCTCGGGATCGCTTCAGCGCTGCAGGCAGGCAAGGGGGGGATTCCTCGGGGAAACCTCCACTTGGGCAAGGGAGAGGGACTCCTGGGGGTCACTTCTCCAGTGAAAGTCCGGTCCTTCAGGTCCTGGGGGCTGCGGGTGCAGGGTCTCTCCCAGGCGTCGGGACTTTAGGTTCAAAGAGTCGCGGTCAGGGGAAGCCTCGGGATTCCCTCTGCAGGCGGCGCTGTGGGGGCTCAGGGGGGACAGGTTTTGGTACTCACAGTATCAGAGTAGTCCGGGGGTCCCTCCTGAGGTGTTGGATCGCCACCAGCCGAGTCGGGGTCGCCGGGTGCAGTGTTGCAAGTCTCACGCTTCTTGCGGGGAGCTTGCAGGGTTCTTTAAAGTTGCTGGAAACAAAGTTGCAGCTTTTCTTGGAGCAGGTCCGCTGTCCTCGGGAGTTTCTTGTCTTTTCGAAGCAGGGGCAGTCCTCAGAGGATGTCGAGGTCGCTGGTCCCTTTGGAAGGCGTCGCTGGAGCAGGATCTTTGGAAGGCAGGAGACAGGCCGGTGAGTTTCTGGAGCCAAGGCAGTTGTCGTCTTCTGGTCTTCCTCTGCAGGGGTTTTCAGCTAGGCAGTCCTTCTTCTTGTAGTTGCAGGAATCTAATTTTCTAGGGTTCAGGGTAGCCCTTAAATACTAAATTTAAGGGCGTGTTTAGGTCTGGGGGGTTAGTAGCCAATGGCTACTAGCCCTGAGGGTGGGTACACCCTCTTTGTGCCTCCTCCCAAGGGGAGGGGGTCACAATCCTAACCCTATTGGGGGAATCCTCCATCTGCAAGATGGAGGATTTCTAAAAGTTAGAGTCACCTCAGCTCAGGACACCTTAGGGGCGGTCCTGACTGGCCAGTGACTCCTCCTTGTTATTCTCATTATTTTCTCCGGCCTTGCCGCCAAAAGTGGGGCCTGGCCGGAGGGGGCGGGCAACTCCACTAGCTGGAGTGTCCTGCTGGGTTGGCACAAAGGAGGTGAGCCTTTGAGGCTCACCGCCAGGTGTGACAATTCCTGCCTGGGAGAGGTGTTAGCATCTCCACCCAGTGCAGGCTTTGTTACTGGCCTCAGAGTGACAAAGGCACTCTCCCCATGGGGCCAGCAACATGTCTCGGTTTGTGGCAGGCTGCTAAAACTAGTCAGCCTACACAGATAGTCGGTTAGGTTTCAGGGGGCACCTCTAAGGTGCCCTCTGTGGTGTATTTTACAATAAAATGTACACTGGCATCAGTGTGCATTTATTGTGCTGAGAAGTTTGATACCAAACTTCCCAGTTTTCAGTGTAGCCATTATGGTGCTGTGGAGTTCGTGTTTGACAGACTCCCAGACCATATACTCTTATGGCTACCCTGCACTTACAATGTCTAAGGTTTTGTTTAGACACTGTAGGGGTACCATGCTCATGCACTGGTACCCTCACCTATGGTATAGTGCACCCTGCCTTAGGGCTGTAAGGCCTGCTAGAGGGGTGTCTTACCTATACTGCATAGGCAGTGAGAGGCTGGCATGGCACCCTGAGGGGAGTGCCATGTCGACTTACTCGTTTTGTCCTCACTAGCACACACAAGCTGGTAAGCAGTGTGTCTGTGCTGAGTGAGAGGTCTCCAGGGTGGCATAAGACATGCTGCAGCCCTTAGAGACCTTCCTTGGCATCAGGGCCCTTGGTACTAGAAGTACCAGTTACAAGGGACTTATCTGGATGCCAGGGTCTGCCAATTGTGGATACAAAAGTACAGGTTAGGGAAAGAACACTGGTGCTGGGGCCTGGTTAGCAGGCCTCAGCACACTTTCAATTGTAAACATAGCATCAGCAAAGGCAAAAAGTCAGGGGGCAACCATGCCAAGGAGGCATTTCCTTACACAACCCCCCCCCAAACGAAAGAGGATGAGACTAACCTTTCCCAAGAGAGTCTTCATTTTCTAAGTGGAAGAACCTGGAAAGGCCATCTGCATTGGCATGGGCAGTCCCAGGTCTGTGTTCCACTATAAAGTCCATTCCCTGTAGGGAGATGGACCACCTCAACAGTTTAGGATTTTCACCTTTCATTTGCATCAGCCATTTGAGAGGTCTGTGGTCAGTTTGAACTAGGAAGTGAGTCCCAAAGAGGTATGGTCTCAGCTTCTTCAGGGACCAAACCACAGCAAAGGCCTCCCTCTCAATGGCACTCCAACGCTGCTCCCTGGGGAGTAACCTCCTGCTAATGAAAGCAACAGGCTGGTCAAGGCCATCATCATTTGTTTGGGACAAAACTGCCCCTATCCCATGTTCAGAGGCATCAGTCTGCACAATGAACTGCTTAGAATAATCTGGAGCTTTGAGAACTGGTGCTGAGCACATTGCCTGTTTCAGGGTGTCAAAGGCCTGTTGGCAGTCCACAGTCCAGTTCACTTTCTTGGGCATTTTCTTGGAGGTGAGCTCAGTGAGGGCTGTCACAATGGATCCATATCCCTTCACAAACCTCCGGTAGTACCCAGTCAAGCCAAGGAATGCCCTGACTTGAGTCTGGGTTTTTGGAGCTACCCAGTCCAGAATAGTCTGGATCTTGGGTTGGAGTGGCTGAACTTGGCCTCCACCTACAAGGTGTCCCAAGTAAACCACAGTTCCCTGCCCTATCTGGCATTTGGATGCCTTGATAGAGAGGCCTGCAGATTGCAGAGCCTTCAAAACCTTCCTCAGGTGGACCAGGTGATCCTGCCAGGTGGAGCTAAAGACAGCAATATCATCAAGATAAGCTGTGCTAAAGGACTCCAAGCCAGCAAGGACTTGATTCACCAACCTTTGGAAGGTGGCAGGGGCATTCTTTAAACCAAAGGGCATAACAGTAAACTGATAATGCCCATCAGGTGTGGAGAATGCTGTCTTTTCTTTTGCTCCAGGTGCCATTTTTATTTGCCAGTACCCTGCTGTCAAGTCAAAGGTACTTAGGAATTTGGCAGCACCTAATTTACCAATGAGCTCATCAGCTCTTGGAATTGGATGAGCATCTGTCTTGGTGACAGAATTGAGCCCTCTGTAGTCCACACAAAACCTCATCTCTTTCTTTCCATCTGTGGTGTGAGGTTTGGGGACTAAGACCACTGGGCTAGCCCAGGGGCTGTCAGAGCGCTCAATGACTCCCAATTCCAGCATCTTGTGGACTTCCACCTTGATGCTTTCCTTAACATGGTCAGACTGTCTAAAGATTTTGTTCTTGACAGGCATGCTGTCTCCTGTGTCCACATCATGGGTACACAGGTGTGTCTGACCAGGGGTTAAGGAGAAGAGTTCAGGAAACTGTTGTAGGACTCTCCTACAATCAGCTTGCTGTTGGCCAGAGAGGGTGTCTGAGTAGATCACTCCATCTACTGTACCATCTTTTGGGTCTGATGACAGAAGATCAGGGAGAGGTTCACTCTCTGCCTCCTGATCCTCATCTGTTACCATCAACAGATTGACATCAGCCCTGTCGTGGAAGAGCTTAAGGCGGTTTACATGGATCACCCTTTTGGGGCTCCTGCTTGTGCCCAGGTCCACCAAGTAGGTGACCTGACTCTTCCTCTCTAGTACTGGGTAAGGGCCACTCCATTTGTCCTGGAGTGCCCTGGGAGCCACAGGCTCCAGAACCCAGACTTTCTGCCCTGGTTGGAACTCAACCAGTGCAGCCTTTTGGTCATACCAAAACTTCTGGAGCTGTTGGCTGGCCTCAAGGTTTTTGGTTGCCTTTTCCATGTACTCTGCCATTCTAGAGCGAAGGCCAAGTACATAGTCCACTATGTCCTGTTTAGGCTCATGGAGAGGTCTCTCCCAGCCTTCTTTAACAAGGGCAAGTGGTCCCCTTACAGGATGACCAAACAGAAGTTCAAAGGGTGAGAACCCTACTCCCTTCTGTGGTACCTCCCTGTAAGCGAAAAGCAGACATGGCAGGAGGACATCCCATCTCCTTTTGAGTTTTTCTGGGAGCCCCATGATCATGCCTTTTAATGTCTTGTTGAATCTCTCAACTAAGCCATTAGTTTGTGGATGGTAAGGTGTAGTGAATTTATAAGTCACTCCACACTCATTCCACATGTGCTTTAGGTATGCTGACATGAAGTTGGTACCTCTGTCAGACACCACCTCCTTAGGGAAACCCACTCTGGTAAAGATACCAATGAGGGCCTTGGCTACTGCAGGGGCAGTAGTCGACCTAAGGGGAATAGCTTCAGGATACCTGGTAGCATGATCCACTACTACCAGGATATACATATTTCCTGAGGCTGTGGGAGGTTCCAGTGGACCAACTATGTCCACACCCACTCTTTCAAAGGGCACCCCCACCACTGGAAGTGGAATGAGGGGGGCCTTTGGGTGCCCACCTGTCTTACCACTGGCTTGACAGGTGGGGCAGGAGAGGCAAAACTCCTTAACCATGTTGGACATATTGGGCCAGTAGAAGTGGTTGACTAACCTCTCCCACGTCTTGGTTTGTCCCAAATGTCCAGCAAGGGGAATGTCATGGGCCAATGTTAGGATGAACTCTCTGAACAGCTGAGGCACTACCACTCTCCTAGTGGCACCAGGTTTGGGGTCTCTGGCCTCAGTGTACAGGAGCCCATCCTCCCAATAGACCCTATGTGTTCCATTTTTCTTGCCTTTGGACTCTTCAGCAGCTTGCTGCCTAAGGCCTTCAAGAGAGGGACAGGTTTCTTGTCCCTTACACAGCTCTTCCCTTGAGGGTCCCCCTGGGCCTAAGAGCTCAACCTGATAAGGTTCAAGTTCCAAAGGCTCAGTTCCCTCAGAGGGCAGAACTTCTTCCTGAGAAGAGAGGTTCCCTTTCTTTTGCTGTGTTGCAGTTGGTTTCCCAACTGACTTTCCTGTTCTCTTGGTAGGCTGGGCCATTTTTCCAGACTCCAGCTCTACTTTTTCACCCTGTGCCTTGCATTGTGCTCTTGTTTTCACACACCAGTTCAGGGATACCCAGCATGGCTGCATGGGTTTTTAGCTCTACCTCAGCCCATGCTGAGGACTCCAGGTCATTTCCAAGCAGACAGTCCACTGGGATATTTGAGGAGACCACCACCTGTTTCAGGCCATTGACCCCTCCCCATTCTAAAGTAACCATTGCCATGGGATGTACTTTTCTCTGATTGTCAGCGTTGGTGACTGTGTAAGTTTTTCCAGTCAGGTATTGGCCAGGGGAAACCAGTTTCTCTGTCACCATGGTGACACTGGCACCTGTATCCCTCAGGCCCTCTATTCTAGTCCCATTAATTAAGAGTTGCTGTCTGTATTTTTGCATGTTAGGCGGCCAGACAGCTAGTGTGGCTAAATCCACCCCACCCTCAGAAACTAGAGTAGCTTCAGTGTGGACCCTGATTTGCTCTGGGCACACTGTTGATCCCACTTGGAGACTAGCCATACCAGTGTTACCTGGATGGGAGTTTGGAGTGGAACCTTTCTTGGGACAGGCCTTGTCTCCAGTTTGGTGTCCATGCTGTTTACAGCTATGAAACCAGGCCTTTTTGGGATCAAAGTTTTTACCCTTGTACCCATTGTTTTGTGAAGAGGCTCTGGGCCCACCCTCCTGTGCAGGTTTTTGGGGGCCTGTAGAAGACTCTTTACTATTTTTAGTTTTGGTTGTCTCATCACCCTTCTGCTGGGGAGTCTTTGTGACCCCTTTCTTTTGGTCACCCCCTGTTGAAGTCTTGGACACCCTTGTCTTGACCCAATGGTCCGCCTTCTTTCCCAATTCTTGGGGAGAAATTGGTCCTAGGTCTACCAGATGCTGATGCAGTTTATCATTGAAACAATTACTTAACAGGTGTTCTTTCACAAATAAATTGTACAGCCCATCATAATTACTTACACCACTGCCTTGAATCCAACCATCTAGTGTTTTCACTGAGTAGTCAACAAAGTCAACCCAGGTCTGGCTCGAGGATTTTTGAGCCCCCCTGAACCTAATCCTGTACTCCTCAGTGGAGAATCCAAAGCCCTCAATCAGGGTACCCTTCATGAGGTCATAAGATTCTGCATCTTGTCCAGAGAGTGTGAGGAGTCTATCCCTACACTTTCCTGTGAACATTTCCCAAAGGAGAGCACCCCAGTGAGATCTGTTCACTTTTCTGGTTACACAAGCCCTCTCAAAAGCTGTGAACCATTTGGTGATGTCATCACCATCTTCATATTTAGTTACAATCCCTTTGGGGATTTTCAACATGTCAGGAGAATCTCTGACCCTATTTATGTTGCTGCCACCATTGATGGGTCCTAGGCCCATCTCTTGTCTTTCCCTCTGTATGGCTAGGATCTGTCTTTCCAAAGCCAATCTTTTGGCCATCCTGGCTAACTGGATGTCCTCTTCACTGGGGCTATCCTCAGTGATTTCAGAGGTGTTGGTCTCTCCTGTGAGGGAACCAGCATCTCTGACTATTATTTTAGGAGTCAGGGTTTGAGGGACCCTGTTCTCCCTAGATAGGACTGGTAGGGGGGAATTTTCCTCCAAGTCACTATCCTCTTCCTCTGAGTTGCCACCCTCAGAGGGGTTGGCCTTTTCAAACTCTGCCAAAAGCTCCTGGAGCTGTATTTTGGTAGGTTTGGGGCCCATTGTTATTTTCTTTATTTTACAGAGTGACCTTAGCTCCCTCATCTTAAGATGGAGGTAAGGTGTGGTGTCGAGTTCCACCACAGTCACATCTGTGCTAGACATTTTGCTTCTAAAAGTTGGAATACTTTTTAAGAATCTACAACTGGTTCTAGAATCTAATTCAAACTTTTACAAACTTTTAAACTCTAAAAGAAATGCTAAACAGGATCTAACACAAGGCCCTAGCAGGTCTTTTAAGAATTTAGAAAACTTTTCAAATTGCAAAAATCAATTTCTAATGACAATTTTGGAATTTGTCGTGTGATCAGGTATTGGCTGAGTAGTCCAGCAAATGCAAAGTCTTGTACCCCACCGCTGATCCACCAATGTAGGAAGTTGGCTCTGTATGTGCTATTTCAAAGTAAGGAATAGCATGCACAGAGTCCAAGGGTTCCCCTTAGAGGTAAAATAGTGGTAAAAATAGATAATACTAATGCTCTATTTTGTGGTAGTGTGGTCGAGCAGTAGGCTTATCCAAGGAGTAGTGTTAAGCATTTGTTGTACATACACATAGACAATAAATGAGGTACACACACTCAGAGACAAATCCAGCCAATAGGTTTTTATATAGAAAAATATCTTTTCTTAGTTTATTTTAAGAACCACAGGTTCAAATTCTACATGTAATATCTCATTCGAAAGGTATTGCAGGTAAGTACTTTAGGAACTTCAAATCATCAAAATTGCATGTATACTTTTCAAGTTATTGACAAATAGCTGTTTTAAAAGTGGACACTTAGTGCAATTTTCACAGTTCCTAGGGGGAGGTAAGTATTGGTTAGGTTAACCAGGTAAGTAAGACACTTACAGGGCTTAGTTCTTGGTCCAAGGTAGCCCACCGTTGGGGGTTCAGAGCAACCCCAAAGTCACCACACCAGCAGCTCAGGGCCGGTCAGGTGCAGAGTTCAAAGTGGTGCCCAAAACACATAGGCTAGAATGGAGAGAAGGGGGTGCCCCGGTTCCGGTCTGCTTGCAGGTAAGTACCCGCGTCTTCGGAGGGCAGACCAGGGGGGTTTTGTAGGGCACCGGGGGGGACACAAGTCCACACAGAAATTTCACCCTCAGCAGCGCGGGGGCGGCCGGGTGCAGTGTAGGAACAGGCGTCGGGTTCGCAATGTTAGTCTATGAGAGATCTCGGGATCTCTTCAGCGCTGCAGGCAGGCAAGGGGGGGATTCCTCGGGGAAACCTCCACTTGGGCAAGGGAGAGGGACTCCTGGGGGTCACTTCTCCAGTGAAAGTCCGGTCCTTCAGGTCCTGGGGGCTGCGGGTGCAGGGTCTCTCCCAGGCGTCGGGACTTTAGGTTCAAAGAGTCGCGGTCAGGGGAAGCCTCGGGATTCCCTCTGCAGGCGGCGCTGTGGGGGCTCAGGGGGGACAGGTTTTGGTACTCACAGTATCAGAGTAGTCCGGGGGTCCCTCCTGAGGTGTTGGATCGCCACCAGCCGAGTCGGGGTCGCCGGGTGCAGTGTTGCAAGTCTCACGCTTCTTGCGGGGAGCTTGCAGGGTTCTTTAAAGTTGCTGGAAACAAAGTTGCAGCTTTTCTTGGAGCAGGTCCGCTGTCCTCGGGAGTTTCTTGTCTTTTCGAAGCAGGGGCAGTCCTCAGAGGATGTCGAGGTCGCTGGTCCCTTTGGAAGGCGTCGCTGGAGCAGGATCTTTGGAAGGCAGGAGACAGGCCGGTGAGTTTCTGGAGCCAAGGCAGTTGTCGTCTTCTGGTCTTCCTCTGCAGGGGTTTTCAGCTAGGCAGTCCTTCTTCTTGTAGTTGCAGGAATCTAATTTTCTAGGGTTCAGGGTAGCCCTTAAATACTAAATTTAAGGGCGTGTTTAGGTCTGGGGGGTTAGTAGCCAATGGCTACTAGCCCTGAGGGTGGGTACACCCTCTTTGTGCCTCCTCCCAAGGGGAGGGGGTCACAATCCTAACCCTATTGGGGGAATCCTCCATCTGCAAGATGGAGGATTTCTAAAAGTTAGAGTCACCTCAGCTCAGGACACCTTAGGGGCTGTCCTGACTGGCCAGTGACTCCTCCTTGTTATTCTCATTATTTTCTCCGGCCTTGCCGCCAAAAGTGGGGCCTGGCCGGAGGGGGCGGGCAACTCCACTAGCTGGAGTGTCCTGCTGGGTTGGCACAAAGGAGGTGAGCCTTTGAGGCTCACCGCCAGGTGTGACAATTCCTGCCTGGGAGAGGTGTTAGCATCTCCACCCAGTGCAGGCTTTGTTACTGGCCTCAGAGTGACAAAGGCACTCTCCCCATGGGGCCAGCAACATGTCTCGGTTTGTGGCAGGCTGCTAAAACTAGTCAGCCTACACAGATAGTCGGTTAAGTTTCAGGGGGCACCTCTAAGGTGCCCTCTGTGGTGTATTTTACAATAAAATGTACACTGGCATCAGTGTGCATTTATTGTGCTGAGAAGTTTGATACCAAACTTCCCAGTTTTCAGTGTAGCCATTATGGTGCTGTGGAGTTCGTGTTTGACAGACTCCCAGACCATATACTCTTATGGCTACCCTGCACTTACAATGTCTAAGGTTTTGTTTAGACACTGTAGGGGTACCATGCTCATGCACTGGTACCCTCACCTATGGTATAGTGCACCCTGCCTTAGGGCTGTAAGGCCTGCTAGAGGGGTGTCTTACCTATACTGCATAGGCAGTGAGAGGCTGGCATGGCACCCTGAGGGGAGTGCCATGTCGACTTACTCGTTTTGTCCTCACTAGCACACACAAGCTGGTAAGCAGTGTGTCTGTGCTGAGTGAGAGGTCTCCAGGGTGGCATAAGACATGCTGCAGCCCTTAGAGACCTTCCTTGGCATCAGGGCCCTTGGTACTAGAAGTACCAGTTACAAGGGACTTATCTGGATGCCAGGGTCTGCCAATTGTGGATACAAAAGTACAGGTTAGGGAAAGAACACTGGTGCTGGGGCCTGGTTAGCAGGCCTCAGCACACTTTCAATTGTAAACATAGCATCAGCAAAGGCAAAAAGTCAGGGGGCAACCATGCCAAGGAGGCATTTCCTTACAATTGCTATTCTTATTCTACTATTGTTAATGTGCTAAATGCCTACATTTACCTGCAATTCTAGTAAAGCTAAATTGTATTTATAATTGGCGTGTGGTCCTTCATTGAGCGTCCTTATTGACATATACCGAACAGGTGTCAATCAGTCACCTGGATAAGACACACACGAATATGGATTGCACTCTGTACCAAAATACAATGAATGTTATGTACTACAATGAAACAGAGTGGTCGTAGGATGATTTCTTAACGTCTCAAACTGGTCCATTGTGCAAACTGTTTCCTCTAGACAATTACTAATTTATCATTTATTTTTTAAGGGTGAATGTGGCAGGGGATTAAGATAATAACCAATAACAAAATATATAGATGTAGGTTTGACTTTTGAAGCTTGGACCTCCCAAAAATCATTGCAATTCTATACAAAAAGGGTTTTTTACCCAGAAAACGTTATAAATTTATGGGACGGTAGGTTCATGATGAATCAGTTAGGACTCCCAAGAGAATATTTGTAGCAAAGACCTGATAAAGGATAAACAAAACAAAAACAATCAAAATCGGGGATCAATTAATCAGAAGACACCTGGATTTCGGACGGTAATTTAGTTTAGCAACAGGTATGTGTTCCAACTACACTGAAGTGACTAATCTAATAGCTTAAGACATAGGTGGTCATTATGACCCTGGCGGTATTACTACCGCAGGGCCAAAACGATGGGAGCACTGCCAACAGGCTGGCGGTGCCTCCTGGCGTATTATGACCGCAGCGGTTGCGCCGCGGTCGCACCGCCAGGGCCGGCGGTTTACCGCCACAATGGCCCTGGCGGATGTAATCCGCCAGGGCAGCGCTGCCTGCAGAGCTGCCCAGGGGATTACGACTCCCCGACCGCCAGCCTTTTTCTGGCGGTCTGAACCACCAGGAAAAGGCTGGCGGTACGGGGAGTCGTGGCATGGGCAGTGCAGGGGTCCCCTGACAGGGCCCCATGCGGCTTTTCACTGTCTGCTGTGCAGACAGTGAAAAGTGCGACGGGTGCAACTGCACCCATCGCATGGCCGCAACACCGCCGGCTCCATTTGGAGCCGGCTCCTATGTTGCGGCCTTGATCCCCGCTGGGCCGGCGGGGATCTCTAAATGGCCGCGGCGGGGTGCCGCCACTTTGGCGGCCGCATGGCGGTCAGATCTTAAATGACCCCCATAGTGTTGATCATGGTAGGCAGTGTTATGCCTGACTTTGGAAGGGTAGCAAGGGGGAATTCAACTAACATTCACCAGACTATGACAGAGAAATTTAGCAAAATAAAGGGTATCCAGCTAATTGTATATAATTGTATTTATTTAAGCAATGCAATGTGAATAAGAATACTATAAAATATTTAATATGTGGTTTGAGGACAGTATAATGCACAAATGTTAAACACGCTTTGGCAATGCTATTAGGTCTGCTTTAAAGGAATGTTGCATGGTAATGTGAGGCATTACAAGTAAATAGCATTTGAACAGATATGTATTTCTGTTGAAGTAAAGAACTGTAGAACAATATTGTTGAAAGTTAAAAAGGTCAGGTGACAATTGCACTGTCAAACCAGACCTAAAAACCCATGTATGCTAATGATTGCTCTCCTTCCAACTGGGCTGCTCTCAGAGAAAAACACCATAAATTATCTAGTTATTTAAGGCGCTTTAATAGCATTCCAAAGTCATGTGTGACCCTGTAAGTTAAAACTTAGGCAGATGGATACACAAAGGTGCCTGGAGAGCAAGTACTTTTTTAATAGAAGCACACAACTTCTGCCCAATCAAAACATGTAGCTCTTGCTCCCAACATCTAGGGGTAGCAAGGGCTAGTGAGGATCACATCATTATCTGGCAACAGCTGCACTTTCAAACCAAAAAAGTATGTTTGCTAGGTAAAGGGTCCTGGCAACTTTGGCAACTGAGTGGCAGTGAGAATATGATGGTTAAAATGGGTCTTTTGCTAAACTGAGTAGCATAATGTCGTAAGCCTTAAAGATTTTTTTAACTTGTTTTCTGTGGCAAGATTTGCAGATAGCTTTCTTCAAAGGATGATGGGTTTCTGTTTATTAAAGACAATGTCAAACACATATTGTTAGCTGTTCCTAGTGTCTTGTGATGTATCACAAGTGAAACACATTTCCATTTACCTTGACTAGTAAGAAAGGAGTTCCATTTAATAATCGCTTAATCAGAGACTTAAAAGATCAGTCAGTGTCAAAGATTACCCACCGATTACACATTTGAAATAGAGAGAGGGATCTTGTCCTACAGGAGTGGACCAAGGGAGGAAAATATCATAGGTGGGTAGCCCGCTAGAGAAAAACATTTTGATTTCTATTCTTTTACAGCTTCACAAGAGTGTATTCCAGAGGCACTCTGACTTATTTTCGATAACGGAAAAGCCCAGACTTATTCTCACTGAGAGTTGGATGTACTGTGGGAGCATTTAGAATTTCAGGTTGTAGAGGCTAATATTGTACGTTAAAAGGCATGTATACTTATTTGCATCTTTATCAACTTCCTAAGTGCACCACAATATATTATTTTTTATTTATGAGCGCTAAATCATCCACATTGTTTAACCTGACCTGAATGGATGTGAAGAATTCCCCACATAATAGGTAACTAGTCTGAAATTATGAATTCCTAAATAAATACAAAAGAATGCATGAATACGCAAAGGAGACAAAGCCATCACAGGACTGTTAGGTCTGTGCTAAACCTAGCCTGCACTAACATAAGAAAATGTAAATCATTAAATTACAATTTAGGACACAGTCACTACAGAAGAAATAAAAATAGAGAAACATGCTTGACAAAACAGATTATAGGTCTACCCATGCAATATCTCTAAATCACCCATGAAAGTGAAAATAACTAAAGCCTTTCCAGTAAATGGTGGAAAAAGAAACAAACACTATATTAAACTGTAACAGTGCACATGTAGCATATGTCCTAGAGAGTTCATGCAACCTCAAATGTTATAAGCACCATTTGTACCTTAAAGAAAAGAGGATTCTGGAACATCTAAGGGCTACCAAGAGAATCGATTACACATATGCAATAGCCAAATACTATGACAAAGCACATGCTAACATCATTAACTCCTTCGCTGCCAGGCCTTTTCCCCTCCCGTGCCGAACCTTTTTTTGTTTTTTTGGGCCGTTTGGGGCAGTTCGTGCTTAGGCCTTCATAACTTTGTCCACATAAGCTACCCACGCCAAATTTGCGTCCTTTTTTTCCCCAACATCCGAGGGATTCTAGAGGTACCCGGAGTTTGTGGGTTCCCCTGGAGTAGACCACGAAAGTAGCCAAAATACAGCAAAATTTCATTAAAAAAAATAAATAGAAAAGAAGGGCTGCAGAAGAAGATTTGTGTTTTTTTCCCTGAAACTGGCATCACCAAAGGATTTGCAGTGCTAAAATCACCATCTTGAATCAGAAAACCACAGTATTCAACATAATGTTGGCATTCTACTGTGACATACCCACTTTTTACTATTTTTTGTGTTTTTAGCCTCCTCCCAGTTAGTGACAGAAATGGGTGAGAAACCAATGCTGAATCCCGGACAGCTAAACATTTCTGAAAAGTAGACAAAATTATGAATCCAGCAAGGAGTCCTTTATGTAGACCCTACAAGGGTTTCAAACAGAATATAACAGCTGAAATAAAAAAATATTGAAATTAAGGTGAACAAAAACAGTTTTCTCCACGTTTTACTCTGTAACTTTGCCCTGAGAAGTCAGATTTTCGAAAGCAATATACCGTTATGTCTGCTAGACTCTTCTGGTTGCGGGGATATATAGGGCTTGTAGGTTTATCAAGAACTCTAGGTACTCAGAGCCAATAAAGGAGCTGCACCTGGCAATGAGTTTTTATTGTATACCGAGTATACAGCAATTCATTTGGTGAAATATAAAGAGTCAAAAATAGGCATCGAGGAAATCTTTTTATTTCCAAAATGGGCACAGGATAAGGTGTTGAAAAGCAGTGGTTATTTGCACATCTCTGAATTACGGAGTCCACATACTAGCATGTGAATTACAGTATATTTCTCAAATAGACGTCTTTTTTACACACTGTTTTACATTTGGAAGGAAAAAAATGTAAAGAAAGACAATGGGCAATAACACATTGTGCTATTCTGTGTTCCCCCAAGTCTCCCGATAAAAATGGTACCTCACTTGCGTGTGTAGTCCTAGTGCCCGCGACAGGAAACGCAACATAGACACATCACATTTTTACATTAAAATCGGACGTGTTTTTTGGAAAGTGCCTAGCTGTGGATTTTGGCCTCTACCTCAGACAGCACTTAGGGAAACCTACTAAACCTGTGCATTTTTGAAAACTAGACACTTAGGGGAATCCAAGATGGGGTGACTTGTGGCGCTCTCACCAAGTTCTGTTACCCAGAATCCTTTAAAAACCTCAAAATGTAGCAAAAAAACTAAAAAAATGTTCTTTACATTTCGGTGATAGAAAGTTCTGGAAACTGAGTGGAGCCAAAAATTTTCCAGCATTTCCCCAGGCGTCCTGATAAAAATGGTACCTCACTTGTGTGGGTAGGCCTAGCGCCCGTGACAGCAAATGCCCAAAAACACTACGTGGACACATCAAAATTACCTACCTGTTTTTGCAAAACAGGGGGGAGGGGGGAAGAGGTCATCTGGGCTTTTGGTCCTGGGCTCAGCAGCCATCTAGGGAAACCTACCAAACCCAGATATTTCTGAAAACTTGACACCCGAGGGAGTCCATGGAGGGGTGACTTGCGTGGATCCCCCAGTGTTTTCTTTCCCAGAATCCTCAGCAAACCTCAAATTTAGCTATTAAAAAAAAGAAGAAAAAAAACCCCACATTTTTCCCACATTTCTGCATCGGGACAAATTTCCTACCACCCAATGTTCCCCTCAGTCTCCCGGTAAAAATGATACCTCACTTTTGTAGGTGGGTGTAGGAAGTTGGCTCTGTATGTGCTATTTCAAAGTAAGGAATAGCATGCACAGAGTCCAAGGGTTCCCCTTAGAGGTAAGATAGTGGCAAAAGAGATAATACTAATGCTCTATTTTGTGGTAGTGTGGTCGAGCAGTAGGCTTATCAAAGGAGTAGTGTTAAGCATTTGTTGTACATACACACAGGCAATAAATGAGGAACACACACTCAGAGACAAATCCAGGCCAATAGGTTTTGTTATAGAAAAATATCTTTTCTTAGTTTATTTTAAGAACCACAGGTTCAAATTCTACATGTAATATCTCATTTGAAAGGTATTGCAGGTAAGTACTTTAGGAACTTTGAATCATTACTTTAGCATGTATACTTTTCACATAAAGCACAATAAGCTGTTTTAAAAGTGGACACTTATTGCAATCTTCACAGTTCCTGGGGAGGTAAGTTTTTGTTAGTTTCAACAGGTAAGTAAGGCACTTACAGGTTTCAGTTTTTGGTCCAAGGTAGCCCACCGTTGGGGGTTCAGAGCAACCCCAAAGTTATCACACCAGCAGCTCAGGGCCGGTCAGGTGCAGAGGTCAAAGAGGTGCCCAAAACGCACAGGCTTCAATGGAGAGAAGGGGGTGCCCCGGTTCCGGTCTGCCAGCAGGTAAGTACCCGCGTCTTCAGAGGGCAGACCAGGGGGGTTTTGTAGGGCACCGGGGGGGACACAAGTTCTCACAAAAAGTACACCCTCAGCGGCACTGGGGCGGCCGGGTGCAGTGTAGAAACAAGCGTCGGGTTTTCAATGTAAATCAATGAGAGACCAAGGGATCTCTTCAGCGTTGCAGGCAGGCAAGGGGGGGCTCCTCGGGGTAGCCACCACCTGGGCAAGGGAGAGGGCCTCCTGGGGGTCACTCCTGCACAGGAGTTCCGTTCCTTTAGGTGCTGGGGGCTGCGGGTGCAGGGTCTTTTCCAGCCGTCGGGAAATGGAGTTCAGGCAGTCGCGGTCAGGGGGAGCCTCGGGATTCCCTCTGCAGGCGTCGCTGTGGGGGCTCAGGGGGGACAACTTTGGTTACTCACGGTCTCGGAGTCGCCGGAGGGTCCTCCCTGAGGTGTTGGCTCTCCACCAGTCGAGTCGGGGTCGCCGGGTGCAGTGTTGCAAGTCTCACGCTTCTTGCGGGGAGTTGCAGGGGTCTTTAAATCTGCTACTTGAAACAAAGTTGCAGTTCTTTTGGAGCAGGGCCGCTGTCCTCTGGAGTTTCTTGTCTTTCTCGAAGCAGGGCAGTCCTCAGAGGATTCAGAGGTCGCTGGTCCCTTGGAAAGCGTCGCTGGAGCAGGTTTCTTTGGAAGGCAGGAGACAGGCCGGTGAGTCTGGGGCCAAAGCAGTTGGTGTCTTCTGTTCTTCCTCTGCAGGGGTTTTTCAGCTCAGCAGTCCTCTTCTTCTTGTAGTTTCAGGAATCTAAATTCTTAGGTTCAGGGGAGCCCTTAAATACTAAATTTAAGGGAGTGTTTAGGTCTGGGGGGTTAGTTCAGGGGAGCCCTTAAATACTAAATTTAAGGGAGTGTTTAGGTCTGGGGGGTTAGTAGCCGATGGCTACTAGCCCTGAGGGTGGGTACACCCTCTTTGTGCCTCCTCCCAAGGGGAGGGGGTCACATTCCTATCCCTATTGGGGGAATCCTCCTTCTACAAGATGGAGGATTTCTAAAAGTTAGTCACCTCAGCTCAGGACACCTTAGGGGCTGTCCTGACTGGCCAGTGACGACTCCTTGTTTTTCTCATTATCTCTCCTGGACTTGCCGCCAAAAGTGGGGGCTGGGTCCAGGAGGCGGGCATCTCCACTAGCTGGAGTGCCCTGGGGCATTGTAACACGAAGCTTGAGCCTTTGAAGCTCACTGCTAGGTGTTACAGTTCCTGCAGGGGGGGGGAGGTGTGAAGCACCTCCACCCAGAGCAGGCTTTGTTTCTGTCCTCAGAGAGCACAAAGGCTCTCACCGCATAAGGTCAGACACTCGTCTCTCAGCAGCAGACTGGCACAGACCAGTCAGTCCTGCACTGAACAATTGGGTAAAATACAGGGGGTATCTCTAAGATGCCCTCTGTGTGCATTTTTTAATAAATCCAACACTGGCATCAGTTTTGGTTTATTATTCTGAGAAGTTTGATACTAAACTTCCCAGTATTCAGTGTAGCCATTATGGAGCTGTGGAGTTCGTTTTTGACAGACTCCCAGCCCATATACTCTTATGGCTACCCTGCACTTACAATGTCTAAGGTTTTGCTTAGACACTGTAGGGGCATAGTGCTCATGCACATATGCCCTCACCTGTGGTATAGTGCACCCTACCTTAGGGCTGTAAGGCCTACTAGAGGGGTGACTTACCTATGCCACAGGCAGTGGGAGGTTGGCATGGCACCCTGAGGGGAGTGCCATGTTGACTTAGTCATTTTCTCCCCATCAGCACACACAAGCTGGCAAGCAGTGTGTCTGTGCTGAGTGAGGGGTCCCTAGGGTGGCATAAGACATGCTGCAGCCCTTAGAGACCTTCCCTGGCATCAGGGCCCTTGGTACCAGGGGTACCAGTTACAAGGGACTTACCTAGGTGCCAGGGTTGTGCCAATTGTGGAAACAATGGTACATTTTAGGTGAAAGAACACTGGTGCTGGGGCCTGGTTAGCAGGGTCCCAGCACACTTCTCAGTCAAGTCAGCATCAGTATCAGGCAAAAAGTGGGGGGTAACTGCAACAGGGAGCCATTTCTTTACAGTGGGCCAAGTGCCTGTGACAGGGAAGAGCAAAAAAAAAAGGTCCAAAATGAGGGGGAACCAAAGTGGGTCCAAAAGGGCAGTTTGGAAAAAAACATTTTTAGGCTGACAAGTGGGGCAGAATTTTTATCGGTATAGATGAGACAATGCTGGGTGATAGGAATTTTGTGGATTCCTGCAGATTCTGGAAGGATCCATCACAAAAATGTGGGGAAAATGTGTGATTTCCAGCAAAGGTGGTGGGTTTTAGGGCATTGTGGGTAAGAAAATGGTGTGGGATGCATGTGAAGCACACCACCTTGGACTCACCCCGATGTTTAGTTTTCAGGTGTGTCTAGATCTCTTCGATTTTTCTAGAAGCCAGCATCCCAAAGTCCAAAAAGTGCAGCCCTACCCAATCCAACTGGGGCAATTCTGAGAGTTAGACAAGCTCTCATGGCCCAAATGTTAAATCGAAACGCAAAATAATCAAATGTTCTCTTGCTTGCCACGGGATAAGATGTTTTAGTGTGCGGGGGGAGAGCTGAAAGACTGTTACCAGCTTTAGTTGGGGTGGGGGCATAACCATACTGGCTGGTAGCCACCACCCCACTATTTTTTATGTTTTTTAAAATTCCCTGGCATCTAGTAGGCTTTGTGCACCCACCCCCACTCCCCTGGGGAGTGGATTGGGGTTAATTTCCCCATCTGCCCACCAGTGGGCAGAACAACTTTATCCCCATTTATTTGGGGTGGGGTTATGGCCATAACCCCACCCACTTTAAAAAAAAAAAAAATCTTCCCTGGTTTCTGGTGGGTTTTCTCTCCCCCTTTGGGGCAGATGGGCCTTACAAAAATAGGCTGATTTGCCCCCAAGGGGCAGAAATGGCCTAAAATACTTTTGCCCTCCAGGGGAGCAACCCTTGCCTAAGGGGTCACTCCCCTTGCGTGAAATTGGCGCAAACAAAAAAAATCCCTGTTGTTTAGTGGTTTCCGCCCCTCCTGAGGTCAGATGGGCCTAGTTAATATAGGCCAATGATAATAAAACTGCTCCCTGGTGAGCGACCCTTGCCTGAGGGCTCGCTTCCATCATATTAAAAAAAAAAAAAAAAAAAAAATAGAAAAAAAAAAAACATCCCTGGTGTCTAATGGCTTCTATCCCTCATTGGCCTAAATAATATTGGCTGACCTGCACTGTGGTGGGCGGGGGATTGGGGTAGAGGGGACTTGGAAAGAGGGGGGGGCAAAAAGCCTAATTCAAAAATTGCCCTCTGGGGAGCGACCCTTGCCAAAGGGGTCACTCCCCTTATAAGAATAAACACCAAAAAAATCCCTGGTGTCTAGTGACATTCCTGCAGCACGATTGCTACGCGATCGTGCTGCAGGAATGCTCAGAGACATGAAAAGGAAAGGAAAAGCCTCCCTGACCTCACTGCCCTCGTACTGAGGAGAAACAAATCTGTTTCTCCTCTGTCACGCTGGAAGCCATGCTTCCGGCACGATGGGAGGTAACCACTTATGAGGTCAGCGCAGGATCGCGTGTCACTGGGGGGGACGGGTGGTGTCTGGGTGGAATGAGAAGCTAGCACTACCCCCATGCTCCAGTATGAGGACGTAATGGTTATGTCCTCAGCACAGGAGTACTGGGCCGCAGGATGTAACCATTACATCCCCGGCACAGAACCGTTTAATATCATACACAGGATGAAGTCCTAAGTCAACGAAGAGTTAAAAACAGAACAAAAAAATAAATAAATCACAAGAGACAGTTAGAATCTGGCTAGATTATAAAAACAAAACAAATCGAACCATTTGGATTAAATAATAATGCAGAACTGCATGTCCTTCTAGAAGAATAAGACACAATATGGAAACATTTTAAAACAGCCCATGTAATCAAGCCAGTCCATCTGAGGAAAATATACCCATAACTGAATCATCGGGCTTAAAGAAATGTTCCTGTGACCCCACATACGATCACCTTGCAAAAACTATTAAAAAATAACAATTAAAACTATCCACCAAACAAATCCTAGAGTGGAAAACACCTCCAGAGGGGTCAATTAAATAAAAGATGAAAACCGTTTCACTACATCCACCACAGTGCACCTGGTGTGAGGTAATTACAAATGGGTCCTATTGGATAGAAAACAGTGCTATTTAAGTTAAAAGTGAAAAGATACAGATATCTGTGAGCAAGGCCTTGTGGTCAACAGTGTCAGAATGTATCTTTTTATTTATAAAATAAAGGGATCAACTTTCCTGAGTACTGTCTTCCTTATAAATAGTGGTTTTGAAAGATATTTGGCATGGTTGACCCATTCAGGCCCTGGACTGGCTCACCTCCCTCTCCGAAAGAACCCAAAGAGTTTTCCTCCCTCCTTTCCGGTCTACAGCCACCAAGATCTGTGGGGTCCCCCAACGATCCTCCCTCAGCCCCACCCTATTCAACATCTACATGGCTCCTACTGCCAACATCCTCCGCCCCCACGGCATCACCATCTCTTCATACGCTGACGACACCCAGCTCGTCATCTCCCTCACCAATAACCCAGCCACCGCCAAGATTAACCTGCACGCCGGACTCCTCGACATCGCCAAATGAATGACAGCAAGCCACCTCAAAATGAACTCAAACAAAACCGAGATCATTATCTTTGGCCCCAACAAGACAGCATGGAACGACTCCTGGTGGCCCACCACCCTCGGACCACCCCCAACACCCACCACCCACGCACGCAACCTTGACATCATATTGGACTCATCTCTCTCCATGACCCAGCAAATCAACACCATATCATCCTCCTGCCTCAACACCCTTCGCATGCTGCGCAAGACTTTCAAATGGATTCCTTTAGAAACAAGAAGAATAGTCCCCCACGCCCTCATTAGCAGCAGACTGGACTACTGAAACGCCCTCTACACAGGGGCCACAGCCAAGCTTCAAAGAAAACTCCAGCACATCCAGAACGCAGCCGACGTCTCATCCTCAACCTCCCTCGCCACGAACACATTTTCACCTACCTCAGATCCCTACACTGGTTGCCCATCAACAAAAGGATCATTTTCAAAGTCCTCGTCCACGCTCACAAAGCCCTCCATGACACTGGACCGGCCTACCTCAACGAACAAGTAAACTTCCACATACCAACTCGACAGTTCTGCTCCGCTGACCTCGCCCTCGCTACAGTCCCCCGCATCTAACACACCACCTCTGGCAGCAGATCCTTCTCCCAGCTCGCCGACAAGACCTGTAACCCCCTCCCCACCAACCTACACATACCCTCCTAACCTTCAGAAAGAACCTTAAAACATTGCTTTTTGAGCAGTACCCCACCCCCACCTTGAGACCCTACTGGGTGAGTAGTGCGCTTAAGAAATTATTTGATTGATTGATTGATTGATTCCACAGCACTAACTGAGCGCCATAATGAAACAGTTCTCAGCATTAAACATTAAACACAACATTACTACCAGCTGTAAAATGGCAGGCCATTGTATGGATCATAGTAGATTTTATAAATCTAGTGCAACACTATCTTATATAGAATGCGCAAGTGATTGTTAGTATATGTACACTTTTATGCATATACATTTGGGACACTTTCCAGTTTTAGAGTAATTCGGAAAGACATCCCAAAAATAATGTGTTGCATAAACAGGAACTGGAAGATGCACTCCGATGCGGTCGATTTAGTGAACCAAGGGTAAGCAGACAACTTTACTGTGTCTTCCTCGTTAGGAGCACAGAACCCGTTAAGAAATTAGTGCAATCATTATCTAATTCACAAACAGCTATGTGGTGCCACCTGTGATACAATGTGTAAAGGCTTTACGACAAAAGTAGTATCACGTTAGGAGTAGGTATTATACACCAATGTTGGCTGATAATATTGATAAAATGTGATGGGGTGTAATTGAGTGAATTGCAGCAAGTCTGGCTTCCGAGATAACATTTTGAAAAATAAGCCCAAATACTGAGCTCACACGTGTACTTTCTAAGAAGTCATACCTTAAACAGCCCTCTAGTAATACAGTACTTACATTTTGTGCCAAGCAAGCCTAGCATTCCCTATGAGTGGTTGCAGGTTTGCCCACCACAGAAAATAGAAAATTATATATTACATAATTTGCCCAAATGGTTTTTATCCTGTAGTATGTACCGTCACAATAGGAAAATACATTCATGCTGTAATGCACACCAGCAGTGTGATCAATCACCTATTAGAGATTTATTATTCACAGCAAGTGTACATCACCAACAAAGAGTGCATGTCCCACGAACATGATTAAATTGGTTGTTAAAGACTCTCTTGGAACAATAAATACTTATGTTTGTTACACCTTGTGATAACAAGGATTTGAAATGCAACGGGTCTCGCATTTCTCCGAGTTAGAGCTATTAGCAGTTGTAAACTCCCAACCGGACTTTTCTTGCCACATTAAATGAAAAAAAAGGAGTGCGATCATGCTGCTACAGTTCACTCGTAGTGAAACCTATCGGCAAAAGTGCAATTATCTACGTAACCGGCAAAAGTGCAATTAACTATGTAACAGGGTCGATGTCATGGAAAGCGCTCGACTTCTGCCAAGCGAGATCGCGCTGCAAAAAAAGATAAAAAGTAGTCCACAAACCGGAACGAAAACAGCGAGCCTCGCATGTTTTCAGTAGTTGGTCACTGCGCTCGAGGAGGGCTAACCACCGGAAAAGGCATGACGTATGCATGCCTTCCACTAATGAAAGCAAGCATATTTTAACAGGCAAGCCCATGAACCAATGAAAGACACTGATGTGACATGGACAGGGCTCCGAGCCCTTTTCTAACTACAAAAGCGTCTCGAAAGCGAAATGCATGCGCAAGCGACGCAGGCTCGACCCTAAAAAGGTGAGAAAACGCTGATTAGCTTTGTGTACTCACACAAAATGCACAAATGGGTTTGCTGGCACTTCACGGGATGTGCACTACAATTCTGCAACATATTTAAAATTAAACTTGGCAGGATTGTTCACTAGATCGTGTTCCCTTTCCTGCCACTTCATGCACCTTCCGACTGCTCTGTTCAGCTTCTAAAGACTTCCCTAGTCTGCTAACTCAACCTGCTCCATATAATAGATTTTTGCATTATACCATTTCAGATTACCTTCAACTCTGCTGAGTACTAGAGCATATACTGCAAGCCCAGGACTCTTAACTGCTTCCTTAACCCTAAGGATATTTTTTGTTTCTACACCAATAGTTTAAATTGGGGAAAAGAAAGACACTCATAGAATTCTAATGTAATTTACAGTGAACACTGGCATTTTAGACCCCAAAGCTATTCTCTAAATTTCAAGAACCTTACCATAAGAGTTAAGGGGGAATGATCCAAATAGTAGCAGGGTGACATTTTGACCATGAAGTATTTGGACCATACTTTAAAGCAGATATAGCTAAATCAGGGTCACATTCACTTTCACACCACCAGTGTTGTTTAGGAGGAATTTCTGGACTCATTAATGGCTTTCAATATATAGCCAAGGAAGTTGCAAGGAAATTGACCAGCCAACAGGTTCACTGTAACCAATGACTGTATTTTTCTTTCTTCATATAATATCAGCAGATTCTGTGTACTTGCATGTAGCATTTGCGACGCCTCTCATGGATCCCAGCTCTTACATTTTCAACTGCATACTGTCAGCCAGATTGTGCCCATCCTTTCTTTGCAGGGAGAAGTGGTCAGGAAAATAGATCGCTGGGAGCCAGCAAAAGCAAGGCTATTCATACAACACCTTTCAGTGATGTCTATGATGCTTTGAAAACAGTCACCCCCTACCTTGCTTAAAAGGTACAGCTAGACGGCTGCTAGTGCTTACTTGACTTAGCTCACCACAAAGCCTATAGACTATTAGAGAACATGGGCAGTTTCAGCCACTCCAAGCACAAAGCAAGGCATATATTTTTAATAATAAGACAGGCACTGGGACATTATTCCTCTGGCAGCTCCTTACATTCCGGGGATCATCATCCAGTCATGGAGTTCTAAGCAGGAGTCATTTATGCTTCTCTCCTTGCACAAATCTTGCTAGACCTAATTGCTTTAGCATAGTAAAACAGCAGTAGCCCGTCTACCAAAAATCATGAACGTTCCTCTTCTCATGGCATGTACTACAACATCACTCCCTCAATGCATGCCCATGCCAATACTTGGAAGGGGAAGGGGGGAGGGGGGGAGAAGAGTGATTACTGGTGCAGCAGGCATAACAAGGCTACTTATCTCCCCATGCCCGGCACTACTCTGGTTCTCGGGTGCCTCTTCCTCCTGTGGTCCTGCAAGGGAATCTGCAATCTACCCAGTTCACACCCAACCTTCTTCAGTCCCTTAATGTCCACAGGGCTAAGCTGTAACTGCCAGAGCTGCCACATCATCTCACTTCTTAGCCATCATGGCAACAAGACAGGAAGGACCACTTCACCTGCTTCAGGTACAGCTATTATTTTGCACAGGGCACCATTGGGGACACAAGCATTTAACTATTTTTAGCCACAAAAAAAAAACAACGAGAGACACCTCACCCATGCTAATGTCTCCAATTAAGTAGAACTCTGTGGATTACTTTTTCTGATTCCAAGGATATTAAAAGATGTATGGTGGGGATTCATGAAAGCTACCTTCCCAGTTTGCCTGAGCAGCTCATGAAGGAAAAGATTCCCTTTGAATCCAATTCAAAATATTGGTGCATCTGGTAGGCGCGAGTTGTCACATTATAAAGCAAATTCTCGAAGTCTTGCTTAATGGAAATGACATGGTGAGGAAAATTTGATAGTGGGGCGTAAAAAATAGACACCCATTAATTTGTTGAGGAAACTTCTTTTGATCCAGTATTTGGAATGTATTATGGGAATGGAATAATTATGAAGGCTAGTTTGACCAGCTGCGAGGCATCTCTCACCCATGTGTGTAAGGAAATGCCTCCTTGGCATGGTTACCCCCTGACTTTTTGCCTTTGCTGATGCTATGTTTTGAATTGAAAGTGTGCTGAGGCCTGCTAACCAGGCCCCAGCACCAGTGTTCTTTCCCTAACCTGTACTTTTGATTCCACAATTGGCACACCCTGGCACCCAGATAAGTCCCTTGTAACTGGTACCCCTGGTACCAAGGGCCCTGATGCCAGGGAAGGTCTCTAAGGGCTGCAGCATGTATTATGCCAGCCTAGAGACCCCTCACTCAGCACAGACACACTGCTTACCAGCTTGTGTGTGCTAGTGAGAACAAAATGAGTAAGTCGACATGGCACTCCCCTCAGGGTGCCATGCCAGCCTCTCACTGCCTATGCAGTATAGGTAAGACACCCCTCTAGCAGGCCTTACAGCCCTAAGGCAGGGTGCACTATACCATAGGTGAGGGCACCAGTGCATGAGCACTGTGCCCCTACAGTGTCTAAGCAAAACCTTAGACATTGTAAGTGCAGGGTAGCCATAAGAGTATATGGTCTGGGAGTCTGTCAAACACGAACTCCACAGCACCATAATGGCTACACTGAAAACTGGGAAGTTTGGTATCAAACTTCTCAGCACAATAAATGCACACTGATGCCAGTGTACATTTTATTGTAAAATACACCACAGAGGGCACCTTAGAGGTGCCCCCTGAAACTTAACCAACTATCTGTGTAGGCTGACTGGTTCCAGCAGCCTGCCACACTAGAGACATGTTGCTGGCCCCATGGGGAGAGTGCCTTTGTCACTCTGAGGCCAGTAACAAAGCCTGCACTGGGTGGAGATGCTAACACCTCCCCCAGGCAGGAGCTGTAACACCTGGCGGTGAGCCTCAAAGGCTCACCCCTTTGTCACAGCCCAGCAGGGCACTCCAGCTTAGTGGAGTTGCCCGCCCCCTCCGGCCACGGCCCCCACGTTTGGCGGCAAGGCTGGAGGGAACAAAGAAAGCAACAAGGAGGAGTCACTGGCCAGTCAGGACAGCCCCTAAGGTGTCCTGAGCTGAGGTGACTCTAACTTTTAGAAATCCTCCATCTTGCAGATGGAGGATTCCCCCAATAGGATTAGGGCTGTGACCCCCTCCCCTTGGGAGGAGGCACAAAGATGGTGTACCCACCCTCAGGGCTAGTAGCCATTGGCTACTAACCCCCCAGACCTAAACACGCCCTTAAATTTAGTATTTAAGGGCTTCCCTGAACCTAAGAATTTAGATTCCTGCAACAACAAGAAGGACTGCCCAGCTGAAAACCCCGGCAGAGGAAGACCAGAAGACAACAACTGCCTTGGCTCCAGAAACTCACCGGCCTGTCTCCTGCCTTCCAAAGAACTCTGCTCCAGCGACGCCTTCCAAAGGGACCAGCGACCTCTGAATCCTCTGAGGACTGCCCTGCTTCGACGACGACAAGAAACTCCCGAGGACAGCGGACCTGCTCCAAAAAGACTGCAACTTTACCCAAAGGAGCAGCTTTAAAGACCCCTGCAATCTCCCCGCAAGAAGCGTGAGACTTGCAACACTGCACCCGGCGACCCCGACTCGGCTGGTGGAGAACCAACACCTCAGGGAGGACCCCCGGACTACTCTACGACTGTGAGTACCAAAACCTGTCCCCCCTGAGCCCCCACAGCGCCGCCTGCAGAGGGAATCCCGAGGCTTCCCCTGACCGCGACTCTCTGAAACCTAAGTCCCGACGCCTGGAAAAGACCCTGCACCCGCAGCCCCCAGGACCTGAAGGACCGGACTTTCACTACAGAAGTGACCCCCAGGAGTCCCTCTCCCTTGCCCAAGTGGAGATTTCCCCGAGGAAGCCCCCCCTTGCCTGACTGCAGCGCTGAAGAGATCCCTTGATCTCTCATTGACTTACATTGCGAACCCGATGCTTGTTCTAACACTGCACCCGGCCGCCCCCGCGCCGCTGAGGGTGAAATTTGTGTGGGCTTGTGTCCCCCCCGGTGCCCTACAAAACCCCCCTGGTCTGCCCTCCGAAGACGCAGGTACTTACCTGCAAGCAGACCGGAACCGGGGCACCCCCTTCTCTCCATTGAAGCCTAGGCGTTTTGGGCACCACTTTGAAATCTGCACCTGACCGGCCCGGAGCTGCTGGTGTGGTAACTTTGGGGTTGCTCTGAACCCCCAACGGTGGGCTACCTTGGACCAAGAACTGAACCCTGTAAGTGTCTTACTTACCTGGTAAAACTAACAAAAACTTACCTCCCCCAGGAACTGTGAAAATTGCACAGTGTCCACTTTTGATTAGCTATTTGTGAATAACTTGAAAAGTATACATGCAATTGAAATGATTCAAAGTTCCTAATGTACTTACCTGCAATACCTTTCAAACAAGATATTACATGTTAAATTTGAACCTGTGGTTCTTAAAATAAACTAAGAAAATATATTTTTCTATAACAAAACCTATTGGCTGGATTTGTCTCTGAGTGTGTGTACCTCATTTATTGTCTATGTGTATGTACAACAAATGCTTAACCCTACTCCTTGGATAAGCCTACTGCTCGACCACACTACCACAAAATAGAGCATTAGTATTATCTCTTTTTACCACTATTTTACCTCTAAGGGGAACCCTTGGACTCTGTGCATGCTATTCCTTACTTTGAAATAGCACATACAGAGCCAACTTCCTACATTGGTGGATCAGCGGTGGGGTACAAGACTTTGCATTTGCTGGACTACTCAGCCAATACCTGATCACACGACAAATTCCAAAAATTGTCATTAGAAATTGATTTTTGCAATTTGAAATTTTTCTAAATTCTTTAAAGTCCTGCTAGGGCCTTGTGTTAGTCCCTGTTAGCATTGCTTTTAGAGTTTAAAAGTTTGGTAAAAGTTTGAATTAGATTCTAGAACCAGTTTTAGTTTCTTAAAAAGTATTCCAACTTTTAGAAGAATAATGTCTAGTACAGATATGAATGTGGTGGAACTCGACACCACACCTTACCTCCATCTCCAGATGAAAGAGCTAAGGTCACTCTGTACAATAAGAAAAATAACAATGGGCTCCAGACCTACCAAACTACAGCTCCAGGAGCTGTTGGCAGAGTATGATAGAGCCAACCCCACTGTGGATGGCAACACAGAGGATGATGATAGTGACTTGGAGGGTGATTCCCCCCCACCAGTCCTATCTAGGGAGAACAGGGCTTCTCAAGCCCTGACTCCAACAATAATAGTCAGAGATGCTGGCTCCCTCACAGGAGGGACCAGCACCTCTGAAATCACTGAGGATAACTCCAGTGAAGAGGACATCCAGTTAGCCAGGATGGCCAAAAGATTGGCTTTGGAAAGACAGATCCTAGCCATAGAAAGGGAAAGACAAGAGATGGGCCTAGGACCCATCAATGGTGGCAGCAACATAAATAGGGTCAGAGATTCTCCTGACATGTCGAAAATCCACAAAGGGATTGTAACAAAATATGAAGATGGTGATGACATCACCAAATGGTTCACAGCTTTTGAGAGGGCTTGTGTAACCAGAAAAGTGAACAAATCTCACTGGGGTGCTCTCCTTTGGGAAATGTTCACAGGAAAGTGTAGGGATAGACTCCTCACACTCTCTGGAAAAGATGCAGAATCTTATGACCTCATGAAGGGTACCCTGATTGAGGGCTTTGGATTCTCCACTGAGGAGTATAGGATTAGATTCAGGGGGGCTCAAAAATCCTCGAGCCAGACCTGGGTTGACTTTGTAGACTACTCAGTAAAAACACTAGATGGTTGGATTCAAGGCAGTGGTGTAAGTAATTATGATGGGCTGTACAATTTAGAACACCTGTTAAGTAATTGTTCCAATGATAAACTGCATCAGCATCTGGTGGACCTAGGACCAATATCTCCCCAAGAATTGGGAAAGAAGGCGGACCATTGGGTCAAGACTAGGGTGTCCAAAACTTCCACAGGGGGTGACCAAAAGAAAGGGGTCACAAAACCTCCCCAGGGGAAAGGTGGTGAGACAGCCAAAAACAAAAATAGTAAAGAGTCTTCTACAGGCCCCCAAAAACCTGCACAGGAGGGTGGGCCCAGAGCCTCTTCACAAAACAATTCTGGGTACAAGGGTAAAAACGTTGATCCCAAAAAGGCCTGGTGTCGTAGCTGTAGTCAGTCTGGACACCAAACTGGAGACAAGGCCTGTCCCAAGAAAGATACCACTTCTAACTCCACTCCAGCTAAAACTGGAATGGCCAGTCTCCAAGTGGGATCAACGGTGTGCCCAGAGCAAATCAGGTGTCACACTGAAGCTACATTAGTCTCTGAGGGTGGGGTGGATTTAGCCACACTGGCTGCCTGGCCCCCTAACATGCAAAAATACAGGCAGCAGCTCTTAATTAATGGGACAAGTGTAGAGGGCCTGAGGGATACAGGTGCCAGTGTCACCATGGTGACAGAGAAACTGGTTTCCCCTGGCCAATACCTGACTGGACAAACTTATCCAGTCACCAATGCTGACAATCAAACTAAAGTACATCCCATGGCAATGGTAACTTTAGAGTGGGGAGGGGTCAATGGCCTGAAACAGGTGGTGGTCTCCTCAAATATCCCAGTAGACTGTTTGCTTGGAAACGACCTGGAGTCCTCAGCATGGGCTGAGGTAGAACTGAAAACCCATGCAGCCATGCTGGGTATCCCTGAACTGGTGTGTGTCAAGACAAGGGCACAGTGCAAGGCACAGGGTGAAAAAGTAGAGCTGGAGTCTGGAAAAATGGCCCAGCCTACCAAGAGGAAAGGAAAGTCAGCTGGGAAACCAGCTGCAACACAACACCAAAAAGAGAACCTCTCTTCTCAGGAAGAAGTTCTGCCCTCTGAGGGAACTGAGCCTATGGAGCTGGAACCTTATCAGGTTGAGCTCTTGGGCCCAGGGGGACCCTCAAGGGAAGAGTTGTGTAAGGGACAAGAAACTTGTCCCTCTCTTGAAGGCCTTAGGCAGCAAGCTGCTGAAGAGTCCAAAGGCAAGAAAAATGGAACACATAGGGTCTATTGGGAAGATGGACTCCTGTACACTGAGGCAAGAGATCCCAAACCTGGTGCCACTAGGAGAGTGGTAGTGCCTCAGAGTTTCAGAGAGTTTATCCTGACCTTAGACCACGATATTCCCCTTGCTGGGCATTTGGGACAAACCAAGACGTGGGAGAGGTTAGTCAACCACTTCTACTGGCCCAATATGTCCCAGAAGGTTAAGGAGTTTTGCCTCTCCTGCCCCACCTGTCAAGCCAGTGGTAAGACAGGTGGGCACCCAAAGGCCCCCCTCATTCCACTTCCAGTGGTGGGGGTCCCCTTTGAAAGAGTGGGTGTGGACATAGTTGGTCCACTAGAACCTCCCACAGCCTCAGGAAATATGTACATCCTAGTAGTAGTGGATCATGCTACTAGGTATCCTGAAGCTATTCCCCTTAGGTCGACTACTGCCCCTGCAGTAGCCAAGGCCCTCATTGGTATCTTTACCAGAGTGGGCTTCCCTAAGGAGGTGGTGTCTGACAGAGGTACCAACTTCATGTCAGCATACCTAAAACACATGTGGAATGAATGTGGGGTGACTTATAAATTCACTACACCATATCATCCACAAACTAATGGCCTTGTTGAGAGATTCAACAAGACATTAAAGGGCATGATCATGGGGCTCCCAGAGAAACTCAAAAGGAGATGGGATGTCCTCTTGCCAGGTCTGCTTTTTGCTTACAGAGAGGTGCCTCAGAAGGGAGTAGGATTCTCACCCTTTGAACTTCTGTTTGGCCACCCTGTAATGGGACCACTTGCTCTTGTTAAAGAAGGCTGGGAGAGACCTCTTCATGAGCCTAAACAAGACATAGTGGACTATGTACTTGGCCTTCGCTCAAGAATGGCAGAGTACATGGAAAAGGCAAGTAAAAACCTTGAGGCCAGCCAACAACTCCAGAAGTTGTGGTATGACCAAAAGGCTGCACTGGTTGAATTTCAACCAGGGCAGAAAGTCTGGGTTCTGGAGCCTGTGGCTCCCAGGGCACTCCAGGACAAATGGAGTGGCCCTTACCCAGTACTAGAAAGGAAGAGTCAGGTCACCTACCTGGTGGACCTGGGCACAAGCAGGAGCCCCAAGAGGGTGATCCATGTAAACCGCCTTAAGCTCTTCCATGACAGGGCTGATGTAAATCTGTTGATGGTAACAGATGAGGACCAGGAAGCTGAGAGTGAGCCTCTCCCTGACCTCCTCTCATCAGACCCTAAAGATGGCTCAGTGGATGGAGTGATCTACTCAGACACCCTCTCTAGCCAACAGCAGTCTGACTGTAGGAAGGTCCTGCAGCAGTTTGCTGAACTCTTTTCCCTAACCCCTGGTCAGACACACCTGTGTACCCATGATGTGGACACAGGAGACAGCATGCCTGTCAAAAACAAAATATTTAGACAGTCTGACCAAGTTAAGGAAAGCATCAAGGTGGAAGTCCACAAGATGCTGGAATTGGGAGTAATTGAGTACTCTGACAGCCCCTGGGCTAGCCCAGTGGTCTTAGTCCCCAAACCTCACACCAAAGAAGGAAAGAGAGAGATGAGGTTTTGTGTGGACTACAGAGGTCTCAACTCTGTCACCAAGACAGATGCTCATCCCATTCCTAGAGCTGATGAGCTAATAGACAAATTAGGGGCTGCCAAATTCTTAAGTACCTTTGACTTAACAGCAGGGTACTGGCAAATCAAAATGGCCCCTGGAGCAAAAGAAAAGACAGCATTCTCCACACCTGATGGGCATTATCAGTTCACTGTTATGCCCTTTGGTTTAAAGAATGCCCCTGCCACCTTCCAAAGGTTGGTGAATCAAGTCCTTGCTGGGTTGGAATCCTTTAGTGCAGCTTATCTTGATGATATTGCTGTCTTCAGCTCCACCTGGCAGGATCACCTGGTCCATCTGAAGAAGGTTTTGAAGGCTCTGCAATCTGCAGGCCTCTCTATCAAGGCATCCAAATGCCAGATAGGGCAGGGAACTGTGGTTTACTTGGGACACCTTGTAGGTGGAGGCCAAGTTCAGCCACTCCAGCCTAAGATCCAGACTATTCTGGACTGGGCAGCTCCAAAAACCCAGACCCAAGTCAGGGCATTCCTTGGCTTGACTGGGTACTATAGGAGGTTTGTGAAGGGGTATGGATCCATTGTGACAGCCCTCACAGAACTCACCTCCAAGAAAATGCCCAAGAAAGTAAACTGGACTGTAGAAAGCTTGCTTCAGGGTGTCAAAGGCCTGTTGGCAATGTGCACAGCACCAGTTCTAAAAGCTCCAGATTACTCCAAGCAATTCATTGTGCAAACAGATGCCTCTGAACATGGGATAGGGGCAGTTTTGTCCCAAACAAATGATGATGGCCTTGACCAGCCTGTTGCTTTCATTAGCAGGAGGTTACTCCCCAGGGAGCAGCGTTGGAGTGCCATTGAGAGGGAGGCCTTTGCTGTGGTTTGGTCCCTGAAGAAGTTGAGACCATACCTCTTTGGTACTCACTTCCTAGTTCAGACTGACCACAGACCTCTCAGATGGCTGATGCAAATGAAAGGTGAAAATCCTAAACTGTTGAGGTGGTCCATCTCCCTACAGGGAATGGACTTTATAGTGGAACACAGACCTGGGACTGCCCATGCCAATGCAGATGGCCTTTCCAGGTTCTTCCACTTAGAAAATGAAGACTCTCTTGGGAAAGGTTAGTCTCATCCCCTTTCGTTTGGGGGGGGGGGGGGTTGTGTAAGGAAATGCCTCCTTGGCATGGTTACCCCCTGACTTTTTGCCTTTGCTGATGCTATGTTTTGAATTGAAAGTGTGCTGAGGCCTGCTAACCAGGCCCCAGCACCGGTGTTCTTTCCCTAACCTGTACTTTTGATTCCACAATTGGCACACCCTGGCACCCAGATAAGTCCCTTGTAACTGGTACCCCTGGTACCAAGGGCCCTGATGCCAGGGAAGGTCTCTAAGGGCTGCAGCATGTATTATGCCACCCTAGAGGCCCCTCACTCAGCACAGACACACTGCTTACCAGCTTGTGTGTGCTAGTGAGAACAAAATGAGTAAGTCGACATGGCACTCCCCTCAGGGTGCCATGCCAGTCTCTCACTGCCTATGCAGTATAGGTAAGACACCCCTCTAGCAGGCCTTACAGCCGTAAGACAGGGTGCACTATACCATAGGTGGGGGCACCAGTGCATGAGCACTGTGCCCCTACAGTGTCTAAGCAAAACCTTAGACATTGTAAGTGCAGGGTAGCCATAAGAGTATATGGTCTGGGAGTCTGTCAAACACGAACTCCACAGCACCATAATGGCTACACTGAAAGCTGGGAAGTTTGGTATCAAACTTCTCAGCACAATAAATGCACACTGATGCCAGTGTACATTTTATTGTAAAATACACCACAGAGGGCACCTTAGAGGTGCCCCCTGAAACCTAACCGACTATCTGTGTAGGCTGACTGGTTCCAGCAGCCTGCCACACTAGAGACATGTTGCTGGCCCCATGGGGAGAGGGCCTTTGTCACTCTGAGGCCAGTAACAAAGCCTGCACTGGGTGGAGATGCTAACACCTCCCCCAGGCAGGAGCTGTAACACCTGGCGGTGAGCCTCAAAGGCTCACCCCTTTGTCACAGCACCGCAGGACACTCCAGCTAGTGGAGTTGCCCGCCCCCTCCGGCCCCGGCCCCCACTTTTGGCGGCAAGGACGGAGAAAATAATGAGAATAACAAGGAGGAGTCACTGGCCAGTCAGGACAGCCCCTAAGGTGTCCTGAGCTGAAGTGACTAACTTTTAGAAATCCTCCATCTTGCAGATGGAGGATTCCCCCAATAGGATTAGGGATGTGACCCCCTCCCCTTGGGAGGAGGCACAAAGAGGGTGTACCCACCCTCAGGGCTAGTAGCCATTGGCTACTAACCCCCCAGACCTAAACACACCCTTAAATTTAGTATTTAAGGGCTTCCCTGAACCTAAAGATTTAGATTCCTGCAACTACAAGAAGAAGGACTGCCGAGCTGACAAACCCCTGCAGAGGAAGAACAGAAGACACCAACTGCCTTGGCCCCAGACTTACCGGCCTGTCTCCTGCCTTCCAAAGAACCTGCTCCAGCGACGCTTTCCAAGGGACCAGCGACCTCTGAATCCTCTGAGGACTGCCCTGCTTCGAAAAAGACAAGAAACTCCCGAGGACAGCGGCCCTGCTCCAAAAGAACTGCAACTTTGTTACAAGGAGCAGATTTAAAGACCCCTGCAACTCCCCGCAAGAAGCGTGAGACTTGCAACACTGCACCCGGCGACCCCGACTCGACTGGTGGAGAACAACCAACTCAGGGAGGACCCTCCGGCGACTCTACGACTGTGAGTAACCAAAGTTGTCCCCCCTGAGCCCCCACAGCGACGCCTGCAGAGGAAATCCCCAGGCTCCCCCTGACCGCGACTGTCTGAACTCCATTTCCCGACGGCTGGGAAAGACCCTGCAACCGCAGCCCCCAGCCCCTCAAGAAACGGAACTTCTGTGCAGGAGTGACCCCCAGGAGGCCCTCTCCCTTGCCCAGGTGGTGGCTACCCCGAGGAGCCCCCCCCTTGCCTGCATCGCTGAAGAGACCCCTTGGTCTCCCATTGAAAACTGAAGGAAACCCGACGCGTGTTTGCACACTGCACCCGGCCGCCCCCGCGCTGCTGAGGGTGTACTTTCTGTGCTACTTTGTGTCCCCCCCCCGGTGCCCTACAAAACCCCCCTGGTCTGCCCTCCGAAGACGCGGGTACTTACCTGCTGGCAGACTGGAACTGGGGCACCCCCTTCTCTCCATTGAAGCCTATGTGTTTTGGGCACCTCTTTGACCTTTGCACCTGACCGGCCCTGAGCTGCTGGTGTGATAACTTTGGGGTTGCTCTGAACCCCCAACGGTGGGCTACCTTGGACCAAAAACTGAAACCTGTAAGTGCCTTACTTACCTGTTGAAACTAACAATAACTTACCTCCCCCAGGAACTGTGAAAATTGCAGTGTCCACTTTTAAAACAGCTTATTGTGTTTTATGTAAAAAGTATACATGCTAAAGTAATGATTCAAAGTTCCTAGAGTACTTACCTGCAATACCTTTCAAAAGAGCTATTACATGTAAACTTTGCACCTGTGGTTCTTAAAATAAACTAAGAAAATATATTCTTCTATAACAAAACCTATTGGCTGGATTTGTCTCTGAGTGTGTGTACCTCATTTATTGTCTATGTGTATGTACAACAAATGCTTAACACTACTCCTTGGATAAGCCTACTGCTCGACCACACTACCACAAAATAGAGCATTAGTATTATCTCTTTTTACCACTATTTTAACTCTAAGGGGAACCCTTGGACTCTGTGCATGCTATTCCTTACTTTGAAATAGCACATACAGAGCCAACTTCCTACAATGTGCCAATTAGATGTCACTCTAGATTGCCAGCAGGCATCGATGTTAAGGATGGAATAGATCTTCTAGACAGAATCCTGTGGTCATCATTCAGCTGGTGTTCTACCTAATGAAGACTTCACCTTCATGCACGTTGGTGGGTGATATTGAAAGGATCCTGTTATACACTAAAGTCTAAAGAAAAGCTGGTAGCCCTTTCAAAGATCTGGACGATCAGACCTATAGAGTTAATTAAAATAGGAAACTGTGACCTGTGACAGGCAGCAGCTTGGGGTATTGGCATTATGGGAATAAAATTTATTCTAAGGAATTTATTTCACTACATATATGTCACAGAACAAAACCATCCTCCATATTCGACACCTCTGGAAATGTAAGTGTGTTGCCTTCATGCACTGCTGCTCCTGAGTGAGAAATCCATAAGGCAAGTGGAAGAAAATTAGATAATAGACTACAGAACACAAAGAGCGCTCTCTCTGTCTCTCTCGCTCTTATGCTTTCCATAACAAAGACCAGGCATTCCACTATACCCTAGAAAGCTTGCACTCTGTTGCTATCCCCTGATTCCAGTTTAAGATGGCTGCCCACCCAGCTAAGCTCAGGCAGGCAAGTAGGGTGGAGTTTGGCCTCCTTTCTGCCCAGCATGTTTTCGTGTACTGATGATTTCAAATATTAAATTGATAACTCCAGGCCTAGTCTACACAGGCTGCATTGGACAAGTGGGATAAACTGAGCCCTGAAGACACCTCCCTTTAATCATATAGTTATAATGTGCCAATACGAGGACCACCCCGCCCCACCCACCTGAACTAATGTGCTAATACAGTAACACTGTGTAAACTGTAGTTTATTTTACTCACATGGTTTTAAAGTTACAGGTCCAATTTCCTCCTAATAAATCAAGAAACATCCCTCATAAGCAAGGGCAACATTTAGAAGTGCCATTTTAGCATATTAACATGAAGGGATAAGAGGGTGTAATTAGGAATTATGCACTGAAAGAAACGTTTTCTCCATTTGTCAGCCAAGCCAGATCCATGATGCTAGTCCAGCCTATTCACTTTGGCACTACTTGAATTTCTTACCTTTTCCAAGCCAGTAGAATCATCGTTAATATCATCGGGAAGCATTACAATCATGCTCAGCTCTTTATCTTCATAAGGCAGCTCTATGATCTTAGTCTGTTGTTCTCCAATATAGGTCATAGGATATTTTCCCTTTCTAAACATCATTTGGACTGGCTTTGTTTCATTCTGAGAATAAAAAATACAAGAACAATGTATTTGAAGCATGCATATAATCATTATCTTCAAATGACAATGGCATTAATTTTAATTTTAGCATGCTGAAACTGGCTGTTTAGTTCCATTTCTTTACCAGACAAATTGTCCGTATGCTCTACTTCTGAAGTGGGTTCATGCCGTCTTGCTACAGGTACTAGGCAACTTTTGGTGTCTAGCTGACAGAGGCAAGCAACACATACTTGCACAGTGGGGGTGATTGTTGTGAGGGGATGTGTATCTTATTTTTTATTTTTAGGGACATTTTGGACCTCTATACAGATATCTAGGGCAGACATTGGCCCTACATTCAAGTTGTGTTCATGATGAAGGTGACTTCCAGCAGGACCAACAAGGTAATAAAGAAAATGAATCAGAAGAGGTATCTTTAAAACAACTCTGCACAGTCTAAAAAGTTAAGTTGTTTTCCTCCGGCTCGCCGCAACAAAGTGAAAGTAAGGGACCTAAGAAAAAGAAGAGTGGTCTTATACATTTCAAACTTATGAAATACAGAGCCAGGAGTGAAGATTCATGAAAAATAAGTGGACGCCAAAGGAAAAGAATGGTTTCATGATGTAACGACCCATCATCCCAAGAGATAGTAATTTGTCATGCTATTAATCATGGAAAATGTCTATGGTGCTTCCTATTAAAAGACTATGGCCCTCATTACAACCCTGGCAGACGGTGCAAATAGGGCGGTAAGACCGCAAACAGGCCGGCGGTCATTACCGCCCCATTATGGCATTGGCAGTTTGGCATATGCCAAACCGCCAATGTCCCGCACTGTCCGCCACGGCGATAATGACTGCCAGGCTGGAGACAACTGTCTCCAGCCCAGTGGCCGTCACTAGTCTGCCGGCGGTATCAGGACCCCACATACCGCCATGGATTTCATGGGGTTTTCAACCGCCACGAAATCCATGGCGGTATGCACCATCAGTGCCAGGGATTCGTTCCCTGGCACTGATTAGGGTCTCCCCTTTCCCCACTCCCCCAAGTCCCCCCCAACACCCACGACCCCCCCCTACAGCCCCCAAGGGTAGGACTCCCCCGCCCCCCCATTGAACCCCCCAAACATACCCCCCACACGCACGCTCACACCACTCACACACACGCGCACATACATGCATTCACGTAACATTTCCCATACACACATTACACCCCCTACATACATACACGCACTCACACAACCCCTCTACACACGCACACCCCCATGCACACACACACACACACACACACTGCAGTATGGTTGCTTCCCAGCAGGCAGGTTTACTTAGAAATAGGTACTGAGATTGTTTTCTGTTTTGAAGCACATCACAGTGACACAATTATTACTGGTGCAAAGAAATGGCACCATTGACTCCGACTTACTGTAACCTTAAGACAAAGTTTAAATATAAAGACTAAAAAAACCTAAAACAATGCAACCAATAGAAAAAGTTAACTCTTTTTCCAGCCGGACTGGGTGTGAAGGAGCCTTTGAAATGTAAGTAGGGCTGAATACAGTTTTCCCTGTCATCCTGCAAGGACAGCCCATCCTAACCATACTTAAGCCCCTTTTGGGTTACTGTCTAAAAGCAATACACAAACCCCAACAACAGATTAATTCACAGTTATGTGTCCCTGGACACTAGAGGAAGGCACAAATGGTTAGGACATGAAAATGACAACTATCTAAAAGTGGAATTTTCAGAACAGAGACTTAAATTCGGATTTTACCACTAAAAAGGACTTTAAATTACAATTAATTTGATTTGTGTGTAAATGTATATTTCTACATTCTCCCGTTGAGGTTATTAGTGAAAAATGACTTTAGGAACTTATGCCTAAATGTCCTAGTTTTTAAATAAAATGCACCTTGTCCTATGAGTAGTTAGGGTCTACCTTACTGGTGACATACATTTTGAAAAAAGGAAGTTTTCACCTTGCAAAAGGTTTATTTTGCCAGGTCGAAATATCGGTTTATAACTGCACTACAGGCTGCGGTGGCATGCCTGAGGCATGTTTAAAAGGCTAAATTAATGGGTGTCAAATGAGTGCTGCAGGCCCACTAGCAGCATTTAACTTACAGGTCCTGAGTACATGCAGTACATTTTACTAGGGACTAGCAAGTAAACTGAATGTGTCATTTATGCGTGTGCCGATTTACCATGCTTAAAAGAGGGGGAGCATGCTCTTTAGGTCTGGTTAGTAGGGGTAAAGTGCACAGAGTCCTAAAACCCAAAGAAATGAATTCAGCTAAACAGGAGAAATGATGGAAGAAAGTCTAAGGGAATACCACACCAAGGAGGTCAGTTTCGATTGCCAGCACAAATATTTTGCCATGGGCACCTGCGTAAGACAAAAATTACATTGAAAATGCCAGGGCATACAGCAGACTTACAAGCATAATACCACTATCTCACCAACACGTATTTACAGACTCACTAACTTGCAGTCACTCGTTCATTGTCACTTTCTCTTGCACTCACTTTTACTCTCACTTCCTAATTCCCACTCTCATTTACTGTAAATCACTGACTGGCACATTTACACTCATTCAAATTCACTTTGATTCAATCTTACTTTCTCATTTATATTTGCACTCATCCTTTCTCTTTTTCTTACTCACTATCTCTTACATTGATTTGCAACATCTCTAACACTCCCTCATACTAATTTGTTCTCCTTCACAGCTACTTATATCCTCAGTCTCACTCACTCTCTCTCAATCTCACTTCCTGGTACTAAATCTTTCACCTTATTGCTCCCTACCTGTTGCTGACTCACTCATTAAAACACACATGCTACACATACATTCACACATACACATGCCATCTCACATAAACACGCTCTCACCTTCAAACATGCACATCATGCATTTGAAAGCACTGTTTGCCAGGAAAGGTCCCATTTCAGCTAATTGTACTTCATTTTTATTTCACTAGTAGTGAAAAATATTTAATTCACTACTAGTGCAATTAAAAACAAATGACAATAACAAAGAGTGGAACCCCAACTGACACCCATGTTGACTAGCTGCCCCTGTTCCTGGTACTGATTTTGCCATCTTTAAGGCCACCTGTCAATCCCTAAATGTTGTCCATGATGAGGCAGACAAGACAATCATCCAATTCTGAATAAAGGGATGACTAAGTTCAATCTATGTATTGCCCTGTATTTGACAACAGAACGCTGAAGCTGTCCTTAGGCATGACCTACAATGAGTTCTGCAGAAACCCAAACAGGTTCTTTAGAAAACAGCAGAAAGCTGTATGGGTTCTGTAAGAAAGCAGAACCTGACTGCAGGAGAAACCTACAATGGATTCCTTTCACTTTACTAAACTTACAAGCTATTCAATTTAATTTAAATGTTATTTTGCATTCACTTCTCTACATAACAAAGGCTATCAAGGGCCACCAGTTTAATGCAGCGAACAATGTGAAGGAGAATGATGGGATGGAGAGTAAGGATGAGATGGTTAAGGTGACAGTCAATCTAGTGTGATCTTAGGTTAATTTCTTAGGCCCCCAATTAGGAGTTGCCTACTAAATTGCTCATCATTTTCCCACTCAAAGATTACCATTAGGGGTGGGGGGTGGGGTTCTGATACTTCAGATGGTGAGGAAATAACATGACTGAAGTGGTGTTTACGCACAGATTCCCATAGGATTCCCCTTGGGTTTTCACATGGCGATTTTGCCTACTTTCAGAAGTTGAAATCTAGGCAGAAATATACAAAGTTCTAGTTCTGACTCGCCTGGTAACTATGATTACTGGGCCCATCGGAATTCACATGCACTTGTAAGGAGGGCCAAAGCTGTATGCCAGTCATAGTATTCGATTAGCATTTGGCATGAATTCAGCTTCCTAAATGATTCAGATATTGTATCACTCTTTTTATGAAATAACTCCACTGACTTCCTCTTGAAGTCAGAATACACACAAAAATATATATTCTCATTTATTTGGAGGGATTCCTCCTTACAAAGTCATCTGACCACTTTAAGATGTGGTTACATAAGGAGGGAATGGGGAAAAAAGCTATTTCAAGTATGGATAAAACAGTGTAACACCCAGGCAGTGAGCTGGCTACCCACCTCAGCAAACAATCACAACCAGGGTGAAGCCTTGAGGCCACTAAATTAACCTGGGCTCAACCATCTGGTAGCTTTGCAACAGAGAAGATAGGCTTAACGTAGTGTTATGTGCAAAGAATTTATACAGTACCAAAAAGAGGAATAAGGTCAAAAAGCACAAGTGGCTGGTGTTACGGAGGCCTAGTAGGTCTTCTGCCCGAGCACCTTTTGATGAATGTGTGACCTCAGAGGGTATCACTTCCAATCAGACCATGAAGAGGCCAGAACCCAGAAGGTAGGGAACCACAACCTGTATTTGTTGCTAAAGTAGGAATTCCCTTTACGAGAACTACGTACTTCACTCGATCTAATAAGGGTAAGAAGTAGAGACAGGAAACCCACTTTCCCTAATGAATACACCTGACCGATATCAGCAAGAGGGCAGAAACATGTTGGCCTAATACGAATTAATTGTTCATCATACCCATCTATTATTCCTTTATGTTTTTAGCTGTGCCTAAGGTACCCACTAATAAAAGAATATTTTTTATTAAGGACTCCCTTCTAATGAGGTTGAATAGGCCCTGGTAGTATCATCTTACCAGGGTGGAATGAGGTTGCCAAGGATGGAGCATGCCACAATCAGTGGATAAGGCTTCCTCATCCAATCTAAAAGGCACTCCGTGGTGAATATTCCATTTGTGATCACCAGTAGGGCTATCACTTACCAACGATTTGCCAGGTGCCTAGTTGGGCATTACAATGATCTCGATCACATTCTTTTGGTCGTTTTTATAAAGTCCAAATGCCGAACAATAAAAATCCCAAACTGAATTAGAAAAATAGAGGCAAATGTAATAAACAAAATGGCAAAAGTCCAATAAGAGGAATTGAGAGATGAATTTTAAAAGCTATAAAGTAGGAATAGAGCCTAGAAATGATATCGATTACAGTCAATGGTTATGGTAAACCAGAAACCAGGCATAAACTGAGGCAGCCGCGAATCAGCGTGGATTGGATAGACCAACCAGGTTTGACCTAGTCAAACATTTAATCTTCTGCCTTGGTCCTTTAAGTCCCAGGCGACCTTAACAGTATACTTCCAAAGCTCCCCAGAACCTCTCAGGGGGCACTTACAGACTGACTATATGTAAGGTAAAGGCCTACAGCAGGTTCCAGTCTAAATCCAATTGCTACTAGTCAGTGGAGCAGTTGCAGAAAAAGCCACTTGTAGCATCCCTGTAGCTTGAACAGGAGGTCAGCCTTATGAGCCCTGGAGTCTATTTCTTTGCCCTAGGTACAAGAGAGAACATGTCCAGTTGTTTAGGGCTTCCCTCAGGTCAGAAAGCAGGTCCAGTCCTCTTCTGTTCTTCCTCAGATCCAGCAGTGTATTCAATTGGGTGCCTGAAGATGCTGCATTTATGCCCAGCACTAGCTAGTGGGTGAGAAGGCCTCCAGGCATGCTCTAACCAATGGTGTAAAACACCCCACACCAAGTCTGCCCACTTTGGCCATTTTCAAAATGGCAAAAATCTTATACCACATTCAACTTGTGCTCTAAGGAGTGGGTTTGTGGCAGGGAGTGTACTATGGTAATTATAGGGCACTCCCATATTTAACACTACAATCCAGTTTAGGGCAGCCAGTGTGCCCACAACAAACCCAGAGACAGATAGCTGCTATGAAAAAGGCAGGGTTCTTCAGCTACCAGACAATAGATACACAAGGATTGTCTCAGCATCCTGTTCTCTGCCTTTTAAGTGCACCTCATGTGTTCTATGTAAACCAGATCGGCCTGTCAAGCAGGATTTGATATTCCAGCAGGATCTTACACAGGAGTGTCAAAAAGGATGCCCACACCATATTCTCGAAGGTTCAAAAACATTTTCGCTGCCTGGTCAGGTCAGCCTATTGTTTGAGCCTTGGAGGCATTTCACTCCTTTTGCACACCTACGTAAATGTTAAGGACTGACTGGGAGAAGTTGGAAAGCAAAAGCAAATTAGCTGCCTGGAACTTTAGGCAGAGAAAAGGTAACTTTCTAAAGGTCACAGTTCCATAATATTATTGAAAATTGACTTAATCATTGAGTTGGATTTTTAATAAATATTACAATAGTCTTTCCATTATTGTTCTAGCTAGTCCTATTTCCAAGATTCAGTATTATGATTTCTTAATATGTGCTCTGGTTTTCTGCATGGGACAGCTAGGTCGGCCAAAGAAAAAAATAGGTTTAGGATACTAGTCACTGTAGGAACATGTTAACATTAACTTTCTACATGCCTTACTTTTAAATACCATGCACCATGCTGTGTGGGCTACAATACCTATGTAGGGGTTACTTATTAATAATTAAAAGGAAGATTTTGACCTTTCAAAATGGTTTGACAGGACGAATTGCAGTTTTCACACAGTTACAATCAAACTACAATGGTAGGCTAAAATCAGGTTTGCACTGTTACTGTATTAAATGGCACAATAAGTGTTCCACTCAACTAGCAGCATTTAACTTCCAATACATGGGTACATTTTTTACCATAATCTACAGACCTATAGGCAAGTTTAATATGCCAACTTGGAGCATGCCAATTTGACCATGTTAAAAAGGGGCGCACAAGCACTTCACTACTGGTTAACAGGGGTAAAGAACACACAGTTCTAAAGCCAGCAAAGATATAGGGTCCAGCCAAAGGTAAATGAAATTGAAAATGTCACTTACCCAGTGTACATCTGTTCGTGGCATCAGTCGCTGTAGATTCGCATGTTTTGCATAGCTCGCCATCTGGTGTTGGGTCGGAGTGTTACATGTTGTTTTTCTTCGAAGAAGTCTTTCGAGTCACGGGACCGAGTGACTCCTCCTTTTGTCTCCATTGCGCATGGGCGTCGACTCCATCTTCGATTGTTTTTCCCCGCAGAGGGTGAGGTAGGAGTTGTATTGTAGTAATAGTGGCCATGCAATGGAGTGACTAAGTATGTACCTATTTAAGGTTAAAATAATATATATACAAATAGTTGAAGGTACCTTCCGAACTGCTACAGGCTCCCGGGGAGGCGGGTGGGCACATGCGAATCTACAGCGACTGATGCCACGAACAGATGTACACTGGGTAAGTGACATTTTCAGTTCGATGGCATCTGTCGCTGTAGATACGCATGTTTTGCATAGACTAGTAAGCAGTTATCTCCCCAAAGCGGTGGCTCAGCCTGTAGGAGTGGGAGTAGTCTGAAACAATGTTCTTAATACGGCTTGACCTACTGTGGCTTGTGGTGCGGATAACACGTCTACACAGTAGTGCTTGGTAAATGTGTGAGGCGTAGACCATGTGGCTGCCTTACATATTTCTTGCATTGGGATGTTTCCTAGAAAGGCCATGGTAGCACCTTTCTTTCTGGTTGAGTGTGCCCTTGGTGTAATGGGCAGTTGTCGTTCAGCTTTAAGGTAGCAGATTTGGATGCATTTAACTATCCATCTGGCTATACCTTGTTTTGATATTGGGTTTCCTGCATGAGGTTTTTGGAATGCAATACATAGCTGTTTAGTTTTCCTGATGCTCTTTGTTCTGTCAATGTAATACATTAATGCTCTTTTGACATCTAAAGTATGTAGTGCCCTCTCAGCTACGGAATCTGGCTGTGGGAAGAACACTGGAAGTTCCACTGTTTGATTTAGATGGAACGGTGAAATAACTTTTGGTAGAAATTTAGGATTAGTCCTTAGGACGACCTTATTTTTGTGTAGTTGTATAAAAGGTTCTTGTATTGTAAACGCCTGAATCTCGCTTACTCTTCTTAGAGAGGTAATGGCGATGAGAAATGCAACCTTCCATGTTAGGAACTGTATTTCGCAGGAGTGCATGGGTTCAAAAGGTGGACCCATAAGTCTAGTTAAGACAACATTGAGGTTCCATGAAGGAACAGGTGGTGTTCTTGGTGGAATAATTCTTTTTAGGCCCTCCATGAATGCTTTAATGGCTGGTATCCTATATAGGGAAGTTGAATAGGTAGGCTGCAGGTATGCAGATATTGCTGCAAGGTGTATCTTAATGGAAGAGAAAGCTAGGTTAGATTTTTGTAAGTGAAGCAAGTAACCCACTACATGTTTTGGGGTTGCGTGTAATGGTTGGATTTGATTAATATGGCAGTAGCAAACAAACCTCTTCCATTTACTGGCATAGCAGTGCCTGGTGGATGGCCTTCTGGCTTGCTTTATGACTTCCATACATTCTTGGGTAAGTTGTAAGTGTCCGAATTCTAGGATTTCAGGAGCCAGATTGCTAGATTCAGCGATGCTGGATCTGGGTGTCTGATCTTTTGGTTGTGTTGTGTTAACAGATCCGGCCTGTTGGGCAGTTTGATGGGGGGTACTACTGATAGGTCTAGCAGCGTTGTGTACCAGGGTTGCCTTGCCCAAGTTGGTGCTATTAATATGAGTTTGAGTTTGTTTTGACTGAGTTTGTTTACCAGATAAGGAAGGAGAGGGAGAGGAGGAAAAGCGTAGGCAAATATCCCTGACCAGTTCATCCATAGGGCATTGCCGTGGGACTGCCTGTGTGGGTATCTGGATGCGAAGTTTTGGCATTTTGCGTTCTCTTTTGTCACAAACAAGTCTATTTGAGGTGTTCCCCAGAGCGTGAAGTAAGTGTTCAGAATTTGGGGGTGAATTTCCCATTCGTGGACCTGTTGATGATCTCGAGAGAGATTGTCTGCGAGTTGATTCTGAATCCCTGGGATAAATTGTGCTATTAGGCGAATTTTGTTGTGAATTGCCCAACGCCATATCTTTTGTGCCAGCAGGCTCAATTGCGTTGAGTGCGTTCCCCCTTGTTTGTTTAGATAATACATTGTTGTCATGTTGTCTGTTTTGACGAGAATGTATTTGTGAACTATTATTGGTTGAAAAGCCTTTAGTGCTTGAAAAACTGCTAGCAGTTCTAGGTGATTCATATGCAGTTTTGTTTGATGTACGTTCCATTGTCCTTGTATGCTGTGTTGATCGAGGTGTGCTCCCCACCCTGTCATGGAAGCATCTGTTGTTATTACGTATTGTGGCACTGGGTCTTGGAAAGGCTGCCCTTTGTTTAAATTTATATTGTTCCACCATAGAAGCGAGAGGTAAGTTTGGCGGTCTATTAACACCAGATCTAAAAGGTGACCCTGTGCTTGTGACCACTGTGATGCTAGGCACTGTTGTAAGGGCCTCATGTGCAGTCTTGCGTTTGGGACAATGGCTATGCATAAAGACATCATGCCTAGGAGTTGTAATATCATCTTTGCTTGTATGCTTTGTGTTGGATACATGCGGTGTATGATGTTGTTGAAATTTTGAATTCTTTGTGGACTTGGAGTGGCCACTCCTATTGTTGTGTTTATTATGGCTCTTAGGTATTGTTGTACCTTGCATGGCAGAATGTTGGATTTTGCGAAGTTGACTGTGAACCCTAGTTTGTAGAGGGTTTGTATGATTTGATTTGTGTGGTTTGAGCACGTTATTAACGAATGGGTCTTGATTAGCCAGTCGTCTAGATACGGGAATACATGTATTTGCTGCCTTCTGATGTGTGCAGCGACTACTGCTAGACATTTGGTAAAGACTCTTGGTGCGGTTGTTAAACCGAAAGGCAGTACCTTGAATTGGTAGTGTATTCCTTTGAATACAAACCTTAGGTATTTCCTGTGCGATGGATGTATTGGTATATGGAAATACGCGTCTTTGAGGTCTAATGTAGTCGTGTAGTTTCAGCAATGGTAACACTTCTTGTAGGGTGACCATGTGAAAGTGGTCTGATTTGATGTATGTGTTTAGTATTCTTAGGTCTAGGATTGGTCTTAGCGTTTTGTCCTTCTTTGGTATTAAGAAGTACAGTGAATAAACTCCTGTGTTTATTTGTGTGTTTGGTACTAACTCGATTGCATTCTTTTGCAATAGTGCTTGAACTTCTATCTCCAGGAGCTCGGAATGATGTTTTGATAAATTTTGTGCTCTCGGTAGTATGTTTGGAGGGAATTGTAGAAATTCTATGCAATAATCATTTTGGATAATTGCTAGAACCCAAGTGTCTGTAGTGATCTCCTCCCATGCTTTGTAATAATGACCTATTCTTCCCCCCACTGGTGTTGTGTGGAGGGGGTGGGTGACATGTGAGTCACTGCTTAGTTGTAGGGGTTTTGGGGCTTTGAAATTTTCCCCTATTCCTAGGGAATTGCCCTCCTCTATATTGGCCCCGAAAGCCTCCCCCGTACTGTCCCTGGTAACTGGATGTTGTTGCCTGTGAGGTACTGGCTTGTGTGGCCTGACCCCGAAACCCCTCTCTAAAGGGTGTTTTGCGGAAGGTGCTGTAATTTCCTCTGCTCTGCGGGGAGTAGAGTGCGCCCATGGCTTTAGCAGTGTCCGTGTCTTTTTTAAGTTTCTCAATCGCCGTGTCCACTTCTGGACCGAACAGTTCTTTTTCGTTGAATGGCATATTGAGAACTGCCTGCTGAATCTCTGGTTTAAACCCAGACGTTCGTAGCCATGCATGCCTTCCGATGGTCACAGATGTATTTATTGTTCTTGCAGCTGTGTCTGCTGCATCCATGGAGGAGCGTATCTGGTTGTTTGAAATGTTCTGTCCTTCATCAACCACTTGCTTTGCCCTCTTTTGTAGGTCTTTGGGTAGATGTTCAATGAGATGTTGCATCTCATCCCAATGGGCTCTGTCATTGCGCGCAAGTAGTGCCTGAGAGTTAGCGATGCGCCACTGGTTTGCAGCTTGTGCTGCGACTCTCTTTCCAGCTGCATCGAACTTGCGGCTTTCCTTATCTGGGGGTGGTGCATCCCCAGATGTGTGGGAGTTGTCCCTTTTCCTAGCTGCTCCTACAACGACAGAATCTGGTGGCAGCTGTGTAGTGATGAAAATAGGGTCTGTAGGAGGCGCTTTATACTTTTTTTCCACCCTTGGTGTGATTGCCCTACTTTTGACCGGCTCCTTAAAGATGTCTTTTGCGTGCCGAAGCATACCAGGGAGCATAGGCAGGCTTTGGTAGGAGCTGTGGGTGGCGGAGAGGGTGTTGAATAGAAAGTCATCCTCGACTTGTTCTGAGTGGAGGCTTACATTGTGGAATTGTGCTGCTCTAGCCACCACCTGAGAATATGCAGTACTGTCTTCTGGTGGTGATGGCTGTGTATGGTATGCCTCCGGACTGTTATCTGACACAGGGGCGTCGTATAAGTCCCATGCGTCCTGATCCTGGTCACCTTGGCTCATGGTGGTGTGAGCCGGGGAATGTGATGGAGTTTGTGCTGGTGAGACGTGAATTATAGGTGGAGGAGAGGGTGGCGGAGTAACCTTTTTCACCATTTTTGTTTGTGGTGTTTGGTCAGTTTGAAATTCCAGTCTTCTCTTTCTCCTAATAGGGGGAAGGGTGCTTATCTTTCCTGTCCCCTGCTGTATAATGAAAATGTCACTTACCCAGTGTACATCTGTTCGTGGCATCAGTCGCAGTAGATTCGCATGTTCTGCAATAGCTCGCCATCTGGTGTTGGGCCGGAGTGTTACAAGTTGTTTTTGTTCGAAGAAGTCTTTCGAGTCACGGGACCGAGTGACTCCTCCTTTTGTCTCCATTGCGCATGGGCGTCGACTCCATCTTCGATTGTTTTTCCCCGCAGAGGGTGAGGTAGGAGTTGAATTGTAGTAATAGTGCCCATGCAATGGAGTGACTAAGTATGCACCTATTTAAGGTTGAGATGATACATATATAAATAATTGAAGGTAACTTCCAAACTGCTACAGGCTCCCGGGGAGGCGGGTGGGCACATGCGAATCTACTGCGACTGATGCCACGAACAGATGTACACTGGGTAAGTGACATTTTCAGTTCGATGGCATCTGTCGCTGTAGATACGCATGTTCTGCATAGACTAGTAAGCAGTTATTTCCCCAAAAGCGGTGGATCAGCCTGTAGGAGTGGAAGTAGTTTGAAATAATGTCCTTAATACGGCTTGACCTACTGTGGCTTGTTGTGCGGATAACACGTCTACACAGTAGTGCTTGGTGAATGTGTGAGGCGTAGACCATGTGGCTGCCTTACATATTTCTTGCATTGGGATGTTTCCTAGAAAGGCCATGGTAGCACCTTTCTTTCTGGTTGAGTGTGCCCTTGGTGTAATGGGCAGCTGTCGTTTAGCTTTAAGGTAGCAGATTTGGATGCATTTAACTATCCATCTGGCTATACCTTGTTTTGAAATTGGGTTTCCTGCGTGAGGTTTTTGAAATGCAATAAAGAGTTGTTTAGTCTTTCTGATGTTTTTTGTTCTGTCAATGTAATACATCAATGCTCTTTTGACATCTAATGTATGTAGTGCCCTTTCAGCTACGGTATCTGGCTGTGGAAAGAACACTGGAAGTTCCACTGTTTGATTTAGATGGAACGGTGAAATAACCTTTGGCAAAAATTTAGGATTGGTCCTTAGGACGACTTTATTTTTGTGTAGTTGTATAAAAGGTTCTTGTATAGTAAACGCCTGAATCTCGCTTACTCTTCTCAGGGAAGTAATGGCGATGAGAAATGCCACCTTCCAGGTTAGGAACTGTATGTCGCAGGAGTGCATGGGTTCAAAAGGTGGACCCATAAGTCTAGTTAGGACAACATTTAGGTTCCATGAAGGAACAGGTGGTGTTCTTGGTGGTATAATTCTCCTAAGGCCCTCCATGAATGCTTTAATGACTGGTATTTTATATAGGGAAGTTGAATAGGTAGTCTGCAGGTATGCAGATATTGCTGCAAGGTGAATCTTAATGGAAGAGAAAGCTAGGTTAGATTTTTGTAAGTGAAGCAAGTAACCCACTACATGTTCTGGAGTTGTGTGTAATGGTTGTATTTGATTAATATGGCAGTAGCAAACAAACCTCTTCCATTTACTTGCATAGCAGTGCCTGGTGGATGGCCTTCTTGCTTGTTTTATGACTTCCATACATTCTTGGGTAAGTTGTAAGTGCCCGAATTCTAGGATTTCAGGAGCCAGATTGCTAGATTCAGCGATGCTGGATCTGGGTGTCTGATCTTTTGGTTGTGCTGTGTCAACAGATCTGGCCTGTTGGGCAATTTGATGCAGGGTACCACTGATAGGTCTAGCAGCGTTGTGTACCAGGGTTGCCTTGCCCAAGTTGGTGCTATCAATATGAGTTTGAGTTTGCTTTGACTGAGTTTGTTTACCAGGTAAGGAAGGAGAGGGAGAGGAGGAAAAGCGTAAGCAAATATCCCTGACCAGTTCATCCATAGGGCATTGCCTTGGGATTGTTTGTGTGGGTACCTGGATGCGAAGTTTTGGCATTTTGCGTTCTCCCTTGTTGCAAACAAGTCTATCTGAGGTGTTCCCCAGAGTTTGAAATAAGTGTTCAGAATTTGGGGGTGAATTTCCCATTCGTGGACCTGTTGGTGATCTCGAGAGAGATTGTCTGCGAGTTGATTTTGTATCCCTGGTATAAACTGTGCAATTAGGCGAATTTGGTTGTGAATTGCCCAATGCCAAATTTTTTGTGCTAGCAGGCTTAACTGCGTGGAGTGCGTCCCTCCCTGCTTGTTTAGATAATACATTGTTGTCATGTTGTCTGTTTTGACGAGAATGTATTTGTGAACTATTATTGGTTGGAAAGCTTTTAGTGCTTGAAAAACTGCTAGAAGTTCTAGGTGATTGATATGCAGTTTTGTTTGATGTACGTTCCATTGTCCTTGTATGCTGTGTTGACCGAGGTGTGCTCCCCACCCTGTCATGGAAGCATCTGTTGTTATTACGTATTGTGGCACTGGGTCTTGGAAAGGCCGCCCTTTGTTTAAATTTATGTTGTTCCACCACAGAAGCGAGAGGTAAGTTTGGCGGTCTATTAACACCAGATCTAGAAGGTGACCCTGTGCTTGAGACCACTGTGATGCTAGGCATTGTTGTAAGGGCCTCATGTGCAGTCTTGCGTTTGGGACAATGGCTATGCATGATGACATCATGCCTAGGAGTTGTAATACCATCTTTGCCTGTATCTTTTGTGTTGGATACATGCGTTGTATGATGGTGTTGAAATTTTGAATTCTTTGTGGACTTGGAGTGGCTACTCCCTTTGATGTGTCTATTATGGCTCCCAGGTATTGTTGTACCTTGCGTGGCAGAATTTTGGATTTTGTGAAATTGACGGTGAACCCGAGTTTGAAGAGGGTTTGTATGATCTGATTTGTGTGATTTGAGCACTGTATGAACGAATGGGCCTTGATTAGCCAGTCGTCCAAATATGGGAACACATGTATTTGCTGCCTTCTTATGTGTGCAGCGACTACCGCTAGACATTTGGTAAAGACTCTTGGTGCGGTTGTTAATCCGAAAGGCAGTACCTTGAATTGGTAATGTATTCCTTTGAATACAAACCTTAGGTATTTCCTGTGTGATGGGTGTATTGGTATATGGAAATAAGCATCCTTGAGGTCTAAAGTTGCCATGTAGTCGTGTAGTTTTAGCAATGGCAATACTTCTTGTAGTGTGACCATGTGGAAGTGGTCTGATTTGATGAAAGTGTTCACTACTCTGAGGTCTAGGATTGGTCTGAGCGTTTCGTCCTTCTTTGGTATCAGAAAGTACAGTGAGTAAACTCCTGTGTTTATTTGTGTGTCTGGCACTAATTCGATTGCATTCTTTTGCAATAGTGCCTGCACTTCTATCTCCAGGAGATTGGAATGGTGTGTTGTTAAATTTTGTGCTTTTGGTGGTATGTTTGGAGGGAATTGTAGAAATTCTATGCAATAACCATGTTGGATAATTGCTAGAACCCAAGTGTCTGTAGTGATTTCCTCCCATGCTTTGTAATAATGACCTATTCTTCCCCCCACTGGTGTTGTGTGGAGGGGGTGAGTGACATGTGAGTCATTGTTTAGTAGTAGGGGTTTTGGGGCTTTGAAATCTTCCTCTATTTCTAGGGAATTGCCCTCCTCTATATTGTCCCCGAAAACCTCCTCTATACTGTCCCTGGTAAGTGGACGGTGTTGCTTGTGAGGTGCTGGCTTGTGTGCTTTGACCCCGAAACCCCCCTCGAAAGGGCGTTTTACGGAATGTGCTGTAATTCCCTCTGCTCTGCGGGGAGTAGAGTGCGCCCATGGCTTTGGCAGTGTCCGTATCTTTTTTGAGTTTCTCAATCGCTGTGTCCACTTCTGGACCGAACAGTTCTTTTTCATTAAAAGGCATATTGAGAACTGCTTGTTGAATCTCTGGTTTAAATCCAGACGTTCGGAGCCATGCATGCCGTCTGATAGTTACTGATGTATTAATTGTCCGTGCAGCTGTATCTGCAGCGTCCATGGAGGAACGTATCTGGTTGTTGGAGATGGTCTGTCCCTCCTCAACCACTTGTTTCGCCCTATTTTGGAAGTCCTTGGGCAGATGTTGAATGAGATGTTGCATCTCGTCCCAGTGGGCTCTGTCATAGCGCGCAAGTAGTGCCTGGGAGTTCGCGATGCGCCACTGGTTTGCAGCTTGTGCTGCGACTCTTTTACCAGCTGCATCAAACTTGCGGCTTTCTTTATCTGGGGGTGGTGCATCTCCAGATGTGTGAGAGTTGGCCCTTTTCCTAGCTGCTCCTACAACAACAGAGTCTGGTGGCAGCTGTGTAGTGATGAAAACCGGGTCCGTAGGAGGCGGCTTATACTTCTTTTCCACCCTTGGTGTGATTGCCCTACTTTTGACCGGCTCCTTAAATATGTCTTTTGCGTGCCGGAGCATACCAGGGAGCATAGGCAGGCTTTGGTAGGAGCTGTGGGTGGAGGAGAGTGTGTTGAACAAGAAATCATCCTCGACCTGTTCTGAGTGGAGGCTTACGTTATGAAATTGTGCTGCTCTAGCCACCACCTGAGAGTACGCGGTGCTGTCTTCTGGTGGAGATGGCTTTGTAGGGTAGGCCTCCGGGCTGTTATCTGACACTGGGGCGTCGTATAGGTCCCATGCGTCCTGATCTTGGTCACCCTGGCTCATGGTGGTGTGAGCTGGGGAGTGAGATGGAGTTTGTGCTGGTGAAACGTTAATCACGGGCGGAGGAGAGGGTGGTGGTGTAATTCTTTTAACCACTTTTGGTTGTGGTGCTTGCTCCGTCTGGAACTCCAACCTTCTCTTTCTCCTAATGGGGGGAAGGGTGCTTATTTTTCCTGTCCCCTGCTGAATGAAGATACGCTTTTGCGTATGGTCCACATCAGTTGCTTGTAGCTCTTCCTCAAACCTATGCTTTTGCATTTGGGAGGTTAGCGAGTGCTCTTCTGTATAAGAGCCTGAAGCTGGGTCGCTTGCAGTTTGTTTCGGCGTCGAAACTTTGTCTGCGTGTTTTTTCGGCTCCGAGGTGACTTTTTTCCTTTTCGGGGCCGAAACCTCTCGGCGTCGATCTGTTTCGGTGCCGCTGTCTCGGCGTCGAGCCGTGTCCACACCGGCATCTCGGTGTCGAGGCTTGTCTCCAGCACTTTCTCGGTCCCGAGAAGGCTGCGTGCCGGTGTCTCGACCGGAGTCGGACGATCTCGGCACTGTTTTGGCCTTTTTCGGTGCCGACGGTCGGTCACCGAATTTATGGGTGGAGCCATGGCCTGGTGGCAGTGGCGTCCCCTGGGCCTTGTAAATGTTTCTTTGTGTGGTTTTCGACGTCTTACTCACGGTTTGTGTGTCGTCGAATCCTTCGGAGTCTGAGTCTTGGAACGAGAAGGTACCTTCTTCTTCCTGTTCCTCGAACTCCCGTTGGGCTGTCGGTGCGGACGCCATTTGAAGTCTTCTGGCTCGACGGTCTCGGAGTGTTTTTCGGGACCGGAACGCACGACAGGCCTCGCAGGTGTCTTCGCTGTGCTCAGGTGACAGGCACAGGTTGCAGACCAAGTGTTGGTCTGTGTAGGGGTATTTATTGTGGCATTTGGGGCAGAAACGAAACGGGGTCCGTTCCATCGGCGTTCTTCAGCACGCGGTCGGGCCGACCAGGCCCCGACGGAGGATCGAAAAACTACCCCGAAGGGCACCGGAGCTCTTCGATCTTCGATGCGGTGTGAAATCTAAGTACGCCGATCCCGAACGCAACAATACCGACGAAAATCTTCCGAAATTAGCTAATTTTCCGTTCCGAAACTCGGAGCGACAGGAACACGTCCGAACCCGATGGCGGAAAAACAATCGAAGATGGAGTCGACGCCCATGCGCAATGGAGACAAAAGGAGGAGTCACTCGGTCCCGTGACTCGAAAGACTTCTTCGAACAAAAACAACTTGTAACACTCCGGCCCAACACCAGATGGCGAGCTATTGCAGAACATGCGTATCTACAGCGACAGATGCCATCGAACAAATAAGTTTCTGCGTATGGTCTACATCGGTGGATTGCAGGTCTTCCTCAAACCTATGCTTTCGCATTTGGGAGGTCATTGATTTCTCTTCTGTATAAGAGCCTGAAACTGGGTCGGTTGCAGGTTGTTTTGGCACCGAAACCCTGTCTGCATCTTTTTTCGGCTCCGAGGTGACTTTTTTCTTTTTCGGAGTCGAAACATCTCGGCGTCGATCTTCGTCGGTGCCGCTCTCTCGGCGTCGAGCCGTGTCTACACCGCTATCTCGGTGTCGATGTATGTCTCCAGCACTTTCTCAGTCCCGAGAAGGCTGCGTGCCGGTGTCTCGACCGGAGTCGGACGGTCTCGGCACTGTTTGGGCCTTTTTCGGTGCCGACGGTCGGTCACCGAATTTATGGGTGGAGCCATGGCCTGGTGGCAGTGGCATCCCCTAGGCCTTGACAATCTTCTTATGAGTGGTTTTCGACGTCTTACTCACGGTTCGTGGATCGTCGAATTCCTCGGAGTCCGATTTGTGTATCAAAAAGGTTTCTTCCTCTTCTTGTATCTCGAACTCTCGGTGGGCTGTCGGCGTGGACGCCATTTGAAGTCTTCTGGCTCGACGGTCTCGGAGTGTTTTTCGGGACCGGAACGCACGACAGGCCTCGCAAGTGTCTTCACTGTGCTCAGGTGACAGGCACAGGTTACAGACCAAGTGTTGGTCTGTAGAGGGGTATTTGTTGTGGCATTTGGGACAGAAACGGAACGGGGTCCGTTCCATCGGCGTTCTTCTACACGCGGTCGGGCCGAGCAGGCCCCGACGGGGGATCGAAAACTACCCCGAAGGGCTCCGGAGCTCTTCGATCTTCGATGCGGTGTTGATTCTAACTACGCCGATCCCGAACGCAACAATACTGACGAAAATCTTCCGAAATTTAGCTGTTTTTCCGTTCCGAAACTTTGAGCGACAGGAACACGTCCGAACCCGATGGCGGAAAAAAAACAATCAAAGATGGAGTCGACGCCCATGCGCAATGGAGACAAAAGGAGGAGTCACTCGGTCCCGTGACTCGAAAGACTTCTTCGAAGAAAAACAACTTGTAACACTCCGACCCAACACCAGATGGCGAGCTATGCAAAACATGCGTATCTACAGCGACAGATGCCATCGAACCTGTGGTTATCCTGCAAAAAGTGGATTCTCTAGAGCAAGGATGAGATCTACAGGTAGGTACACTCATAAGAATATGATTCTTAAATAGTGGCAAAGCAGTGAAGTAGAGCAGTAGTGTAAAGGAAGCAGGCCAGTAATAGGCATCTAACATGCAAAGTGGCATGCATCATTCACAAAGCCTTACATTTAGGCCTGCTCAGCTAGAGGAAAGTCCACATTTCATCATGTAATTGACACAATACACAGGAAGCCATTTTCTGAGAACAAACAAATCGTAATTTTGAAATCTCTCTAGGTCTTGTAACAACATAGATCTGTAGTGTATTTAAAGTCTGCTCCTTTCCTCTGGAGTCCATAGGTCCATCTAAACCTAAAATGTGCCTGAGGAATTTGAGGGTGTGCTTCAAATTCTCACATTTGTACCGGCTGAGGTACATTCACTTTAAAAATTCATTTTGTTAGATCGGTCAGACTTAAGGTGGTCTTTCCCCAACTTTTTTACCACTTGCCTCCAATTTGGATTCATTAGTTTTTTGCTGGTCTTAGAACTCTGTGCACTTTACAACTGATGCCCAGTGCTAAAGTGCTTGTGCTCTTTCCCTAAACCATGTTTTGATTGGTATATACGTATGTGGCATATTTAATTTACTTGTAAGTCCCTAGTAAAATGCTCTACGTGTGCCCAGGGCCTGTAAAATAAATGCTACTAGTAGGCCTGCAGCTCTGACTGCGTCACCCCTTACATAGAGCTTTAAAATATGTCCCAGGCCTTCCACTGCAGCCTAAATGCAGTGTTACACTGTTACAGCAACTTGCCATTTTAGTTCCCTTGCCAAGCTCCAAACACCCATTTTATTACATATATTACTCCTACGGTAGGCACTAATTAGCCCATAGGGCAGGATGCTGTGTTAAAAAAAAAAAAAGGCAGGATATATTTTCTTTAAGTTACACACGGCCTGGTAGTAAAATAAACTCTATCAAATTCGTTTTTCACTAGTGTGGGGCCTACCCCTCTCATAGGATAACATTGAGGATTCCTTATAACGTTTAATAAGCTGTGAGAATTATAGATCTTTCATGTTTGGAGTTGGTGTCTCAGTCTTCTCTGCAGGGTTTTTTCAGCTTAGCAGTCCTCTTCGCCTTAGGTTGCAGGAATCTGCGTTTCTAGGCTCTGGGGAGCCCTTAAATACTAAATTTAAGGGCGTGTTTAGGTCTGGGGGGTTAGTAGCCAATGGCTACTAGCCCTGGGGGTGGGTACACCCTCTTTGTGCCTCCTCCCTGAGGGGAGGGGGGCACATCCCTAATCCTATTGGGGGAATCCTCCATCTGCAAGATGGAGGATTTCTAAAAGTTAGAGTTACCTCAGCTCAGGACACCTTAGGGGCTGTCCTGACTGGCCAGTGACTCCTCCTTGTTTTTCTCATTATCTCCTCCGGCCTTGCCGCCAAAAGTGGGGCCGTGGCCGGAGGGGGCGGGCAACTCCACTAGCTGGAGTGGTGCCCTGTGGTGCAGTAACAAAGGGGGTGAGCCTTTGAGGCTCACCGCCAGGTGTTACAGCTCCTGCAGGGGGAGGTGTGAAGCACCTCCACCCAGTACAGGCTTTGTTACTAGCCACAGAGTGACAAAGGCACTCTCCCCATGTGGCCAGCAACATGTCTGGTGTGTGGCAGGCTGTTAGAACTAGTCAGCCTACATGGATAGTCGGTTAAGGTTTCAGGGGGCACCTCTAAGGTGCCCTCTGGGGTGTATGTTACGATAAAATGTACACTGGCATCAGTGTGCATTTATTGTGCTGATAAGTTTGATACCAAACTTCACAGTTTTCAGTGTAGCCATTATGGTGCTGTGGAGTTCGTGCATGACAAACTCCCAGACCATATACTCTCATGGCTACCCTGCACTTACAATGTCTAAGGTTTTGCTTAGTCACTGTAGGGGCACAGTGCTCATGCACTGGTGCCCTCACCTATGGTGTAGTGCACCCTGCCTTAGGGCTTTAAGGCCTGCTAGAGGGGTGACTTATCTATACTTCATAGGCAGTGGGAGGTTGGCATGGCACCCTGAGGGGAGTGCCATGTCGACTTAGTTGTTTTGTCCTCACTAGCACACACAAGCTGGCAAGCAGTGTGTCTGTGCTGAGTGAGGGGTCCCCAGGGTGGCATAAGACATGCTGCAGCCCTTAGAGACCTTCCCTGGCATCAGGGCCCTTGGTACCAGGGGTACCAGTTACAAGGGACTTACCTGGATGCCAGGGTGTGCCAATTGTGGAAAGTACAGAATAGGGAAAGAACACTGGTGCTGGGGCCTGGTTAGCAGGCCTCAGCACACTTTCAAATCAAAACTTAGCATCAGCAAAGGCAAAAAGTCAGGGGGTAACCATGCCAAGGAGGCATTTCCTTACATGGGGTGATTGATAGCTGGGCTCTGTGTATTACCTCTAGACAGCCACACTCAAAGGGACCTTAGGTGTGACCTGATAGGCCATCCACGTCCTCATGGGCCATATTAAGCAAGATGGGAGGGAGGAGCTGGGCCCAGCCTCACAATTTTTTGCTAGTACAGTGGTTGATATCAGTGGTCTGAGGTCAGGCATTTCACTTGAGTATATAGTATGAACAGTACAAGGAGTGCTCTCTGAAATTATTTCTTTAGTTTACCATACTTCCTCTTCAAACACCCATTTCCACTAAAAAATACATTCCTACTCCTCTAACGCAGCATAACAACAACCACTATCATAGTGGCAGAGATGTACAATCTGTGACAGGCATAAAGATTACACTTGCTGAAATGTCTAAAGAGACTCTGTACCCACTGAAGTATCAAGGAAGAATGTCTCCTGTTGCAAGGTGTTAGTGTATGACTGTCTTGAAAGTACCCTGTAGTATTATTTTGCTCAATGAAAGAGCTGGTGTGGGTGGAGAATTCACTGTTCTAACAGGGGGCTAACATAGCATGTAAAGAGGTAATTGTGCCAATAAGGTGTACCACAGCCAATCCAGCCATTCACAGTTCGGATCTTGCATCTATATTCACCTATGTGTTCTGGGAATGCAACTGAAACTATGAATGCACACAGATTATTGCTGGAATAATTTGCTGACATATCCTTCCATTTGGGGGTTTCTTTTGCATGCCAGACAAGCATGAGCCTTTGTGGATCAATTCCACTGCTTGCTGCAGGTTTGGTAGCTCTGAACATGAAGGCAAAGTGGATCTGATAGCCACTTTTAAGGTTTCAGATGGTTTTAGAGATCAGTCATATATATAAATCAAATGGGTTATTACCACAGCTTATGCAGGATTTTCTGTGGCCTTCTTGTCACTGTGAATCTTACTGTTAGAGTAGGGGTGCACCAACTCTTCAGGTCACGCCTGGCAAGCAGATGTGTCACACCACTGCAGAATACCTTTGCTGATTTAATTTGTGAATATTGCCTTCATTGTGGCTCCTCTTACACCTGTGAGCTCATTTTCTAAGGTGGGGTCAAGAGTTCACATAATTCTAACTGGATGTTGACATTTCTTGTACAACTGACAACCTGAAAGAGGAGGAGTTGACTCTCCCATATTATGGAATATCCAGGGTTTGCATGTTGCGTATAGCACAAAAATGTGTTGATCCATTCTTTAGACTTCTGTCTGGCTCTTCCCAGGCTGCAACTCTGAAAAATACCCTGTTCAGCTCTGAAGCATTTAGTTAGAGCTGCTGCTACAGCTATACAGTCGGAAGCATCTACAGCAATGGGAAGAGACCTAAAATGTAGGGCTACTGTTAGAAATGACACTTTTTTTGCAGGGTTACACCAGATCTTTTGCCTTCCTTTGCTGAACCTGTTTTTTTTTTTTGCCTAGAACTCGGCACACTGTACCCCTGTTAACCAGTGGTAAAGTGCTTGGGCTCTTCCTTTAAAAGTTTAAAAATGTGATTGGTACATTTAATTTACTTTTAAATCCGTAGTATATGGTACTATATATACCTATGACCTGTAAATTAAAACCTACTAGTGAGCCACAGCACTCAGTGTCGCCCACTAGAAGTATCCCTGTAAAACATGTCCTAGGCCTGTCACTGCAGCCTCTACTGCAGTTTTAAACTCCAATTTCAACCTAGAAAAGGAAACTTTTGCCAGGCCTAAACATTTGTTCGAATTCTTATAAGTCACCCCAAAAGTAGGCTCTAAATGCTCATAGGGCAGGGTGCATAGAATTTAAGAAGGGGACATGTGTATCTAAAGTTTAGACGTCCTGGTAGTGAAAAGCCTCCAAGGTCGTTTATTCACTTTGGCAAGGCTGGCTCTCTTATAGAAAAACACTTGCTTACATTATGATGCCTTATAAAGCACAACTAGTTTGGGACTAGCAAGAAAAATGATTCAAAGACTTATTTTAAAAGGTGTTTAAAATCTAACCTAATGGCCAGGTTAGATTTTAACTTACTATTTGGAAATGGAACTTTAAGAAACTTGCCATTTTCCAGTCTAAGAAAATGTGCTTTTATGTTATGTCCATGGTCACATGACTGGCAATGGCTCCCCTGTGGGGGCATATATTCCTCACAGACAGCAGACAATGGGGCTGGGTGTGGAGAGGTAATGTCTTCCTGACCGGAAGGGTGGGGAGTAGCTATGCCCCTGCCTTGATTGCACTTCAAAGGGTAGATTGCAGGCTATACCCAGCCCTTCCAACCTTCAGAAGAAGTCTACCCTGTCACTTGCAAATACAGATCACACCTGCTTGCCCTTTATTTCAGAAGCCAGTATCTGGGCCAAATCTACAAGAATGGGAAGAACTGACCAGAACCAGTTTTAGAGTTAGACAAAGGGAAGTCCCCTACAACAGGCTGGCTCTGGGCATAAAAGTGGCATCCCTCAGAACCAAATTCAGAACACTCCTAGACCTGTGAAGCCTCAGAAGAAGGATTGCCCTGAACACTGAAGCAAGTCTATACCTGCTTGCCTTGGACATAGGACCCCAGAAGTAACTTCAAGGGTCAATTGGCTGACCTGTGTGAAAGGGACTCTGGTTTCCAGAGACCTTTCCTGCTTCCCAGCTGACCAGACCAACTTGATCTGACCTGGTCCACTGTGCTGGCCTCTGTGAGAGTGAATCCTGTTCCCCAAGTGCTGTTGTCAAGGTCCTGGACCCTAGAGTGGAGTCAAAGTTCACTATCCTCTATCATTGAAGGTTTAACCTGATCCAATAAAGAGCGATGCCAAGCCCTGTAAAGCCATGTAGCTCCTGACTGTAGGTTCTACTGGATCAGGCACAAAGCGATGCTGAGGCATGCAGAACTGTGAGGTCCAAACTGAAAACTTCACTGACTACGCCCCTGAATCGTGCTGTGCGGCTTCCAACAGACAGCTTCACAGGGTCTGCCACAGATTGGTGTTGAGCCCTGCAGAGCTCCTAGCTGTAGACTGAACCAAACACGACACAGAGCAAAGCCGTGCCACACAGTACTCACACCAAAGTCAGAAGATAAAATCTCTAGCAACAAATGTGATCCTCTATCTGGCCCTCGCTCCATTGCACTCTGCCTGAACATTTGACTTTGTCCCGGCCCAGCATGATCAGATAGCTGCAGTTGGATCTATTTTTCCCAAAACTTTGAAAAGTCATGTCTCTGGATCTACTGATTTGATTTTCATTTTTTTGTGGTCATCTTATTAATTGAAATATTCTCTATTTCTCTAAATTGGTTAAGGATTTTTCTTGTGTTGTGTTTCACTTTATCACGGTTTGTGTGGTACATAAATACTTTACACGTTGGCTCTAAACAAAGCCTGACTGCTTTGTGCAAGGTACCACAGAATTAAGCATGCGTTTATTTTGTGAGTTTTGTGATCCACTTCGAGAATGAATGCGATTATTATTTGAGGTGGGTTCTCATCCTCCTCAAATAATAAACTACTTTTTAGCTGTAAGAAATTGAGTTAACAGATGCTCAGGCAATTCACTATAAAGGCAAGGTGCATGAGACATTTCCCATGCCCAACAGGCAGACTGAACATCAACAGATTCAAAAGTGAGAAAACTAAAATTAGAGGCAAAAGTGCAGTACTATGTTGAGCGCATTGGTGGTCTATCACCTGACAATTTCTAATATTATATAAACATGTGTAAAAGGCACCTAAAAGAAAAGCTATTCTTCAAAATGAAGTTTCCTTAAAATCATTTCAGGTCCATTTATTTGTAAGCAGGATTGCATACAAATATGTGACATATTTTATATATGGAGACAAACTATATTTCAATACGTCAACACCTCTAAAGTACAAAACATTAACAGTAATGTTGGATAAAAAGGGAATTAAATCTGATACGCATGTGGGAAACTAACAGGTGTAAAAAGACTCAAAACGTGTTTTGTGACTATTCTCACTTTGTCAAGGCTGCAATTAAGCAAAATGAAGAGAAGCACTCATCACATGTAAAATTTTCAATTATCATTCACAAAAATTTTCGTTCCTTTACCCATCAGTTCATCCTAAATGCAATGTGCAACTTGGAGGTAGAACAGTTATGTGCTAATTCCTTTGTTGAAGGGAATTCAAACACACAAACCGATTCTCCAAACATGAACATATGTGGAAAATCTATGGATGTGAATGGAGAATCAACAGGAGTGTTTGAATTCCTTCATGATGAAAGAAAAAATATTAACACAACTGTTCTACCGCTAAGTTGTACAATGCTTTGAGGATGAAAAGAGCCTTTGACAAAGGTTACCTATTATAAGAACTCATTTCAGAGCTTTGTGAATGATAATTGAAAGTTCTACATATGATGACAGTGCTTCTCTTTTTGTGTAAATGCATCATTGAAAAACCAACAGGAGCCACAAAACTTGTTGGCTGTACTTACATCTGTAACTTTCCTCACATGTATATCAAATCTAATTCCTTCTGTATCCCACATTACTATTATTGACGTGCATTTTTTGAGGTGTTCGTTGAACTATTGGAAAATAGATTGCTTCCATGTTGAAATCATTATATTTTATAAATTACCTAGTAATGGCTGCCACTAAGTAGTTACAGTTAGGCCCTAGTTTCTATAGAAAAGGCACTTTTTGCTTTGCTAATAACTTTGGCGCCGTATGATGAATCTTCACAAAACTGTCCCAAAAAAAACCCCAAAAAACAGTGCTCACTTCAGCTGCTATCTGGAAAGTTTAAGGGTGAACCATTAAGCGGGGGACGAGAAAAAAGGGGGAGGTGGAGAATCCCAAAACGCGTTTTCCACATTCATTTTTCCATAGGGATTTTGAACAGCAATAGTGCCCAAACTGCTGGACGAAATTAAACCAAATTTGGCAGAATGGTATCTCCTGGTCCAGAAGGAGGCCTTTTTGTCATTTGGTGTAAATCCATTCAGTAGATTTTGAGAAATTAAAGAAAATCCAAATTCGTATTTATAGGGACACAAAGGCTTGGCAAACCCTTCTGATCTGAATGGCTGCCAGCACTTCATCACATTAGCGTTGACAGCCATCTTGGGACTCTGCTTCAGTTGAGTCTCAGAAAACAAAAGTAAAAAAATAAAATAAAAAAATAAAGGTGCCAGGGTAGGGACACCCTGACCCCTTAGCCCCAGTGCTAAAAAGCAGTTTTTTTTTTTTTGTTTTAGTTTTTTTTTGCCACGAGTTAGGGCAGATCTGGCAAAAATCTTAAAAAAAAAAAAAAAAAAAACCACAAGTGCAGGCTCCCGCGCTTGTTTTATAAATAGCCCCTGGGAGGGCCAGGTCTCCAGCACCTCCCTAGGGCACATCTCTGTATCTAAAGCAGCCCCCAACAAGCAGCAGCCTGGGGACTGCCACCTCCCCAAGGGTACCCACCACCAGGACATAGCTGTTTGCTTTTGCTTGGTGGGAGGTGATAGCCCTCACCAAGCAAAAGCTGTCAGAAAGAGTTTATCTGTTCCCCGAGTGCAAATGTGTGCGCAGGGAAACCAATATAAAAATTACTCCCACAAGACCTGGGGAGAGATTGTCAATGCAATGACTTCAGAGAGTAAGATTAGCCAGATGTTTGGAACAAATGTTATACTTACCTTTGGATGCAAAGCAGAACAGTCACTTCTGGCCTAATGGTCACGGTCCTGTGCTGTCACTCGGGAGGCTGAAGGGAAAAATCCTAGTATCACTTGGCACTGTGTTTGGTATTTCACTAGTGTTTTCGCTGTTAAACCTTCTTAGTGATGTACCACTAGCATTTCTTTCCTTTCACCTGTGGTGTAATGGTTAAAGTCACAGACCATGACACTGAAAGTTGATGGTTCTAGTCCGGGTGTGTCTGTGGTCATTTCCCAGCTTTAATTTGTTTTCAACTTCAAAAGTTTAAGGTTCATAATGAAATGTGATCTCACACTTTGATTGACAAGTACATTTTTTTCGAATTCTCTACTCAATCTCTTTCACCCACTCGCACAACCACTCAGCTGCTTACTCACCAACTCAGACCCTTGTGCGCCCACTCACAGACCCACTCAGACACACACATCCACTCAGACTCTCAGAGACCCACTGAAACCCTCACGAACCCACACAGAAACTGAAGCACCCACTAAGACCCTGATTCACCCAGACAGTCACTCTCACAGCCACCCTGACCCCCAGATACAACCTCTCACATCTATTCTCACACCCAGGGATACACAGGCCGTGGCAACTCCTGCTGCGCACGGCCAAAGGGGCACGTGCAGCGTGGCATTGGGTGGTTAGGATAGCGGCCTACCCTATGGCCAACTGCCGCCATGCACTGATGCGGCGGTGTTAATGTATTGTAATGAAAATTACTTTACATTAAATAAACAATAGAAATTCACTAAAAACAAAACAAAAAACAAAAAAGTTACAGGGACGTTATAGTTAGGCTCACATTTTAAACATACCAAACAATGGAAATTCAGCTGTTAGAGTTATCTAAAGTAACTATAACTCATGCCTTAAGCTAATTGCTGTAAGCTGATATGGGAAGATATCCTTCACATGCTGTGGTCTTGTCCCACTTTAAACATTTATAGGCATTTAGTAACATCGGACCTATCGACATGCACATAACACCCACAGTTGCCCACTTGGGAATCCTGTATCCTGAGTCTCTTCCCGAGATATGAAACAAAGTCTCCACAAGATTTCTAGACCTTGGGCATCTGACAGCCAAGCGCTTAGTCACTAAGAGATGGAAAGCCACCAAACCTCCATCCATGATAGCGTGGGAGAGTTCTTTCCTGGTGGGGCGGAAGCGGAGGGAGTGGCGCTAATGCGTGAGAACGCTATGAGCATGCATATATATCCCCTGTCTGCCAGCTGGGACACAATGCTGAGCCGACTACATGAACCGGAGCATGGTGCAGAAACTTAGGGATGCAGACGCTCCCAACGCAGAACTGGCGCTGGAATAGGAAACCCACAAACTAGGATTGATAACTGAGCCCTTGGTGACGTATCTGCCTATATGTGTCACTTATGGTCAAGACAAGCTACTAACAGACTACATCAATAACGAAGTTTGGGTATAGGCGATGTGCCATTTATGCAAATGTGTGGTGGGGGACCCTCCTCCCCCTTGGACCGTGGGTTGGGGGCATTTAGACCGGACTCCAAGTTTGTTAACTGTTTTATGATTTACATTGCTCTGACTGCTGTCAATGCTGAACCCACACGTTTATAAGCGGCTATCCGCATGCACAATATGCTGTGTAGCTACCCTGTGAGGGCATGTGGGAAGATATCCACTGGGTTGAGAATACTGACATCAAGCTTAATTTTGACTTATATATGTCAATCCTAATAATGCTCTGTTGCTATCAGCCGACATCGCCCAAGTAAGCTACAAACAGCCTTCTGTTAACTCCTCTCCAATGTGTTCAAATGTACTAATAATGTATCCAAAATATGTATCTGTATGGTGAGTTCAAATGCCGAAATTGCACCGGATAATCTCAAATGAATAACAATAAAAAGATACGAGCAGAAAAAAAAAAAAAAAAAAAAAAAACACACACATGCCCTGAGCTAACTATAAATTGTGACTGCGCACTGCTAATTAACCCAGAAATTACAGCATTCATGACATATTTGATAACATCATCGATAATGTCACTGTAACATCTACAGTAAATTTATTGATCATATAAATGTGCATGGCGGGGCACAAGTTATAGTTACCTTAGGGCATGAGTTGTAGTTACTTTAGGTATCTCTCGCTGTAACAGGAGAATTTCTATGGTTCGGTACATTTGGCCAACCTCCTACAACCACCTAACCCCTCGAGTTGGCCCCAGGGCAAAGCATGGCTGAAGGGGTTTGGAGCGTAAAGTTGGCAACATTAAATATAAATATTTAGGGGGCCTCACGAGTCCCATGAGACTACAACCTCCCTGGGGCTACCTAATGAAAATTCTGGAAGGTGGGGGAATCACACAAACCCCCTTCGGGCCCGAGGGACCACCACCTCCTCAGGGCAACATTAAATATATGGGGAGTCTGCATGGACCTCCCCGACAGGCCCCGGGGACCACTACCTCTCCTGAGCTCCATTTTAAAACAATATTGGGAAGAGCTGCACAGCTTCCACCCCTGGACTACATAAAAAAAATTTAAAAAAACACTACCTCCCCAGAACAACATTAAATATATATATATATATATGGGGGCCCACACGGGCTTCCCCAGGGCTACATTTTAAAACTATATGGGTAGGGGGGTCCCCAGGGCTATGTATGGCACCAAGAGGGGGGCCACACGCCTCCCTCCCTCCTAATCAATTTTTTTTAAAAATATTTCCCCTAGGAGGTGGTGGTACGCAGGGTGAAGGAGGGTCCGCTGGATCCACCCCTCCTATTATTTTAATAATTTCTTGACCCACGGATGTGGTGGTCCCCTGGACACGTGGGGTCCCTGCATAGTTTATAAGCATAGCTCCAGGGAGGTGGTGAACTCCGGAGTCCTGCGATGGGAGGTCTGCAGGAATACCGCCCTGCCCCATTACATTAGACTACATCTAGCCCCAGAGATGTGGTGGTCCCCGGGGCATCCGAAAGTCCTAGGTGCAGGGCCCTGTGTACCCCCCACCTCCTACTTTTGCCCATAATGCCCCCAGGACCTGGCCCACCCAGGGGCAAAATAACAGAGAAACGATTGAGGCGGCTTTAAAAAAATAAAAAAAATAAAAATAATCTCTGCAAAATCCGCAGATGCAGCTTGGTATTTTGCAGAGCTTTAAATAAATACATACAAAAAATAAAAATAAAATAAAAAACGGTCCAGCAGACTTGGACCAAGATATCCTTAAGCTAGGAATCACATTGGTTATCAAAAAAATAAATAAATAATGGATGCCATATTTGGAGGGTCATGCCTGCATTAGAATCTTACGCTCTTTGCTTGCGAGACAGTATTTTTTACAACAAGCATTGGCAAAACCAATAGGTCTCGCCTATGCAAGAGCTATTGGCTTTGCCAATGTGTTTTAGCCATGTTGTACACCAGTGTGGCTGCTGTTCAGCATGGCTATAAGTTGGTGACATGGAGAAAAGAGGCGTGGAGTGTCGGAGTGGAAAGAGTGGAGTAGAGGGTTGTAAAGTGGAGTGGTAGAGGGTCATGTATTGGAGTGGAACAGTGTGGGGTCACCAGGAGTGGCGCAGAGTAGAGTGGACTGGTGTAGAGTGCATTGGTGTAGTGTGTTGCAGAGTATAGTGGTGCAGAGTGCAGCAGCGCAGATTAGCGTGGCAGAGTCCAAAGGCGTTGAGTAGAGTGTCAGAGTAGCACAGAGTGGTGGAGATGCATACAGTTGGGTGATGCAGATGGAAGTGTAGAGTCTAGTAGCAGAATGCTGTGCTATAGAGAGCAGAGTTGAGTGGCAGAGTGTAGTGGCATACAGTGTTGTAGAGTAGCAAAGAGCGGTGTAGAGTATAGTGCCATATAGTGCAGTGGCATAGAGTGGAGTAGCACAGGTGTTCAGTGGCGGAAAGTGCAGTGTTGCAGAGTAGAGTGTCAGTGGAGAAAAGTAGAGTGGCATAGAGAGCAGTGGTGTAAAAAGCAGTGATGCACAACAGAGTGCAGTGGCATACGCTGCAGAGAGAGTGCAGTTGTGGGGAGTGCATTCGCATAGAGTGCAGTGGTTAAGAGTAGAGTGGCATGGTACAGAATAGAGTAGAGTGACAGAGTGCAGTGGCATAGAGTATTTTGTTTCATAGTAGAGTGAAGTGGCATAGAGTTGAGTGGTGCAGGGTAGAATGAAGTTGATTGTTTATAGAAAGTTATATACTGCACAAAGCATTGTTTAAGATTGTGTCGATCAACCTACTAACGGTGCTGACTGAAGATCGTATGCTGAGACTAATGGGCACATGTTTCATTCACTTTGTTAGGAGTAAATACGTTTTGTATGGATTTTGTAGGAAGTTGGCTCTGTATGCACTATTTCAAAGTAAGGAATAGCATGCACAGAGTCCAAGGGTTCCCCTTAGAGGTAAGATAGTGGCAAAAAGAGATAATACTAATGCTCTATTTTGTGGTAGTGTGGTCGAGCAGTAGGCTTATCAAAGAAGTAGTGTTAAGCATTTGTTGTACATGTACACAGGCAATAAATGAGGAACACACACTCAGACAATTCCAGGCCAATAGGTTTTTGTATAGAAAAATATCTTTTCTTAGTTTATTTTAGGAACCACAGGTTCAAATTCTACATGTAATATCTCATTTGAAAGGTATTGCAGGTAAGTACTTTAGGAACTTTGAATAATCACAATAGCATATATACTTTTTACATAAAACACATATAGCTATTTTAAAAGTGGACACAGTGCAATTTTCACAGTTCCTAGGGGAGGTAAGTTATTGTTAGTTCTTGCAGGTAAGTAAACCACCTAGGGGGTTCAAGTTTGGGTCCAAGGTAGCCCACCGTTGGGGGTTCAGAGCAACCCCAAAGTCACCACACCAGCAGCTCAGGGCCGGTCAGGTGCAGAGTTCAAAGTGGTGCCCAAAACACATAGGCTTCAATGGAGAAGGGGGTGCCCCGGTTCCAGTCTGCCAGCAGGTAAGTACCCGCGTCTTCGGAGGGCAGACCAGGGGGGTTTTGTAGGGCCCCGGGGGGGACACAAGTCAGCACAGAAAGTACACCCTCAGCAGCGCGGGGGCGGCCGGGTGCAGTGTGCAAACAAGCGTCGGGTTTGTAATAGGTTTCAATGGGAGATCAAGGGGTCTCTCTAGCGATGCAGGCAGGCAAGGGGGGGGCTCCTCGGGGTAGCCACCACCTGGGCAAGGGAGAGAGCCTCCTGGGGGTCACTCCTGCACTGGAGTTCCGATCCTTCAGGTCCTGGGGGCTGCGGGTGCAGGGTCTTTTCCAGGCGTCGGGATTTTGGATTCAGACAGTCGCGGTCAGGGGGAGCCTCGGGATTCCCTCTGCAGGCGTCGCTGTGGGGGCTCAGGGGGGACAACTTTGGTTACTTACAGTCTCTGAGTCGCCGGGGGGTCCTCCCTGTAGCGTTGTTTCTTCACCAGTCGAGTCGGGGTCGCCGGGTGCAGTGTTGCAAGTCTCACGCTTCTTGCGGGGATTGCAGGGGTCTTTAAATCTGCTCCTCTGGAAACAAAGTTGCAGTCTTTGTTGAACAGGGCCGCTGTTCTCTGGAGTTTCTTGGTCTTTTGGAAGCAGGGCAGTCCTCTGAGGATTCAGAGGTCGCTGGTCCTGGGGAAAGCGTCGCTGGAGCAGTTTTCCTCTGAAGGAGGGAGACAGGCCGGTAGGGCTGGGGCCAAAGCAGTTGGTGTCTCCGTCTTCTCTGCAGGGGTTTTTCAGCTCAGCAGTCCTCTTCTTCGTAAGTTGCAGGAATGAGAGTTCCTAGGTTCAGGGGAGCCCTTAAATACTAAATTTAAGGGCGTGTTTAGGTCTGGGGGGTTAGTAGCCAATGGCTACTAGCCCGGAGGGTGGGTACACCCTCTTTGTGCCTCCTCCCAAGGGGAGGGGGTCACATTCCTATCCCTATTGGGGGAATCCTCCATCTGCAAGATGGAGGATTTCTAAAAGTTAGAGTCACCTCAGCTCAGGACACCTTAGGGGCTTGTCCTGACTGGCCAGTGACTCCTCCTTGTTATTCTCATTATTTCCTCCGGCCTTGCCGCCAAAAGTGGGGCCGTGGCCGGAGGGGGCGGGCAACTCCACTAGCTGGAGTGCCCTGTGGTGCTGGATCAAAGGGGGTGAGGCTCACCGCCAGGTGTTACAGCTCCTGCCTGGGGGAGGTGATAGCATCTCCACCCAGTGCAGGCTTTGTTACTAGCCACAGAGTGACAAAGGCACTCTCCCCATGTGGCCAGCGACATGTCTCGAGTGTGGCAGGCTGCTAAAACCAGTCAGCCTACACGGGTAGTTGGTTAAGGTTTCAGGGGGCACCTCTAAGGTGCCCTCTGGGGTGTATTTTACAATAAAATGTACACTGGCATCAGTGTGCATTTATTGTGCTGAGAAGTTTGATACCAAACTTCCCAGTTTTCAGTGTAGCCATTATGGTGCTGTGGAGTCCGTGTTTGACAGACTTCCAGACCATATACTCTTATGGCTACTCTGCACTTACAATGTCTAAGGTTTTGCTTAGACACTGTAGGGGCACAGTGCTCATGCACTGGTGCCCTCACCTATGGTATAGTGCACCCTGCCTTAGGGCTGTAAGGCCTGCTAGAGGGGTGACTTATCTATACTGCATAGGCAGTGTGAGGTTGGCATGGCACCCTGAGGGGAGTGCCATGTTGACTTACTCGTTTTGTCCTCACCAGCACACACAAGCTGGCAAGCAGTGTGTCTGTGCTGAGTGAGGGGTCCCCAGGGTGGCATAAGATATGCTGCAGCCCTTAGAGACCTTCCCTGGCATCAGGGCCCTTGGTACCAGGGGTACCAGTTACAAGGGACTTACCTGGATGCCAGGGTGTGCCAATTGTGAAAACAAAAGTACAGGTTAGGGAAAGAACACTGGTGCTGGGGCCTGGTTAGCAGGCCTCAGCACACTTTCAATTCAAAACATAGCATCAGCAAAGGCAAAAAGTCAGGGGGTAACCATGCCAAGGAGGCATTTCCTTACAGATTTCATTTCAGTTATTGGCTTGAGAGGTATTGTCTATTAGTTTAATATCACTAGACTAGACAACCAATTTATTTTCGAATTCATGGTCACAACAGAGATTGCAATTGACTTTCACTACCTATCTTAGGTTGCCACATACTCGATGGAATTGAAGTAAAGGCTACTGCCAGGACTCCTTCCTCTTTCCCAAGTATCTATGAACTTGAAAGAAGTGGAGGAGAGGAAAGATCTGCGGTGTTTCTTCAAGTCAATATTCCTTGGCTCCATCCACAGTCCCAAGTCCATATGGAGACAGAGAGGTGCTGCAATGTCATGTGTACATGTCATCATTTACAGTGAGGCCCATGACTGTTCTCATGTTATTTTTCTCAACATACATCAGTATGACAAGGACACCCTCATGCTCCTCCTGGAAAAAGGCTACACGTACAACACCATGCTCTGTCTCAGCAGAGGGGGCATTCACTCACTCCAGAGAGGGTCATCGCCCCAAAGGACAATTGGCCAACATGGCCTTCATAAAACTTGGGCTGTGTTAATTGAGGGCTGCTGGTCCTTGCACAAGGTACACGATTCCTCTACTCCACATTACAGAATGGCAGATTATCTAGCTACTAATGATTAACAGAAGCAGGAACAAGAAATTCCAGCAACTATCATGTTAGCTTTTTTTAAAGTTCTTCGATCTTGCAAATGCTATAGTAAGTGTGATATGTGCCACTATTGTTTTGTATACATTATGTACTAGTTTGGCTTCTAACAAAAGCTTCAACTAGTCCAGATGTCTTGTGTGAGGGCAGAGCAATCAGACATTTTATTATGGGCAGCATTTGCCAGGGCTTATCATTTTTTAGTAATAGAAAAGAGAATGTTTGTTTGTTTTTAAACATATTTTATTGTGTATCATTAAAGAAAAAAGACCATCTTAATTATTGCACAATAATGAGACACATTTCCAATATTGATGAGAAACGTGCAGGGGAGTGAGGCTAACCATCAAATACTGTTAAGTTCTAGGGTGAAAATATAAAGGGGGAAGAGGAGACAGGAAAACCAGTGGTAGCAAGATGCAGAGTTGGAGGTCAGTGGTATACAGAAAATATACAGTACTTTAGTCTACAGGGATAAAATACAGACCTCCCTATAAATCATCCCCAGTGGCTCATTGGTCTTTTGGTCTAGGCGGCAATGGGTAACATCCAATCCACCAGGTCCTCTTTTACGTGTAATTCCTACAGACCACTTTCTCTTTCACCCAAAACTACTCTGCTACAATGTGGGTACAGAAGGTTCTGTGCCTACAGCATCCAATCCATCAGGTCCACCTATACTTACCCCTACAAACCTCTTTCACGCGAAATATCTCAGCTGCACTGCATTCGCGCATTCCATATTTCAGCCATTCTACTATGCTGACACCATCCTGAATAAGCCACTTAATTATTATTTTTCTTTGAGCTAGAAGTAAAGTTAGCAGGGCTGCCCTCTTTTATGTTTGTTTTTTATTTTGAAAAATGTTAGGCCTAGAAGGGGTTTGTGGTTAGTTGGAGCGGTGTGGCCATTGTCGAAAAGTTTCTCTCCAAACCCCCCACCCGAATTGCAAGGCAAGCAAAAGCTACTCCCAGGTCAAATGTATGAATTTTTCCTCTAATTCCCTGCACTAGGGATTTTGTTTAACATCTTTGGGGTAATGCTGGATCGATTCAGTACTTTGAATTGTAGATTTTTGAATCTAGTGATGCACGTTGAGGACTTCATATGATCGAAATCTTTACTCCATGGCAATGATAATTTGCTGTAGTTATTTATCAGATGTCTGCCAGTAAAATAGATAACTTAACAGTGTTTTTACCACATGTAATTTAACCACAGGACACCTTGTTGTTTCTTGTATCGCCATCAATTGTCTTTGCTAAAAACAATTTTTTAAAATAGGTGGAGGGCTTGTTTCAGTGTGGTGCTACTTATACCACATTCTGCAGCAAGTAAAATAGGTAGGATTGATATTTCGGCTGGTGTAATACTATTCTTGCTGCTGAAGTAACATACAATTCTTTCATCTCTAAATACTCGTATCGTGTAAGCTACTGATGCACTCTTAGCATGGCATCTGGTTCAACTTTAGTATGGTAGGTTTCTATTGAGTGATCTACACTAGTAGTTTTGTTTCCTGGGGGTTCCGCAACACATACTCTGGGGATCAGTGACTATTTAAAAAATTAAGTGATTTACGCAGCTTAATAAAAGTATATGTACATGACAAAGTAAAATAAAAAAATGAAAAGTTTAACTTGCTTGGTAAAGCTCGTCTTCTCTCTGACGGCCCTGCCTCAACGCAGACCAACTTCCACAACTGCATGAAGAACGTGGCAGCCTGATGAAGGTCAACACAGACAAAAGTTGAAGTTCTGATCTTTGGCAAACACACCGCTCTCTGGAATGACTCCTAGTGGGCGTCAGAACTTGGACCCACGTCCATGCTGAAAACCCACGCCCGCCACCTCGGCTCATTCTCAACAACAAACTCTCCATGAATTGTCAGTTCAATGCAATCTCCTCAGCCTGCTTTCACACGCTCTGCAAAATTTTCGAGTGGCTTCCCATCAACACCAGGAAAACTGACACAGGTCCTTATCACCAGGCGACTGGACAATGGTGTAACGCACTCTATGCAGCCACCACTACCGAACTCATGCAAAAACTCCAGACAAACCAGAACGCAGCCTCGAGACCTATCCTCGGATCGCCCAAAAGAACCCACATTATCCAGCACCTGAAACACCTCCAATGGCTCCTGGTCCAGAAGAAAGGCAATTGCAAAATCCTGACCCACACCTACAAAGCCCTCCACAACCAAGGACCCACCTACATGAACCACCACCTGTACTTCCACCAACCACCCATGAACCTCTGCCCAGCACACCTCGCCCTTGCATTGATATCACGCATACATGGCTACCGCGCTGGAGGACTCTTCTTCCATCTCGCTGCCAAAGCCTGGAAATCAACAATGACTGTATTTGTTTGTAAACTAAACATATAAATGCCCTATTTTGTCTACTTGTTTGGGGTATATTTGTTTATATATTTTTGTGGGGTTTTTTTGAGGCTCGAAACACTGCTTAGGCGAAGGTCTCCTGACTTCCAGTAGTGATTCATTGAGGGGGGCAACAGAAGTCACAAATTAAGAACTACTTATCTACAGCATTGTCACATACTTCCTATTCAACCTGCACATAGGTCTACTGCTGCGCTGGAAAGACCAATTTGCATGTATTTACCTGGGTGATAATCACAAGCCACATTCCCACATAATAAAAGGTAGGTACAACTGGTAATGACTGTCTTTGTTTATGGGCTATATGACAACATATTGTGGTGGGCAATAGATGGCTGTCCTTAACAGCATTTCTGTAAGAGAGAACAAAGCAATCCATCAAACAGAAGGGCATAATTAAGAATGAATCTAAAAAGTGTCTTGATTTGCTAATCCTGTTAAAAACTCTACTTCTCTGAATTTCTACGTGGTTCAATATCAGATAATCTGGATCTACTTAAAATGTCAAACAAGCCGTGTGAGATCTAAGAAAAAAATATACATTACTAAAGGCAGAAAATAAGGCACCAAAGAATGGATGGGAAGGATGGAGAAAACCACCCTGTTAAGGGTTCATCAACTTCTGCAGCATGCAGAGGTCTGAAGAGCCTAGACCAGGTCCAGAATGCCCCACATCGCTGTTAAGTTGCAGTAATTATGTGGCATCTTTGCCCTTTTGGAAGGTTCGGAGGAACCTGTAACCATATGAAACTGGAGGCAAATCACATAGGCCTGTGCACACAAGTAGTGAGTGTTCATTAAGAAGTCCTTCCCATCATGTTCCTTGTAGGACTCTAACGCAAAGGCACCTTTCTGTCAAATTAAACGGGTCACAAGCAAGAGGGACAGCACAACCTAGTGGAGGTCTTACTTGTAAGGCAAGAGAGTAAATCTGAACATCCAGGACATCTGCCAAATGAGTGGGTAGCAAAGAGCTTCTACTGCTCAGAAGCTACTTAAAACGGAAGGCTGCCTGACTAGCTGACAGAAAACACGCAAAGGGTGTTGCCAGTAGGTAAACAGCAGCCCCAGAACACAGAGGTGATGACATCTGTCATCTTCCGAACATGTGAATTCCCAATCCCCGAAACTAAATTCATACATTTCTATTGTAATAACAACTTTCAGGGCCAGAGAGAAAAAAAGATAACCCTTTGATAGGATTTTCTCCATTACCAATCAGCCAAGGACCTGAAACAGCTGTCTGAAAAATCAGATTCTAAGGTAGCCTTTCCTGTTGTTACCCTGTTTGATTCACAAATTCATAAGTTAGAGAATTGAGTGGTGCCATGAAGACACTGTGTTCTTGAGAAGGAAAGTGCTTTTCTGGAGGAGACAGCTAAAATGAGCGAGAGAGGGCTTTCACATGTCAGAAGAGGCCACACTGAGTATTCGTTCTTTTGGTTGTCTCTACAGCACACATCCCTCATGAGGGCCATACAATGACAAAAAAAAGACTCAAATAATGCTGTATATGGAATTTTCTTTGACTGGTGACTGCCTATTTTGAGACTTTGGAATGAACCTAGGAGTGCTGCTCAGACCAAAATAGAATACTTTGGTCTGAAAATGAATTCTTGGTGCTACAAATCTCACCTCTTTCTAATTCAAACCCTTACAGAGATAAGAAAGTAGGCAATAATATACAACACAACACATACACAGTCTCTTGGCAAAAGAGCTGGCAAGATCCACACCTCCATTACCATGTCAAAAGTCTCTCTGGAAAGAAAATGTTTGAACAAATAGAGTTCCAACAGTGTGCGTAGAGTTTTTTGACTCATGATTGAACAAGCTCAGTGTGGGTATACCATTTATAGCTCTTAGCTGCAGGAGTTTCCTGAGTCCTGGCAACAATGCCACAAGATTGGATGAACAGGAGAAGAGGTGGAGAGGGGAACACGATGATGACTGAAATCCTGCCCATCCAAAGACAGGAACCAAGGGACCTTTGTGATCTACTTTCCGGGCTAAGCTGCGACGGGCCTCTCTCTCTACCATATCTCCTCTGTATCAAAGGTGGACGATGCCTATAGAACATTAAGTTCTCTGTCTCTTGGTCAGAAAGAAGCAGAAAAAAAGATCTTATCTGCTCTCCTCTGCTTTTGTCCCTGCACGATTTAATACATCAGAACATGCATGATGAGAACCTTTAAAATACTTCTGAGGATGTGGATCTGTAAACACTGGTGATGGGGGAGCAAGCCACAAAGCGGAGGGGTGGGAAGAACATGAAGATCATGAGTCCCACATCTCAATTCTTGGGACCAGGAAGGCAATCCGATCACTGAGAGAATGAATCGTCATGTCCCCCTGTAGTGGGTGCTTATATACGAACAGCGTTAGTTCCTCAGGGGGAGGCGCTCAGCAGTCTTGGCCAATAGATCAGTCAAATATGCATCCCATGCATATAATGGTGACTGTGCTCCTAGCATCCAGCCCAAACAATCCGCTGTCCAAAAAAAGGGACGTAACCTAGAATTACCCAAGAGAAGATCAATTCTCATTTGAAGTTGGTGGATCGGTTAGAAATGAGAACATTCACGCTCGTGGTGATGTTAGGAGCGCCAAATATCGAGCAGCCTAGTAGGGGCCAAACAGTCTGCTAAAGAATGGTCAATTCTAAGCACTTGTGCGCCATGCAATGGGGATGTGGACCGGACTAGGTCGATATCCTTCACACAATTAAATTAAACTCTAACCCCCACAGGCTCTGAGCCTGTAGGTTGTCAAGAAATGTAAGGGAAAGGGAATCAAAGAAATTAGGTTAGCCAGAGTTGGGCACATACAGCGCCACCAGTGAGAGAGGTGCACTCCCTAGTTGGACATTGTTTAACATGAACTGCCCCTCTGGATCCACTCTCTGGTGCACTATCTGAAGGGGGACTGCAGGTGCCAGCCATCTAGCGTATGCTGAATAAGCAGTACCTACTGCCTGACCCCCTCCATCGATGCTGAAAGTGATGCTGTCATGTGCATTTCCTAAAGATAGGCAATGTGGATGTGTCTACATCGCAGGTATGAGTACACCTGGTGATGCCGCCTAAAAGTTCCCAACCCCTGCACACTCCAGGGCAAAGCATTATAGACAGAAGGAGAATAGGCAATTCCTATTACCATCTACTAGGCAGTGAGAGACTCTTCCGTCCAAGATGTAGGAAGTTGGCTCTGTATGTGCTATTTCAAAGTAAGGAATAGCATGCACAGAGTCCAAGGGTTCCCCTTAGAGGTAAAATAGTGGTAAAAATAGATAATACTAATGCTCTATTTTGTGGTAGTGTGGTCGAGCAGTAGGCTTATCCAAGGAGTAGTGTTAAGCATTTGTTGTACATACACATAGACAATAAATGAGGTACACACACTCAGAGACAAATCCAGCCAATAGGTTTTTGTATAGAAAAATATCTTTTCTTAGTTTATTTTAAGAACCACAGGTTCAAATCTAACATGTAATATCTTGTTTGAAAGGTATTGCAGGTAAGTACATTAGGAACTTTAAATCATAAAAATTGCATGTATACTTTTCAAGTTATTGACAAATAGCTGTTTTAAAAGTGGACACAGTGCAATTTTCACAGTTCCTAGGGGAGGTAAGTTTTTGTTAGGTTAACCAGGTAAGTAAGACACTTACAGGGTTCAGTTCTTGGTCCAAGGTAGCCCACCGTTGGGGGTTCAGAGCAACCCCAAAGTCACCACACCAGCAGCTCAGGGCCGGTCAGGTGCAGAGTTCAAAGTGGTGCCCAAAACACATAGGCTAGTATGGAGAGAGGGGGGTGCCCCGGTTCCGGTCTGCTTGCAGGTAAGTACCCGCGTCTTCGGAGGGCAGACCAGAGGGGTTTTGTAGGGCACCGGGGGGGACACAAGCCCACACAGAAATTTCACCCTCAGCAGCGCGGGGGCGGCCGGGTGCAGTGTAGAAACAAGCGTCGGGTTTGTAATGGAAGTCAATGGGAGATCTAGGGATCTCTTCAGCGCTGCAGGCAGGCAAGGGGGGGGTTCCTCGGGGAAACCTCCAATTGATCAAGGGAGAGGGACTCCTGTGGGTCACTCCTCCAGTGAAAGTCCGGTCCTTCAGGTCCTGGGGGCTGCGGGTGCAGGGTCTCTCCCAGGTGTCGGGACTTAGGATTCAAAGAGTCGCGGTCAGGGGAAGCCTCGGGATTCCCTCTGCAGGCGGCGCTGTGGGGGCTCAGGGGGGACAGGTTTTGGTACTCACAGTCGGAGAGTAGTCCGGGGGTCCTCCCTGAGGTGTTGGTTCTCCACCAGCCGAGTCGGGGTCGCCGGGTGCAGTGTTGCAAGTCTCACGCTTCTTGCGGGGAGTTGCAGGGGTCTTTAAAGCTGCTCCTTGAAACAAAGTTGCAGTCTTTTTGGAGCAGGTCCGCTGTCCTCGGGAGTTTCTTGTCTTTTTCGAAGCAGGGCAGTCCTCAGAGGATTCAGAGGTCGCTGGTCCCTTGGAAGGCGTCGCTGGAGCAGAGTTCTTTGGAAGGCAGGAGACAGGCCGGTGAGTTTCTGGAGCCAAGGCAGTTGTCGTCTTCTGGTCTTCCTCTGCAGGGGTTTTCAGCTAGGCAGTCCTTCTTCTTGTAGTTTGCAGGAATCTAATTTTCTAGGGTTCAGGGTAGCCCTTAAATACTAAATTTAAGGGCGTGTTTAGGTCTGGGGGGTTAGTAGCCAATGGCTACTAGCCCTGAGGGTGGGTACACCCTCTTTGTGCCTCCTCCCAAGGGGAGGGGGTCACAATCCTAACCCTATTGGGGGAATCCTCCATCTGCAAGATGGAGGATTTCTAAAAGTTAGAGTCACTTCAGCTCAGGACACCTTAGGGGCTGTCCTGACTGGCCAGGGACTCCTCCTTGTTTTTCTCATTATTTTCTCCGGCCTTGCCGCCAAAAGTGGGGCCTGGCCGGAGGGGGCGGGCAACTCCACTAGCTGGAGTGTCCTGCTGGGTTGGCACAAAGGAGGTGAGCCTTTGAGGCTCACCGCCAGGTGTGACAATTCCTGCCTGGGGGAGGTGTTAGCATCTCCACCCAGTGCAGGCTTTGTTACTGGCCTCAGAGTGACAAAGGCACTCTCCCCATGGGGCCAGCAACATGTCTCGGTTTGTGGCAGGCTGCTAAAACTAGTCAGCCTACACAGATAGTCGGTTAAGTTTCAGGGGGCACCTCTAAGGTGCCCTCTGTGGTGTATTTTACAATAAAATGTACACTGGCATCAGTGTGCATTTATTGTGCTGAGAAGTTTGATACCAAACTTCCCAGTTTTCAGTGTAGCCATTATGGTGCTGTGGAGTTCGTGTTTGACAGACTCCCAGACCATATACTCTTATGGCTACCCTGCACTTACAATGTCTAAGGTTTTGTTTAGACACTGTAGGGGTACCATGCTCATGCACTGGTACCCTCACCTATGGTATAGTGCACCCTGCCTTAGGGCTGTAAGGCCTGCTAGAGGGGTGTCTTACCTATACTGCATAGGCAGTGAGAGGCTGGCATGGCACCCTGAGGGGAGTGCCATGTCGACTTACTCGTTTTGTCCTCACTAGCACACACAAGCTGGCAAGCAGTGTGTCTGTGCTGAGTGAGAGGTCTCCAGGGTGGCATAAGACATGCTGCAGCCCTTAGAGACCTTCCTTGGCATCAGGGCCCTTGGTACTAGAAGTACCAGTTACAAGGGACTTATCTGGATGCCAGGGTCTGCCAATTGTGGATACAAAAGTACAGGTTAGGGAAAGAACACTGGTGCTGGGGCCTGGTTAGCAGGCCTCAGCACACTTTCAATTGTAAACATAGCATCAGCAAAGGCAAAAAGTCAGGGGGCAACCATGCCAAGGAGGCATTTCCTTACACAACCCCCCCCCCAAACGAAAGAGGATGAGACTAACCTTTCCCAAGAGAGTCTTCATTTTCTAAGTGGAAGAACCTGGAAAGGCCATCTGCATTGGCATGGGCAGTCCCAGGTCTGTGTTCCACTATAAAGTCCATTCCCTGTAGGGAGATGGACCACCTCAACAGTTTAGGATTTTCACCTTTCATTTGCATCAGCCATTTGAGAGGTCTGTGGTCAGTTTGAACTAGGAAGTGAGTCCCAAAGAGGTATGGTCTCAGCTTCTTCAGGGACCAAACCACAGCAAAGGCCTCCCTCTCAATGGCGCTCCAACGCTGCTCCCTGGGGAGTAACCTCCTGCTAATGAAAGCAACAGGCTGGTCAAGGCCATCATCATTTGTTTGGGACAAAACTGCCCCTATCCCATGTTCAGAGGCATCAGTCTGCACAATGAACTGCTTAGAATAATCTGGAGCTTTGAGAACTGGTGCTGAGCACATTGCTTGTTTCAGGGTGTCAAAGGCCTGTTGGCATTCCACAGTCCAGTTCACTTTCTTGGGCATTTTCTTGGAGGTGAGTTCAGTGAGGGCTGTCACAATGGATCCATATCCCTTCACAAACCTCCTGTAATACCCAGTCAAGCCAAGGAATGCCCTGACTTGAGTCTGGGTTTTTGGAGCTACCCAGTCCAGAATAGTCTGGATCTTGGGTTGGAGTGGCTGAACTTGGCCTCCACCTACAAGGTGGCCCAAGTAAACCACAGTTCCCTGCCCTATCTGGCATTTGGATGCCTTGATAGAGAGGCCTGCAGATTGCAGAGCCTTCAAAACCTTCCTCAGGTGGACCAGGTGATCCTGCCAGGTGGAGCTAAAGACAGCAATATCATCAAGATAAGCTGTGCTAAAGGACTCCAAGCCAGCAAGGACTTGATTCACCAACCTTTGGAAGGTGGCAGGGGCATTCTTTAAACCAAAGGGCATAACAGTAAACTGATAATGCCCATCAGGTGTGGAGAATGCTGTCTTTTCTTTTGCTCCAGGTGCCATTTTTATTTGCCAGTACCCTGCTGTCAAGTCAAAGGTACTTAGAAATTTGGCAGCACCTAATTTATCAATGAGCTCATCAGCCCTTGGAATTGGATGGGCATCTGTCTTGGTGACAGAATTGAGCCCTCTGTAGTCCACACAAAACCTCATCTCTTTCTTTCCATCTTTGGTGTGAGGTTTGGGGACTAAGACCACTGGGCTAGCCCAGGGGCTGTCAGAGCGCTCAATTACTCCCAATTCCAGCATCTTGTGGACTTCCACCTTGATGCTTTCCTTAACATGGTCAGACTGTCTAAAGATTTTGTTCTTGACAGGCATGCTGTCTCCTGTGTCCACATCATGGGTACACAGGTGTGTCTGACCAGGGGTTAAGGAGAAGAGTTCAGGAAACTGTTGTAGGACTCTCCTACAATCAGCTTGCTGTTGGCCAGAGAGGGTGTCTGAGTAGATCACTCCATCTACTGTACCATCTTTTGGGTCTGATGACAGAAGATCAGGGAGAGGTTCACTCTCTGCCTCCTGATCCTCATCTGTTACCATCAACAGATTAACATCAGCCCTGTCATGGAAGAGCTTAAGGCGGTTCACATGGATCACCCTCTTGGGGCTCCTGCTTGTGCCCAGGTCCACCAGGTAGGTGACCTGACTCTTCCTTTCTAGTACTGGGTAAGGGCCACTCCATTTGTCCTGGAGTGCCCTGGGAGCCACAGGCTCCAGAACCCAGACTTTCTGCCCTGGTTGGAACTCAACCAGTGCAGCCTTTTGGTCATACCAAAACTTCTGGAGTTGTTGGCTGGCCTCAAGGTTTTTGGTTGCCTTTTCCATGTACTCTGCCATTCTAGAGCGAAGGCCAAGTGTAAGGAAATGCCTCCTTGGCATGGTTGCCCCCTGACTTTTTTGCCTTTGCTGATGCTATGTTTACAATTGAAAGTGTGCTGAGGCCTGCTAACCAGGCCCCAGCACCAGTGTTCTTTCCCTAACCTGTACTTTTGTATCCACAATTGGCAGACCCTGGCATCCAGATAAGTCCCTTGTAACTGGTACTTCTAGTACCAAGGGCCCTGATGCCAAGGAAGGTCTCTAAGGGCTGCAGCATGTCTTATGCCACCCTGGAGACCTCTCACTCAGCACAGACACACTGCTTGCCAGCTTGTGTGTGCTAGTGAGAACAAAACGAGTAAGTCGACATGGCACTCCCCTCAGGGTGCCATGCCAGCCTCTCACTGCCTATGCAGTATAGGTAAGACACCCCTCTAGCAGGCCTTACAGCCCTAAGGCAGGGTGCACTATACCATAGGTGAGGATACCAGTGCATGAGCATGGTACCCCTACAGTGTCTAAACAAAACCTTCGACATTGTAAGTGCAGGGTAGCCATAAGAGTATATGGTCTGGGAGTTTGTCAAACACGAACTCCACAGCACCATAATGGCTACACTGAAAACTGGGAAGTTTGGTATCAAACTTCTCAGCACAATAAATGCACACTGATGCCAGTGTACATTTTATTGAGAAATACACCACAGAGGGCACCTTAGAGGTGCCCCCTGAAACTTAACCGACTATCTGTGTAGGCTGACTAGTTTTAGCAGCCTGCCACCAACCGAGACATGTTGCTGGCCCCATGGGGAGAGTGCCTTTGTCACTCTGAGGCCAGTAACAAAGCCTGCACTGGGTGGAGATGCTAACACCTCCCCCAGGCAGGAATTGTCACACCTGGCGGTGAGCCTCAAAGGCTCACCTCCTTTGTGCCAACCCAGCAGGACACTCCAGCTAGTGGAGTTGCCCGCCCCCTCCGGCCAGGCCCCACTTTTGGCGGCAAGGCCAGAGAAAATAATGAGAAAAACAAGGAGGAGTCACTGGCCAGTCAGGACAGCCCCTAAGGTGTCCTGAGCTGAAGTGACTCTAACTTTTAGAAATCCTCCATCTTGCAGATGGAGGATTCCCCCAATAGGGTTAGGAATGTGACCCCCTCCCCTTGGGAGGAGGCACAAAGAGGGTGTACCCACCCTCAGGGCTAGTAGCCATTGGCTACTAACCCCCCAGACCTAAACACGCCCTTAAATTTAGTATTTAAGGGCTACCCTGAACCCTAGAAAATTAGATTCCTGCAACTACAAGAAGAAGGACTGCCCAGCTGAAAACCCCTGCAGCGGAAGACCAGAAGACGACAACTGCCTTGGCTCCAGAAACTCACCGGCCTGTCTCCTGCCTTCCAAAGATCCTGCTCCAGCGACGCCTTCCAAAGGGACCAGCGACCTCGACATCCTCTGAGGACTGCCCCTGCTTCGAAAAGACAAGAAACTCCCGAGGACAGCGGACCTGCTCCAAGAAAGGCTGCAACTTTGTTTCCAGCAGCCTTGAAAGAACCCTGCAAGCTCCCCGCAAGAAGCGTGAGACTTGCAACACTGCACCCGGCGACCCCGACTCGGCTGGTGGCGATCCAACACCTCAGGAGGGACCCCAGGACTACTCTGATACTGTGAGTACCAAACCCTGTCCCCCCTGAGCCCCAACAGCGCCGCCTGCAGAGGGAATCCCGAGGCTTCCCCTGACCGCGACTCTTTGAACCTAAAGTCCCGACGCCTGGGAGAGACCCTGCACCCGCAGCCCCCAGGACCTGAAGGACCGGACTTTCACTGGAGAAGTGACCCCCAGGAGTCCCTCTCCCTTGCCCAAGTGGAGGTTTCCCCGAGGAATCCCCCCCTTGCCTGCCTGCAGCGCTGAAGAGATCCCGAGATCTCTCATAGACTACCATTGAAAACCCGACACTTGTTTCTACACTGCACCCGGCCGCCCCCGCGCTGCTGAGGGTGAAATTTCTGTGTGGACTTGTGTCCCCCCCGGTGCCCTACAAAACCCCCCTGGTCTGCCCTCCGAAGACGCGGGTACTTACCTGCAAGCAGACCGGAACCGGGGCACCCCCTTCTCTCCATTCTAGCCTATGCGTTTTGGGCACCACTTTGAACTCTGCACCTGACCGGCCCTGAGCTGCTGGTGTGGTGACTTTGGGGTTGCTCTGAACCCCCAACGGTGGGCTACCTTGGACCAAGAACTAAGCCCTGTAAGTGTCTTACTTACCTGGTTAACCTAACAAATACTTACCTCCCCTAGGAACTGTGAAAATTGCACTAAGTGTCCACTTTTAAAACAGCTATTTGTCAATAACTTGAAAAGTATACATGCAATTTTGATGATTTGAAGTTCCTAAAGTACTTACCTGCAATACCTTTCGAATGAGATATTACATGTAGAATTTGAACCTGTGGTTCTTAAAATAAACTAAGAAAAGATATTTTTCTATATAAAAACCTATTGGCTGGATTTGTCTCTGAGTGTGTGTACCTCATTTATTGTCTATGTGTATGTACAACAAATGCTTAACACTACTCCTTGGATAAGCCTACTGCTCGACCACACTACCACAAAATAGAGCATTAGTATTATCTCTTTTTGCCACTATCTTACCTCTAAGGGGAACCCTTGGACTCTGTGCATGCTATTCCTTACTTTGAAATAGCACATACAGAGCCAACTTCCTACACCAAGTACATAGTCCACTATGTCCTGTTTAGGCTCATGGAGAGGTCTCTCCCAGCCTTCTTTAACAAGGGCAAGTGGTCCCCTTACAGGATGACCAAACAGAAGTTCAAAGGGTGAGAATCCTACTCCCTTCTGTGGCACCTCTCTGTAAGCGAAAAGCAGACATGGTAAGAGGACATCCCATCTCCTTTTGAGCTTTTCTGGGAGCCCCATGATCATGCCTTTTAATGTCTTGTTGAATCTCTCAACCAAGCCATTAGTTTGTGGATGGTATGGTGTAGTGAATTTATAAGTCACTCCACACTCATTCCACATGTGCTTTAGGTATGCTGACATGAAGTTGGTACCTCTGTCAGACACCACCTCCTTAGGGAAACCCACTCTGGTAAAGATACCAATGAGGGCCTTGGCTACTGCAGGGGCAGTAGTCGACCTAAGGGGAATAGCTTCAGGATACCTGGTAGCATGATCCACTACTACCAGGATATACATATTTCCTGAGGCTGTGGGAGGTTCCAGTGGACCAACTATGTCCACACCCACTCTTTCAAAGGGAACCCCCACCACTGGAAGTGGAATGAGGGGGGCCTTTGGATGCCCACCTGTCTTACCACTGGCTTGACAGGTGGGGCAGGAGAGGCAAAACTCCTTAACCATGTTGGACATATTGGGCCAGTAGAAGTGGTTGACTAACCTCTCCCACGTCTTGGTTTGTCCCAAATGTCCAGCAAGGGGAATGTCATGGGCCAATGTTAGGATGAACTCTCTGAACAGCTGAGGCACTACCACTCTCCTAGTGGCACCAGGTTTGGGGTCTCTGGCCTCAGTGTACAGGAGTCCATCTTCCCAATAGACCCTATGCGTTCCATTTTTCTTGCCTTTGGACTCTTCAGCAGCTTGTTGCCTAAGGCCTTCAAGAGAGGGACAGGTTTCTTGTCCCTTACACAGCTCCTCCCTTGAGGGTCCCCCTGGGCCTAAGAGCTCAACCTGATAAGGTTCAAGCTCCAAAGGCTCAGTTCCCTCAGAGGGCAGAACTTCTTCCTGAGAAGAGAGGTTCCCTTTCTTTTGCTGTGTTGCAGTTGGTTTCCCAACTGACTTTCCTGTTCTCTTGGTAGGCTGGGCCATTCTTCCAGACTCCAGCTCTACTTGTTCACCCTGTGCCTTGCATTGCGCTCTTGTTTTCACACACACCAGTTCAGGGATGCCCAGCATTGCTGCATGGGTTTTTAGCTCTACCTCAGCCCATGCTGAGGACTCCAGGTCATTTCCAAGCAGACAGTCCACTGGGATATTTGAGGAGACCACCACCTGTTTCAGGCCATTGACCCCTCCCCATTCTAAAGTAACCATTGCCATGGGATGTACTTTTCTCTGATTGTCAGCGTTGGTGACTGTGTAAGTTTTTCCAGTCAGGTATTGGCCAGGGGAAACCAGTTTCTCTGTCACCATGGTGACACTGGCACCTGTATCCCTCAGGCCCTCTATTCTAGTCCCATTAATTAATAGTTGCTGTCTGTATTTTTGCATGTTAGGCGGCCAGACAGCTAGTGTGGCTAAATCCACCCCACCCTCAGAAACTAGAGTAGCTTCAGTGTGGACCCTGATTTGCTCTGGGCACACTGTTGATCCCACTTGGAGACTAGCCATACCAGTGTTACCTGGATGGGAGTTTGGAGTGGAACCTTTCTTGGGACAGGCCTTGTCTCCAGTTTGGTGTCCATGCTGTTTACAGCTATGACACCAGGCCTTTTTGGGATCAAAGTTTTTACCCTTGTACCCATTGTTTTGTGAAGAGGCTCTGGGCCCACCCTCCTGTGCAGGTTTTTGGGGGCCTGTAGAAGACTCTTTACTATTTTTAGTTTTGGTTGTCTCATCACCCTTCCCCTGGGGATTCTTTGTGACCCCTTTCTTTTGGTCACCCCCTGTTGAAGTCTTGGACACCCTTGTCTTGACCCAATGGTCCGCCTTCTTTCCCAATTCTTGGGGAGAAATTGGTCCTAGGTCTACCAGATGCTGATGCAGTTTATCATTGAAACAATTACTTAACAGGTGTTCTTTCACAAATAAATTGTACAGCCCATCATAATTACTTACACCACTGCCTTGAATCCAACCATCTAGTGTTTTCACTGAGTAGTCAACAAAGTCAACCCAGGTCTGGCTCGAGGATTTTTGAGCCCCCCTGAACCTAATCCTGTACTCCTCAGTGGAGAATCCAAAGCCCTCAATCAGGGTACCCTTCATGAGGTCATAAGATTCTGCATCTTTTCCAGAGAGTGTGAGGAGTCTATCCCTACACTTTCCAGTGAACATTTCCCAAAGGAGAGCACCCCAGTGAGACCTGTTCACTTTTCTGGTTACACAAGCCCTCTCAAAAGCTGTGAACCATTTGGTGATGTCATCACCATCTTCATATTTCGTCACAATCCCTTTGGGGATTTTTAACATGTCAGGAGAATCTCTGACCCTATTTATATTGCTGCCACCATTGATGGGTCCTAGGCCCATCTCTTGTCTTTCCCTCTCTATGGCTAGGATCTGTCTTTCCAAAGCCAATCTTTTGGCCATCCTGGCTAACTGGATGTCCTCTTCACTGGGGCTATCCTCAGTGATTTCAGAGGTGTTGGTCTCTCCTGTGAGGGAACCAGCATCTCTGACTATTATTTTTGGAGTCAGGGTTTGAGGGACCCTGTTCTCCCTAGATAGGATTGGTAGGGGGGAATTGTCCTCCAAGTCACTATCCTCTTCCTCTGAGTTGCCACCCTCAGAGGGGTTGGCCTTTTCAAACTCTGCCAAAAGCTCCTGGAGCTGTATTTTGGTAGGTTTGGGGCCCATTGTTATTTTCTTTATTTTACAGAGTGACCTTAGCTCCCTCATCTTAAGATGGAGGTAAGGTGTGGTGTCGAGTTCCACCACAGTCACATCTGTGCTAGACATTTTGCTTCTAAAAGTTGGAATACTTTTTAAGAATCTACAACTGGTTCTAGAATCTAATTCAAACTTTTACAAACTTTTAAACTCTAAAAGAAATGCTAAACAGGATCTAACACAAGGCCCTAGCAGGTCTTTTAAGAATTTAGAAAACTTTTCAAATTGCAAAAATCAATTTCTAATGACAATTTTGGAATTTGTCGTGTGATCAGGTATTGGCTGAGTAGTCCAGCAAATGCAAAGTCTTGTACCCCACCGCTGATCCACCAATGTAGGAAGTTGGCTCTGTATGTGCTATTTCAAAGTAAGGAATAGCATGCACAGAGTCCAAGGGTTCCCCTTAGAGGTAAAATAGTGGTAAAAATAGATAATACTAATGCTCTATTTTGAGGTAGTGTGGTCGAGCAGTAGGCTTATCCAAGGAGTAGTGTTAAGCATTTGTTGTACATACACATAGACAATAAATGAGGTACACACACTCAGAGACAAATCCAGCCAATAGGTTTTTGTATAGAAAAATATATTTTCTTAGTTTATTTTAAGAACCACAGGTTCAAATCTAACATGTAATATCTTGTTTGAAAGGTATTGCAGGTAAGTACATTAGGAACTTTAAATCATAAAAATTGCATGAATACTTTTCAAGTTATTGACAAATAGCTGTTTTAAAAGTGGACACTTAGTGCAATTTTCACAGTTCCTAGGGGAGGTAAGTTTTTGTTAGGTTAACCAGGTAAGTAAGACACTTACAGGGTTCAGTTCTTGGTCCAAGGTAGCCCACCGTTGGGGGTTCAGAGCAACCCCAAAGTCACCACACCAGCAGCTCAGGGCCGGTCAGGTGCAGAGTTCAAAGTGGTGCCCAAAACACATAGGCTAGTATGGAGAGAGGGGGGTGCCCCGGTTCCGGTCTGCTTGCAGGTAAGTACCCGCGTCTTCGGAGGGCAGACCAGAGGGGTTTTGTAGGGCACCGGGGGGGACACAAGCCCACACAGAAATTTCACCCTCAGCAGCGCGGGGGCGGCCGGGTGCAGTGTAGAAACAAGCGTCGGGTTTGTAATGGAAGTCAATGGGAGATCTAGGGATCTCTTCAGCGCTGCAGGCAGGCAAGGGGGGGGTTCCTCGGGGAAACCTCCACTTGATCAAGGGAGAGGGACTCCTGGGGGTCACTCCTCCAGTGAAAGTCCGGTCCTTCAGGTCCTGGGGGCTGCGGGTGCAGGGTCTCTCCCAGGTGTCGGGACTTAGGATTCAAAGAGTCGCGGTCAGGGGAAGCCTCGGGATTCCCTCTGCAGGCGGCGCTGTGGGGGCTCAGGGGGGACAGGTTTTGGTACTCACAGTCGGAGAGTAGTCCGGGGGTCCTCCCTGAGGTGTTGGTTCTCCACCAGCCGAGTCGGGGTCGCCGGGTGCAGTGTTGCAAGTCTCACGCTTCTTGCGGGGAGTTGCAGGGGTCTTTAAAGCTGCTCCTTGAAACAAAGTTGCAGTCTTTTTGGAGCAGGTCCGCTGTCCTCGGGAGTTTCTTGTCTTTTTCGAAGCAGGGCAGTCCTCAGAGGATTCAGAGGTCGCTGGTCCCTTGGAAGGCGTCGCTGGAGCAGAGTTCTTTGGAAGGCAGGAGACAGGCCGGTGAGTTTCTGGAGCCAAGGCAGTTGTCGTCTTCTGGTCTTCCTCTGCAGGGGTTTTCAGCTAGGCAGTCCTTCTTCTTGTAGTTTGCAGGAATCTAATTTTCTAGGGTTCAGGGTAGCCCTTAAATACTAAATTTAAGGACGTGTTTAGGTCTGGGGGGTTAGTAGCCAATGGCTACTAGCCCTGAGGGTGGGTACACCCTCTTTGTGCCTCCTCCCAAGGGGAGGGGGTCACAATCCTAACCCTATTGGGGGAATCCTCCATCTGCAAGATGGAGGATTTCTAAAAGTTAGAGTCACTTCAGCTCAGGACACCTTAGGGGCTGTCCTGACTGGCCAGGGACTCCTCCTTGTTTTTCTCATTATTTTCTCCGGCCTTGCCGCCAAAAGTGGGGCCTGGCCGGAGGGGGCGGGCAACTCCACTAGCTGGAGTGTCCTGCTGGGTTGGCACAAAGGAGGTGAGCCTTTGAGGCTCACCGCCAGGTGTGACAATTCCTGCCTGGGGGAGGTGTTAGCATCTCCACCCAGTGCAGGCTTTGTTACTGGCCTCAGAGTGACAAAGGCACTCTCCCCATGGGGCCAGCAACATGTCTCGGTTTGTGGCAGGCTGCTAAAACTAGTCAGCCTACACAGATAGTCGGTTAAGTTTCAGGGGGCACCTCTAAGGTGCCCTCTGTGGTGTATTTTACAATAAAATGTACACTGGCATCAGTGTGCATTTATTGTGCTGAGAAGTTTGATACCAAACTTCCCAGTTTTCAGTGTAGCCATTATGGTGCTGTGGAGTTCGTGTTTGACAGACTCCAAGACCATATACTCTTATGGCTACCCTGCACTTACAATGTCTAAGGTTTTGTTTAGACACTGTAGGGGTACCATGCTCATGCACTGGTACCCTCACCTATGGTATAGTGCACCCTGCCTTAGGGCTGTAAGGCCTGCTAGAGGGGTGTCTTACCTATACTGCATAGGCAGTGAGAGGCTGGCATGGCACCCTGAGGGGAGTGCCATGTCGACTTACTCGTTTTGTCTTCACTAGCACACACAAGCTGGCAAGCAGTGTGTCTGTGCTGAGTGAGAGGTCTCCAGGGTGGCATAAGACATGCTGCAGCCCTTAGAGACCTTCCTTGGCATCAGGGCCCTTGGTACTAGAAGTACCAGTTACAAGGGACTTATCTGGATGCCAGGGTCTGCCAATTGTGGATACAAAAGTACAGGTTAGGGAAAGAACACTGGTGCTGGGGCCTGGTTAGCAGGCCTCAGCACACTTTCAATTGTAAACATAGCATCAGCAAAGGCAAAAAGTCAGGGGGCAACCATGCCAAGGAGGCATTTCCTTACACAAGATCCACCCCATTCACAGCAATGCACCCCCACCTCTCCCAAGCAACCCACCTGCAATTGACCCCAGACAAAAGAATGGGACAGAAAAATACAGCAAAACAAATTGTAAACCCAACTCCCCACCCCAGGTCAAGACAAGAACTAGCCCATGACCAAGAACACCGCATCAAACATGAGTCAAACCAAATCCACTAAGGTTGTGGAGGTAGAGGGTTCAGACGGAATAAGGACAGCTGTCGCTTAGCACACCCACCTTATGCCGTTTACAGCAAACCTCTTGTTCATGCAGCACAAATAGTGCCCCAGCAATTGCAACAAAAGGATATAGAGCCCTTGTTCAGATCACTAGCTCAGCAGTCATTGGGTCAAGGATGGGCCCGCTCATAGTTTAGGGGGGCTAACTATCAGGCTCTGCTCTTTGTTTCCTTCTAGTGCAGACAGAGATCGTGTGGGAGAGATGGTGGTATGGGTGTGGCGAGATTCCAGTTTGGCCACCACCAGAGCCTGTTTATTCATAGCCTGCTCCCACATCGGCTACCCTGTAGGGGGGAAGAGGGGGAGGGGGCGAGTACTGCATAACTGCCATGAGGTATATCATCGTAACCTCTTCCCACCAGCGTTTACCATATCTCGTGGCTGTGGGGATACCCCATTTATCTACAACCATTCCCAAGGTCCAGCAGGAGATGTAAAGAAGTGGGTAATACCAGAGTCCAGGAACTGCAGTTTGGCGCAAACATCAGAATAATGTAGGTCCATCTGGAGGACAGGAATAAAGGAGCTGAGCTGAGACTGTTTAATCTGGATATTCACAGAGCTATTCTCAATTTGCCAGGGTCCCTTCATGTGAGCAACTTTGTAGTATATGTTTTTGATCCAAGTAATTAAAGTAATTAAAGAGTCTCACCACCATTGATCTCAGGGGTAACCCAGGAGTGGGCTGCCTGCCAGCTACTGTATGAGCCCACTCCACTGAGAAGAAGGGGGATCGTCGTCCATCAAGGACAGTGTGAAGCAGCCAGTCCTCTAAAAAGAGGTTCATATTCGAGCCCTCCGCTTAATACGGAAGCCCTATTAGAGGAATATTATTGTGCCTTGACCTGCCCTCAGCATCTTTTGCACAGGCAAGTATCAATGTTACTTCTGCTTGAAGAGTCTGTAGTAAAGACTGCATATCTGACATAGAAGGGTGCAGGCCTGCCAGGACAGATTCATTGGCTTCCACTTGATATCTAATTTTGGCTTGATCTGCTTCAAGTAAACATCTTAATTGTGAGGGCATATGGTCCCCAGGAGCTCATCAAATCTGCTCATGGCGCCAGCTCCAGCAGTTACTTTGCAACTATCGTCTGCCCGTGAGGATCCCACAGTTTGTTATGGGAGTAACAGTCCCCCCCCCCTTGCTCAAGTCCCCCTTAAGACCTTGCTGTTTGACCTGGTTTGCTACAGCATAGTTAGGAGGGTCCCCCAAGCATGAATGTGGGGCTGAGTACAAATGTGATCGCACAATACACTGTGTAGGAAGTTGGCTCTGTATGCACTATTTCAAAGTAAGGAATAGTATGCACAGAGTCCAAGGGTTCCCCTTAGAGGTAAGATAGTGGCAAAAAGAGATAATACTAATGCTCTATTTTGTGGTAGTGTGGTCGAGCAGTAGGCTTATCAAAGGAGTAGTGTTAAGCATTTGTTGTACATACACACAGGCAATAAATGAGGAACACACACTCAAAGACAATTCCAGGCCAATAGGTTTTTGTATAGAAAAATATATTTTCTTAGTTTATTTTAAGAACCACAGGTTCAAATTCTACATGTAATACTTTGCATTAAAGGTATTGCAGGTAAGTACTTTAGGAACTTTGAATAATCACAATAGCATATATACTTTTCAAATAAAACACATATACCTATTTTAAAACTAGACAGTGCAATTTTCACAGTTCCTAGGGGAGGTAAGTAATTGTTAGTTCTTGCAGGTAAGTAAACCACCTACGGGGTTCAAGTTTGGGTCCAAGGTAGCCCACCGTTGGGGGTTCAGAGCAACCCCAAAGTTACCACACCAGAAGCTCAGGGCCGGTCAGGTGCAGAGTTCAAAGTGGTGCCCAAAACGCAAAGGCTTCAATGGAGAAGGGGGTGCCCAAGTTCCAGTCTGCCAGCAGGTAAGTACCCACGTCTTCGGAGGGCAGACCAGGGGGGTTTTGTAGGGCACCGGGGGGGGACACAAGTTAGCACAGAAAGTACACCCTCAGCAGCATGGGGGCGGCCGGGTGCAGTGTGCAAACACACAACGGGTTTTCAATTGGAATAAATGGGAGACCGAGGGGTCTCTTCAGCGATGCAGGCAGGCAAGGGGGGGGGGCTCCTCAGGGTAGCCACCACCTGGGCAAGGGAGAGGGCCTCCTGGGGGTCACTCCTGCACTGGAGTTCCGATCTTTCAGGTCCTGGGGGCTGCGGGTGCAGGGTCTTTTCCAGGCGTCGGGATCTGGGAGTCAGGCAGTCGCGGTCAGGGGGAGCCTCGGGATTCCCTCTGCAGGCGTCGCTGTGGGGGCTCAGGGGAGCAACTCTGGCTACTCACGGTCTCGTAGTCGCCGGGGAGTCCTCCCTGAAGTGTTTGTTCTCCACAAGTCGAGCCGGGGGCGTCGGGTGCAGAGTTGCAAGTCTCACGCTTCTGGCGGGAAACACAGTTGTTTTAAAGTTGCTCCTTTGGAAACAAAGTTGCAGTCTTGGGTGAACAGGGCCGCTGTTCTCTGGAGTTTCTTGGTCCTTTTAGAGCAGGGCAGTCCTCTGAGGATTCAGAGGTCGCTGGTCCTGGGGAAAGCGTTGCTGGAGCAGTTTTCTTCCGAAGGGGGGGAGACAGGCCGGTAGAGCTGGGGCCAAAGCAGTTGGTGTCTCCGTCTTCTCTGCAGGGTTTTTCAGCTCAGCAGTCCTCTTCTTCTTAGGTTGCAGGAATCTGAGTTCCTAGGTTCTGGGGAGCCCCTAAATACAGAATTTAGGGGTGTGTTTAGGTCAGGGAGGGCAGTAGCCAATGGCTACTAGCCCTGAGGGTGGCTACACCCTCTTTGTGCCTCCTCCCAAGGGGAGGGGGTCACATTCCTATCCCTATTGGGGGGATTCTCCATCTGCAAGATGGAGGATTCCTAAAAGTCAGAGTCACTTCAGCTCAGGTTGCCTTAGGGGCTGTCCTGACTGGCCAGTGACTCCTCCTTGTTTTTCTCATTATCTCCTCCGGCCTTGCCGCCAAAAGTGGGGCTGTGGCCGGAGGGGGCGGGCAACTCCACTAGCTGGAATGCCCTGTGGTGCTGTAACAAAGGGGGTGAGCCTTTGAGGCTCACCGCCAGGTGTTACAGCTCCTGCAAGGGGGAGGTGATAAGCATCTCCACCCAGTGCAGGCTTTGTTACTAGCCACAGAGTGACAAAGGCACTCTCCCCATGTGGCCAGCAACATGTCTCGAGTGTGGCAGGCTGCTAAAACCAGTCAGCCTACACAGGTAGTTGGTTAAGGTTTCAGGGGGCACCTCTAAAGTGCCCTCTGGGGTGTATTTTACAATAAAATGTACATTGGCATCAGTGTGCATTTATTGTGCTGAGAAGTTTGATGCCAAACTTCCCAGTTTTCAGTGTAGCCATTATGGTGCTGTGGAGTTCATGTTTGACAGACTCCCAGACCATATATTCTTATGGCTACCCTGCACTTACAATGTCCAAGGTTTGGCTTAGACACTGTAGGGGCACAGTGCTCATGCACTGGTGCCCTTACCTATGGTATAGTGCACCCTGCCTTAGGACTGTAAGGCCTGCTAGAGGGGTGACTTATCTATACTGCATAGGCAGTGAGAGGTTGGCATGGCACCCTGAGGGGAGTGCCATGTCGACTTACTCATTTTGTCCTCACCAGCACACACAAGCTGACAAGCAGTGTGTCTGTGCTGAGTGATGGGTCCCCAGGGTGGCATAAGTTATGCTGCAGCCCTTAGAGACCTTCCCTGGCATCAGGGCCCTTGGTACCAGGGGTACCAGTTACAAGGGACTTACCTGGATGCCAGGGTGTGCCAATTGTGTAAACAGAAGTACAGGTTAGGGAAAGAACACTGGTGCTGGGGCCTGGTTAGCAGGCCTCAGCACACTTTCAATTCAAAACATAGCATCAGCAAAGGCAAAAAGTCAGGGGGTAACCATGCCAAGGAGGCATTTCCTTACACACTGCCACGGACCACCCCCTCCACCCCAGGCTGAGTAGGTAGTGTCAACCCAAAAAGTAGGGAACGGGTCCATTCTCAATTAGAAGCGGAGTGGGGGCACATGTTTTGTAACGAGTCTTCCTCAACAGCAAGGATATACTAAGTAGGCAAGGGAGGGACTCCAGCCCAATTCCAAAATTACAAAGTGAGAGGGCCCATAGCAAAATCAAATCTCTCCTTACTGAATGAGATCCCAGTGTCCTCTATTTGGTAGAGGGTTTTTCCCTCTCACCTCCATGATGGCCCCTGCATCAGCAGTCAAACACTGTGTGTATATTTCATGCTATGGTGAATAAGGGACACCAATCTCCTCTCATGTAGTGTTCGTGATCGTTACTCTGCTGCACAGGCCGCTCCCTTTTGGCAAGCGGAGGGCCTCAGCAGAGGTTATGTAAAAGCAATGTCCTGAATTTGCGCCCCTCGTCAGCACAGTTCACTCAGCGGGAAGAGTGGTGAGGTGCTCATCAATGGAGCGCACTGTTTTCGGAGCACGCAGCCCCTGATCTTGCCAGGTGCACAAGCACACCTACCTGGGGGTGCGGCCAACCCACCTCTACCCCTCTGCCACCCCCAGATGTCTGTGTTGCAGGTGGTGGGAGGGAGGCCTGTGTTAAGTGTGTTCTTTCTGCGAGTCCCCTGTGGTTGCTGCTTGCCATGCAGCACCAACTCGGCAGTGGCCAGTCTTTAAGGGGAGTAGCCAGGAGAGGCCAGTGTAGAGTCAATGGGGGACAACAACATGAAGGTAGGCCCTGATTCCAATAGCACCAGCCGCCGTGACCTTTGCCCCAGCGGTTGTCACACCATGTCACAGCTCCCAGGCACAACCAAGGGAAAAGTGGGGAGCCCCTGGTACCAGCTCTTAGAGGGGGAGTCCTTCTCACGATGCCTTCTCCTGAATTTCTGGG